>NC_137628.1:27766662-28321662 GCF_963383615.2 Lipophrys pholis
AACGTTCTCTGTGCCTCTGCCTCTCCCTTGTGCTGTTTTCTCCCCCGGTGTACGTGTTTGTGTGTATGCATGCTTGTGTGGGTTGTTAAAAAAGAGATCACATTTAAAAAGGTAATGGAGGATTTTCATTGAGCATGTAGAAAAAAATAAATATCACAGACAAACTAATTATACACTGACTCTCCTGACAGACTTCCAGTCAGAACAAATTGGATGTCGTCGTAAAACAGGCAAACTGAACTAAGCTGAACGATAAAAATGTGATGTGTTAGAGGACAATCTGATGATGCACACCTTTAACTGTGTATCTCACCTTCCTAACTGCTGATGTGTCTCACTAAGGGCGCCACAGGCCATAAATGCTCCACAGTGCATGTATGTCTTGTAGTGTACATACTTTACGCGTGTCCCATCCCTCCTAACTCCTCCCCACCCTGCTGTAGGGCTCAAAACCCCACAGTTCCTGGCGGCTCTAATGGGTCGGTCTGGGTTGGGCAAACACAGGAGCTCCCCCCTGCGGTGTGGTCGAGCGGTACAGTCCAGCTCTAAAGGTGGGGACTGGCCTCAGGTAGGGTGGCTGTCAGTCATTGCCATGGAGACCACCTCTACCTGCGTCGTCACTCGTGCCACCCCCATTGCCCGTGATTTTAAAAGTGTGCGAGTACATCTGTGTGAGCCATCGCATGGCCTCCGAGACCTCGAGTCATGAGGGGCTGCTCAGTCCCGCCTGTCATCTGGTTCACTGCTGTCAGCCATGTGTGCGGCTCCATCTCGCACCATTTACTCCATCTGATTGTGTCTGATTGACTTCAGTCTGGGTCTGTTTAACCTGTTAGTCTCCACTCAGCTCACACACGACTGTTGTGTTACTGCAGTCTCAGTATGTCAAAGAGAGACAGTGCTGGTCAGAATCATTCACGGCCCAGATTTCATGGGTACATATTTCAGTGTGTCCTCAGAAGAACAGTGAGAATATTCAATGAATGTCAAAAGTTATTAAATAATACTACAAAGTAAAAACAATGTGGCTCATGAAAATATGTTACATTCACCCGAGATACAATTATTTGCGAATTCTAGTGATAAATAAAATACTTCCTCAAATATTTGCCCAGTCTGTGCATCTTCATCTTCACCTACAGCCAATTCAGTCACCAACTCGCAGATGTTTATGGACAAAGAAAACCCACACTCAGGGAAAGCATGCAGAATCCACACAAAAAGGCCCACAGACTGGGAATAATCTCACCATGTGGTTAGAGTGCTTAGCATTAACTTTCACAGGCCTAAATAACCCAATAAATGAAAAGATGATGGTTGTTTTTAGTTTTATTCCCACAGTAATCGTTAAAGTAGGGCTGCTTGAGAGCAACACATATCTCGACATCCTGCTTCAAACAGTTTAGGTTTTGCTTTATTTAAAGTGACCTTAAGAACAATATAACTTAGTGAGAGAGGTCTCCAAAGTTTAATGCAAATTGTGAATAAAAAAAAACAAAAAACTACCATGCATGATGTGTAAAGAATTTCATGCTGATTAATATGGAGTGCTGCTTTCAGTCTTTATAATTTGCTGCACACTTAACAAGTAACGACTCATTGGGAGAAAGCCAAGAAGAACACCAATGCTGAATGAAAGGCACAGGATGGTAAGACTAATGTTTTTAACCTTTCTAAATAAACCAGTCTTTCTGAGGTAGCATTCTTTGGACAGATAAAACCAGAGTAGAGCTCTTTTGGATTTTAATGCACCAGTTTGTTTATAGGCGAGTGAAGTTCATAAAAAAATTTACAGCCTACCTCCTCTTAAATACAGTGGAGCATCTATCATGCTGTTTGTCCTCTGCTGCAGCTGGTACTGATGCATTTAATGTATTGAGATTGCTGGGTTCAATCGAACAATAAACGCTGAAGATTGTTTAGACATTTTAAATAGAAATGTGTTAAACAGTGTCACAAAATCAGGTTTGATGGGATTTCACAGAGAAGACACCAAACACACATGAAAGGAAAGAGACAGGAATACAAACAGAGGAAGCAGACACTCAACCCTGAGACAGATAAAACGTTTAGACGGTTTCTTCAGAGGCCTTAAAGACAAGCAAGGTCCGGTATACGTACAGGCAAGTATAACAATCACAGCACTAGGCAGCCATGGTTACTCAAAGGACTTACCTCACACAATAAAGGGTGACAAGGGCGGGGCCAGATGTACACTTGAAACAAGAAGGAAGTTATTGGTGATTGCAACATAACAGAACATTAATGATAAGAATCATAATTAACATGGACTAGTGAACATGAACTAGGAACACTGGAACAAGTCATAAACCAGATGCCTGACTGACTGGAACTATATTGTAGTTGTAAAAACAATCAAGAAGCTTATGAATGTCTCCAAGAAACATTTGCATCCGTCCAGGATGTATTAAATGTTTATTCTTACTGCATATATGCAAGTTGATGTTTGGTTTATCACATATTCTGACAGCGTTTATGCTCTAAATTACGTTCTTAAAAACCAAGGACACTAATAATTCTTACCAGCACTGTTCATGGTAACAATACCTTATTTAAGTACCTTTTTCCCCTTGCCTCTCTCTTCCTCTTCCTCTTGTCTCCTGCTTCTTTTTCCCTGTTCCTCTTTATTATTCTCCACTTGTTCTCCTTCTTGCCCTTCTCTCTGCCTCCTTGTTCTCTCGCTTGCTATTCCTCTCTCTTCTCTGCCACTTGGTAGATATTAATGCCCAGGCTCGTAAGCTCCAGAGGAACAGGGCGAAAGGGACGCTGACCCTGCCCCGATCCAGCAACTCGTCCTTCTGTCGCAGCCTCAGCGAGACGAGCCTCAACCAGGTGGGGCGTCCTGCTGAAGCGCCACTCCAATGATTGATTGGTATTATTTACTGACGTTGTTTCAAAGTGCGGTAAATCTTGGATGTGTGTGTGCCTGTGTGTGGCAGCTTGGTGTGGGAGATGAGCCCAAGCGCTATTACTCCACCCTGCCGGGACCGTTAAGAGGCCGAGAACGTGAGGTAGCCTCAAGCGGACGGAGGAAAGAGGATGGGGGACAGGGAGGAGGAGGGGTGAAACACTCCCTGTACCAGTCCCCTCATCTCCTGCTGCTTCAGGGATACAATCGACAGGTGAGGATGGACAACAGATGTGTGTGTTGAAGTTAAAGGCCACTGCTGACAGGTACCGTTGTGTCGCAGGACTGCCTGGTTTACCTGCTGAACAGGGAGCAGCACACGGTCGGACAGGAGACTCCATCAGCCCGGCCCAACATCTGCCTCTTTTCTCCCGACATCCTGCCCCTCCACTGCCGCTTACGCCGCGTCCCCGCACCCCGCCGCCATCCCACCAACAGCAGCAAGGGGGAGGACCAGGCGGAGAGGTTCTGTGTCGCCGTGGAGCCTGTGCTCAGCGCCATGGTGCTGGTGAACTTTTCCCGCTGCGAGCGCTCCACCACGCTACGGCACGGTGACCTTCTTTCCTTCGGAGCGCACTACAT
This sequence comes from Lipophrys pholis, assembly GCF_963383615.2. Classification (NCBI taxonomy): domain Eukaryota; kingdom Metazoa; phylum Chordata; class Actinopteri; order Blenniiformes; family Blenniidae; genus Lipophrys; species Lipophrys pholis. The sequence continues at coordinate 27,770,174 of NC_137628.1, forward strand.
CTTCCTGTACAAAGACCCCGCCGGAGCCAAGCCGCTTCCCGCGCAAACCCTGGCACGCCTCCGCTCGCTCGGGCAGCTGTACGACACCGGGGCGGAGGAGGGAGAGGGCGGCGCGCAGACATGCAAGATGTGCGGCTCGGTGCTGAAGGACAGGTCCTCGCAGGTCTCCAGCGCCCCGGCGGCCAGGCGCAGCTTCAAGCCTCACTTGGTGAAGCCTCGCAGCGTGGGGACGTCGACAGCAGGGCCTCCGTCTCAGTCTGGAGGCGAAGGAGGAGGGAGAGGAGGAGTAGGTCAGAAAAGGAGGCTTCAGCTGGAGTTTGACCAGGCTCACGAGGATCAGCTGTTAAACAGGATCGTGTCTCTCATTGAACCTGGAGGTCAGTGCGATGAATGGTGAAGTGATGAAAGATATAAGACGTCGCTGTAAAACAACATGACATTTTTCTCTGAGGTGTAGCAGATTCCCTCTTCTTCCCCATTTAATCCACATGGGGTGGAAATATCAAGTGGAAAGAAACTTAGAAATCTCTCCAATCCAATCGATCTTTATAAAGCACTTGAAGTGCTGTACACATAAGTAAGTAACACAATTACAACCTTAAAAGCAAATTAAAATAAGTACAGTATAAATGAAAAACAAGTAAAAATAATACATCGAATAAGCAGCTCACACAATAATATCAGCATCTTACATGGTGTTAAAAGTCGTTAGAGAGAAGAGGAGGGTTTCAGGATTGGATTTAGAGAGAGAACGACGGTGCCTGTCTGATGTGCAATTGTTCTAGAATCTAGGAGCTTCAGCCCAGTTTTAGGCTCCACCGCAAGCAGCTAATCAGTGGACCTGGGGGAAACGGACATGGTCGTAAAAGTGGGGCAGTTCAGGAAGGTAGGCTGGGGCAGGACCGTGGAGCGATTTAAAAGCAAATAAAACAATCTTAAAATGGATTATAAAAATAACATTTAGGCAGTGGAGTGAGGCTAAAACAGGTGAAATTTGCTCATGTTTACTTTTTTCAGTTGAAGTACATGCAAAAGATGAGACGAGCAACTGGAAGTCCACTAACCCCAACATGAAGTGCATTGTAGTAATCCAGTCGAGTGGCGACAAAGGCATAGATTACTGCCGAGAAACAACGTGATATAATTCAGGCAGCTGCCTGAAATTGCAAAAGCTAGATTTAACCTCCTCAATGATGTGATTGCCAAACTTAACGTTTGAATAAAGTTTGACACTGAGGGTTTTTTTTTTTGCAGTGCACCTATCATTAAGCTCTTCATATCATCAAGGAGCTTGTGCGAGACATATCTGACTGTCATTTACATAGAAATGAAAATATATACTGAGTTTTCGAAGTATGGATCCGAGTCACAATAATTAGAGAAGTAAAAAAACCAGCACCCATAACTGAACCTCGTGGAATATCACAAGAGAGGGAAGTGGTGACAGACACACAGTCACCAAGGCCGACACATAAAGTTCAGTCCGCCAAATAAGATGTGAACCATTGCAGCGCCACGCCCTTGATATGACCCGCTGCTCAAAATGAGATTTCAGGGTGTCTACTGTGCAGACATGCAGCAGTTAAATTTTAAGAGTCACTAGCTAAAAGAGTGTAATTAAAAACGTTTAAAAATGTTGATTCTGTGCTGTGCAAAGCTTTAAAACCAGATTGGAAAACCTCAGTATCCTGCAGATCCTCTTGGTGAAACCCCTAAAGTCCCTCCCAGACCGACTGAAAGATATAATCTCTCCACTGTGTCACTCCTGGGGTGACCTTGCAGTCTTGTTCTAATGGATCCCCGGGAAAAGCATTTAATTACAAAAGTACTCAAATACATAGGTGCACACTAACAGCTATAGGAGATTTATCAGCTGATTTGATTTAACTCGAATGGAATTTAATTTGTTCTGCTTGAACAGTCTTCAATCCCCTCTTCTTTGATTTTTATATTGCATAAAGGTCATTTCACAGTTTCCATTCATTACAAAATGCAGTTATTTTGTAATATTGGAGCATTGAATAAATGGCGAAAGTTCTATTTTTAACATCTTTCTACTGCAACAAATCTTCCTATTATCCTCCTTGGTAGAAATGAAATTACTCTGCGACTTGATTTCTTTGTCATGTTGCTGTAATTAAAGTTGTTTCTTTGCAATAATTGAATTGTCTCATTCCGATTGATCACAATATTGAAAGCATTATGAACACCTCTTGAAACACCGTTGCGTTTATCATTAAAAATCTCACACAATCATTGATTACTAGCAAATAACCAAATGTGCCACCAGGGTTAACTGGTAATATAACCTGTCACATTATTTGCAGAAATCCCAACTCAGGGGGCTAAAAGTTATCTGAGTTCATACTCAGAAGTCCGACTTGACAATTTCTGCTCCTTTAACCCAAAAAACGTTTTTTTAATTTCTGAGAACAACAGGAAGACACTATACGTTTCCATGTTTTGTCTTGGTATTCTACAGGCCTGACGGCTCAAAAGTAGGGCCCCGGAAATCTGTCTGTTTTCACATGTAGTGAACCGCGAGCCTGGATGGAGACTGTTGAAGGTTCATGAACCGTTTTCATGAGCGGATGCTCCGCACCTGTGTCCTTTATTGCTCAGGTGACGACCACAAGCTGACGCCTGCCTACCTGCTGTGTCTGTGCATACAACACTCTGCCTCAGCCTTCCCGCCGGGGAGTTTCGGAAAGCTGCTGCTCAAGATTGTCCGACGGATCCAGACCATCGCGTGGGTCAGTGTCAGCCTGTGTGACTGTCTCTGTGTGCTCTGCTCTCTGTTTAAGATGACCACATGTGGAGAGAAACCGATCAGCCCTGCCAGGTCAGGTGAATAGTTAAACAGGCTGGCATATCACATGGGTTGTACTAGATTTCACTCCTGCTTGGCCTACTTAATCTCTTTTAACAGAGTAATGTCCTTACTCGATGGCAGCTCTTGCAATCATTGAGACTGTGGTGGTCAGATACCAGGATCACTATGACGTCACATAGTTCAATTTTATTTCTTGTGGAAATGACATTGAATGTTCACACTAACGTTCACTGCGAACAGATTGAATTTTGAATGTCAAAGGTCACATCACATAGTCATTATTGCTTTGTTAAACAAAATCTGCTCATTATAAGATGTTGACCTCAACAACACTAAAGTTATATCAATAAATCTGAGAAATGAGTGAATATAAAAGCCTTGAGACACTATTTCAGGATTTCAGGCACGTTTGATACCGAGCACAATGAATAATTGTATCTGGTTCATTTTTGTCCATCATGTGTTTTGTTGGGTTTGTTTTTACAGTGAAGCGAATGATTTTTTTAAATACTCTTAAGCAGCATAACCTTTGAATTGCAATTTATTTCAGTATCTTCAGTCAAGTTATCTGTGATTGCAAAAAGGAGGGTGGGATTGTTCCATCTCTAGGGGCCTTTTTATATTCAGCTGAGTGGAGCGTTGGGTAATTACCAACCTGCTACGCTGTGAGCTCACTGGGTTTTGTGAACATGATAGTGGTATTTCATTCTGCAGGTGAGCAATAGGGCCGTGAAGTGTGGCTCTCCTACGCGTCTTCTAAAAGTTTAATGAGCGCTTAATTGCTCTGTGTGTGTGTGTGTGTGTGTGTGTGTGTGTGTGTGTGTGTGTGTGTGTGTGTGTGTGTGTGTGTGTGTGTGTGTGTGTCTTGCAGGAAAGGACAAAGGAGCTGGCTCAGAAGCAAGCTCAGCAGTGAGTATCACTTTCCAACTTGTGTAAAAAAAAAAAAAAGAAAAGTAGAAAGCATGCGTCCTCATGTGCTCCACTTGTGCTCGCGTGTTATTCGTGTCGGTTTAACGTGTTGTGTTTGTGTGTGCGTGCTGGTGTCCATACAGCCAGGACCCGGCGTCCCTGTCTCTGCTCAGCATCTCAGACCTGGTCCCGGATCTGCAGACCATCTTCTTCTGGATGTCCAACTCCATCGAAATCCTCTACTTCATACAGCAAAGAGCACCAGCGTACACACACAGCATAGAGACTCTGCAAGGTACACACACACACATACACACACACACACACACACACACACACACACACACACACACACACACACACACACACACACACACACACACACACACACACACACACACACATTGTAAATTACATTACTGACAGTGACATTCAGTTAAAACTGACACAGCTACAACCCTCACTTTCCCTCCCAGTCTGCATCCATTAAATGTGCCTCTCTCTAACTCTCTCTCTCTCTCTCTGTAGGGTCAAAAGAGTCGTTGCTATCGGCGACAATATCAGCCAATGAGGAGGCTATGACAATCTTGGAAGAAGTCATCATGTACACTTTCCAGCAATGCGTCTACTATATCACCAAGGTAATCTGTCACCGTGCCACCAGAACCATCGTCCCAATGACCAGGATGATGTTTTATCCTGTTCTTAAACCAAATGGATGACTGATAATAGTCTGCTGTTGACACGAAAGGCCTGCTTCAGTTGCTCCACATGTAAACCTACACATGTGCTCACACACACCTTCATAAAATGACTCACTGCTTTAGATAATAACATAACCTGCTTACATTTTTCTGTGATTTTAGATCACATTTATGTCACAATTCTGCATAGAAAAGGAAAATGAAGTAGGTCAAGTGGGGCATATCAGTGCAGCCATTTAAGGTACAATATATAATGTGTGTGTGTGTGTGTGTGTGTGTGTGTGTGTGTGTGTGTGTGTGTGTGTGCGTGCGTGCGTGCGTGTGTGCGTGTGTGCGTGTGTGCGTGTGTGTGTCTCCAGGCGCTTTACGTAGTGTTACCAGGTCTTTTGGACTGTAATCCGTTCCCAGTCGACACCTCTGAGCCCTGTTGGAAAGGTGGCGTCGGGTTTCCTGAGCCAATACGAAGAGTCCTGCAGGTAAGCCTATATGTATATTATATTTATACTTACATTTAGGTTTTTTAAAAATCCTTGAGCTCACACAAAACTAGTTGGATAAATAGTATATCATCTTTCAAACACACTTCATATTTGTTCAGTAGGTCAGATATTGTGTTAAAAACAAAAAAAACATGTTATACTGTAAATGCTTGATTTAAATAATCAAAAGAAAGTAACTACATCCTGATGTTGAACCTTTTAATTGAAATATTCAAAAGAATAACCTATAATGGCTCAATAGTAATACGCCAGAGACAGTAACATGTATAAAGACTTCTGAGTTTTCACACTGTTGGAGTGTTTTTAACCGTCTCCTCACGTCTCCTCACGTCTCCTCAGGAAGACTATCCCCTGTTTAAATCTGGAGGGCATTCCTGAATGCAGTTTGAATATTCTCCCTGTGCATGCATGGGCTTTTCTTTCTGTATGAGGTTTTCCTCCTAGAGTGAAAATTAACTGTGTGAGTTTTTGTTTTATTTCTCTGTGTACGTCCGCCCCATGACCCTGACTTGTACAGGGCGGTATGGAGGACAGACAAACCACCGTCTAAGCTCTACGGAGCTTCAATTATAATAGGAGTCAACGTTACATATACTTGTGTCAGTTCATATATATTTCTGCACATGCAGGTGTTTCAGACTGCACAGGAGCTCCTGCAGGGCTACCAGGTTCACCCAGAGATCCAGGCTCAGATGTTTGCCTACCTCTTCTTCTTCTCCAACGTGTCGCTTTTTAACCAGCTCATGGACAAAGGTAGGGCAGAAAAAAACCATGCAGGCTCACACACTCTCTTCCATCAGGCCTCCCGGTGGGGATTGTACAGTTGTATGAGAGAGACAGTGACTGGGAGCGCGTGTCCTTATGTCCTTGTCAGCAATTTGACAAGGACTAACACAGATTTGTCCTCAATGCCCTTCTCCTATCTGCATTGTTTCCCCTCCTCCTCCTCCTCCTCCTTCTCCTCCTCCTCCTCCTCCTCCGTCGTCTTCTTGCCTTCCTCCTTTCCATCTGGCCATCAGGGGGTGAGACAAAGAAGAGTAGAGGTGGGATTGGATGGAGGAGAGTGTGAGGAGGTTGTGGAGGGGAGGGGCAGAGTGAAGGGTAAAGGGTTGGAAGGCCACTCAGTTGTTGTGATGATCTTGCTTATGGCCATTTACTTTCTCTAAATACAGAAAATGGTCAGTTGCCTCCACCTCTATATGCATGTCCATCCACCTCGCCACACCCTCACTTGAGCTCCGCACACACGCACACACGCACATACACACACACACACACACACACACACACACACACACACACACACACACACACACACACACACACACACACACACACACACACACACACACACACACACACACACACACACACACACAAACACACAAACATACACACACCATATGTCTTCATTAGCTGCTGGAGACAGGAAGGATCACGTCTGGCAAAGGGAGAAGGAGAAACACTTTTATATTTATGCGAGGGGGCAACACCGCCCCCCCTCCTCATTTCCCCCTCTCTCTCTATCTGGTGTCTCCCTCTGTCTCTCTCTCTCTTGCTCTCTCTTTCTCCTTCAGTCTGTTTTTTTTTTTTTTTTGGTCGCTCATTGATATTTCTCCGCCGGTGGTGTCCATGGTAACAGTGAAGTGAGTTTGTAGCAGGTAGCGCTGATGTCTGCACTGAGCGCTCTGCATCGTACTCACACCCACACCGATACAGAGTCGTTAACTCTGTGACATTCAGTGACACACACACACACACACACACACACTCACACACACACACACACACACACACACACACACACACACACACACACACACACACACACACACACACACACACACACGGAGTGGAGTGGCGGGTACACTTTTTGTTTGTGTGCGCTGACGTCCCGCACCCCACAAACAAAACACACTGTGACACAATGCTCTCTGTTGTTTGAGTGGGTGGATAGTCGAGGGCGTGCGGTGGCTTCCCTACATTTAAAAGCACTTCTGTGTTTCTAACCGAGCCCCTATGAGGCATTATGACACCTTTGCCAAGAGGTTAAATGATGTCTCATCTGCTCCTGATGCCTCACACATAGATTACGGTATGCCTAGACATAAGCCTATTACAGAGGGGGGGTGTGTGTGTGTGTGTGTGTGTGTGTGTGTGTGTGTGTGTGTGTGTGTGTGTGTGTGTGTGTGTGTATGTGTATGTGTGTGTGCATCCTAAACATATGGCAGAATATTTGAAGGGTTCTGCGTGTGTACAGTGTGCAGATAATACTGCCAGTTCATTGTCTGCCTGAAGTGCCCCAAAATTCACTAACTTGCAGTGAGAGACATTTTTGCAGGCACATGTAGCTCAGTACTGGAACGCAAATAAAATGTGGGTATGTAGGAAGTGATTGAAAGCACTGAGCAGTGTGAACGATCATGACTAACATAAGCTGAAGGGAGTTGGTTGATCAGTTCCATATGCTGTTTCGTTTTGTGAACGATGGCAAAGAAATTTAGGTCCCTGGTACAGAACGTTTATGTTTTTGTCACATTTTTAACAGCAAATAAAGTGGAGAAGGTGATATATGAGAACCTAATAATTAGTATTATTGTGCATTTATTTTCTGTTTGTCCTTATCATTTGTATAAGTAAAAGATAAATCCCAAAATAGTAGTAGTCAGCTTGATACTATGTGTTTTAGTGATGTAAAACAGATCATTATGTATTTTTTATTGATTTTCTTCAATCGTTCTCTTGGTTGAAGCTGAATAAACCAGATTACCAAACATTTCTGCATGGTCTTGACCTGACATATATCATGTTATCAAAGTTTGACAATGAAAACCTTGAGGTATAGAGATGTGGGCTCAATCCAAAGTCAGAGGAACACTGATCCAGCAAATTATGACCGCTTGCAGGTGAGGTGAATGACACTAACAGTTTTTTATCCCAGCTGTTAGTCTGCGGCATACATTGGGTCGTAAGCCAACAGAGGCAGATAAAGCGGTACGCCTAATGACTTGTTTTGAGTGTGATGGGGATCAAATTGGGATTGATTGATTGATTGATGAATTAATGTGTCAGAGCATCTCCAAAACCGCAGCGATGTGAGGTGGTCCTGGTTTGTCGTGGTTCAGATCCATGAAAACTGGTCCAAGGAAAGGAAATGAGAAGAATTGCGTCAGGCAAGGCTCACTGCATGCACATGGAGACGCATACAAAGGCTCATCTAAACTGAGACAAAAGACAAAATTCTTTTATAAATTCAAACTCGTGGCACACAGAGAAGCTACTGTGAAAGTTAATGCTGGTTGTCATAGAAAGGTGTCGGATTACACAGTGAGTGAGCAAAAAAAAAAAAAGATTAAAGAGGGTAATAAAAGACAAAGGAATTACAAAGAAAGAACTAAGAAACATCATAATGCAAGCTTCACAAATTGAAGAGTTAATGTTACCGCCTTCATAACTTATCAGTAAACTGCTATTGTGCGATGCAGAGACAGACAGGAGTGCACAGGCTTGTTGTGCAGCACGACCGCGGTCAGCTGAGCCTCCTGCAGCAGCACATTTGTATTCTGCATGGAGCAGGCGGTCGGTGGCTGTTGCTATTGTTTCACTGACTTCAATCACAACTTAATTAAAAATTTATGTCTGTGTTGCTGTACAATGCACACACACACACACACATACTCACACACACACACACAGACACACGCAGGAGTACACGATCTGCATTAATTTGACTTCCTCTCAAACATGCACATAACTCACCTGATATATATACCTTTGAACACTACCAGTCAAACGTATGGACACACCCATTTTAGATTCTAACTGCAGGCATCAAAACTATGAATGGACACATATGGAATTATGTAGTAAGCTAAAAAAAAAAAAAAGTGTGAAATAACCAAACATGTTTTAAATTATTCAAAATAGCCACACTTTGCTTTGATTGGTGGTTTTCACACTTTGACATTCTATCGATGAGCTTCATGAGGCCGTCACCTGAAATGGTTTTTCCAACAGACTTGAAGGAGTCCCAGAGATGCTGAGCATTTGTTGGTCTTCACTCTGCAGTTCATGTCGTTGGAAAAATAAATGATGGTCCAATCAAACGCAAGCTGGATGGGATGGCATGTCGCAGCAGGATCCTGTTGTCGCCATGCTGGTTCAATGTGCCTCCAGTTTTGAATCAATCCCCAACAGTTGTTGCTTTTCCTTAGTAGTGGTTTCCTAGCAGCTATTTGACCGTACAGGCCAGTTGATGTATAGATGTGTCTGCGACTAGGACTTCGTGTGACATTTATCTGGGCTCTAATCTGAGGCTGGTGACTCGGATGAATTTATCTTCAGCAGCATCGTCGTAGAGCTTGACGGTTTTTCCGACTGCACTTGGGGACACATTCAACGTTTTAGCAACTTTCCAGACAGGTTGACGTTCAGTTCTTAAATAAATGTGTTTATATATGTAGATATATAGACATTTCTATTAATGAAACACTCTGGTTTTGTGTGTGTGTGTGTGTGTGTGTGTGCGTGCGTGCGTGCGTGCGTGCGTGCGTGCGTGCGTGCGTGCGTGTGTGTGTGTAGGTCCGTCTCGAGGCTGGTTCCAGCGCTCCAAGGTGCTGCAGATCCAGACGTGTTTGCGGATGGTGATGGAGTGGGCGAGCAGGTCTGGTCTGGGACATCTTGGCGATAAATTCTTCACCAAACTCAACAGTACTGTGTCGATACTGGCCACACCACCACAACAACTCACACAGGTAACATGCAAAAACACACTTAGAATGTCTACGAGTTGGGCTCTCATGCTGCAATCATTTGTAATTTGAAATTTTTGCAAACATTTTTTTGCTTGATTATCTCATTGTTAATCGCTGTCCAAAATATAAGGCAATAGTAAAACACGTTTCTTATTCTCATTACATAGTTTTAATTCAAAATATGTGGTAAGGCTACATGAATGATCCGGGACCATTGTGACTGAAGCTTCATTCATTGTTTTTGTTTATGGAGAATGTTCTGCTCCACTCTGATGAATGGGAACTTCTGACTGCATGCAAATCTTCTTAATTCTCGGCTGCTGCCACGGCTCCTGACTTCTCTCTCCTCCTTGTCTGCAGATGGGCTGGAGAGCATTGTCCAGTGAGCACGCGGCTCTGAAACCAGTCCAGCTCCACAGGATTTTGACTCAGTACCAGCTCACAGCTGAGATCGGCCCGGTCCCACTGTGGCAGCCCAGCAGTGAGGATGAGGCGTATATATACAGGACAGGTACATGTGTGCTTTTTCTGCGGGTGCTACTCTTGACAAGATGATGACGCAGGACTCCCACATGGCTTAAGATGCAAAAAATGAATAGTAGTAGTTGTGGGAACACAGCTTACTTTTTATTTCTGTATTAGTCAGTGTTTGCTGTTCTGCTATAATATGAGACTCATCTCGGTGTGTTCAAATGAAGTACTAGTCTCCCAAGTGGTGGTTTCAAGTACTGCAGTAGGTGCAAGGGAAGGATTACTATAACCCATTCAATTTGAAATGTAAGTGGAACGTATGTATCTTTATTTTCTTGTGAATGCTGTTGTTGACCACCTTTGCTTATTAAACTGCCCTTAAACTTCAGAGAAGCAAATTAAATCACTTAACTAAAGATGCTGGGAAGGTTAGGACTCTCACCACACAGCCAGAAGACCCCAGCTTTGATTCCAGGTCTGGGGGAGTTTGCGTGTTGTGCATGTGCGCGTGTGGGTTTACGATTCTAAATTGTAAATAGGTCTGATTGTTTGTGCTTGTCTGTATTTGACCTGTGATTGGGGAGTGTGACCCAACTCACAGTTATCTTATGTCTCTTCGCTTTACCTTTTTTCTCCTTGGACTAAGAAATGTTTTACATTGTCAGATGTGTGTGTACTAACATCCGTCCTTGTGTGTCTTTAGTTGACCTCCTGGAGAGCTTCGAGAACCACCCCCCCATCGTGCTGCCCAGCGCCGGCTTCAGAGTGGACCTGGACAGCGAGTGCGTGGAAGACAGCATCTACAGGCAGCTGCTGTACATCCGACACTACCTGTGGGGACTTCGCACCAAGGCGCAGGCGTACAACAGTGCTCCCAGTGTGCACACACACTCCAACGGTACCAACACGGCCGACTGGCTGGACGTTCAGGTCAGGAAGACACACACACACACACACACACACACACACACACACACACACACACACACACACACACACACACACACACACACACACACACACACATACACACATACTGTCAAATACACACACCTCGCAATAATCCCGGGCCATGTGCCTCAGCAGCTGTGGTTGTTGAGGAGTTCCTCATAATCCCATAAATGAAAGACAAAACCCTCTACTCCAGCCAGTACCCGCACACGCACGCACACACACACACACACACACACACACACACACACACACACACACACACACACACACACACACACACACACACACACACACACACACACACACACACACACACACACACACACACACACACACACAGAAACCTAGACATGGTTAAATCATGTTTAATCTGATTAGTCTTCGGGCTGTCTAATTAGTGGGAACGGCTGACTAGACCATAATCCTTAGATTTACAGCACCCTCATGTGTACACATAGAAACATGTACACATTCACAAATATGTCAAACAGAAAACGTGTCCATTGGTTTAGCAGTACGTCCAACTGTAAGGGGCTGAAACGCTCACACAGAGATTCTGTGTCACTGAGCACGAAAGAAGAAATGTTTAATTCTCCCGTTTGCTCGCTGAAGCTCTCACACTGAACTCTTTTGTCTCTGTGCCTTCGCACAGAGGGAGCTGCTGCCTCCGGCCCACAGCAGCCCTCGTTCCGGGGGTCCCGGAGACGAGGTGATCGCGGAGATGGGAGAGGAAAGAGGACGTGACAGACCCTCGGGCCAGTCCCACACACACAGCCTGAGAAGGAACGGCACCATTCACCACCCGCGACCAGCGAATCCCGACCCGTCCTGCCTCCTGACCCCTCCCAACACCCCGCTGTACCCAGAGGGAGGCGGAGGCGGAGGCGGGGGGTCCGGGCCAGCCGTCGGCACCACCATACAGAGTAACGGCTGCACCAGCAGAACTGTGGCAGAATGTAAAAAAGCCAATGGACTGATCACCAACGGACTCGAGGGTAAGCTAAACCACACACTACATCAAAAGATGGACGAGGTGTGTTTACTTCTTTGTCTAAAAATAGAGGCACTATGAGAGATACGATCCTGCACTGGTGAAGCCAGAGCAAGCAACCTACAATCTGAACAGAGAATCTCCTTTTGTGTGGTTTATATTGACTCTTCAGACAAGTCGTGGTTGTTTCATCCATTTTCGGCGAATACAGCAACCAACCACAAGGGGGCGATAAATATATTTTGGTTTTGGAGGCTGCCATCTCCTTCATTTTTTTATTCACAGTTACATAAGGTGGAATGAATTTAGTTTGAAATAGTACTTAAAGGCCTCTAAAAAGTCTTGCTTTTTCCACCAAATCACATTTCGTCTAGTTTTTTTTTTTGCTATTTTTGTCCAAATTTTAAACTCCTTATATCCTCATGCAGACCTTATAACAATTTTCATCAGGGAATGGCCTAACATGGTTTTCCACTACAAATGAAGCTCCAATAGAGATTACTGAGTTGCTGGAAGGCCTGCAAGGAGTAAATAAGTCATGAATCAAATGAAAATCAAGTCTACATTGGAGATGCCACACAACTGGATTTTGATGGTTGCTTCTTAATAGTTTCAGTGCATGTAGGGAAATAATCTTGGTTGTATCTCTGGAGTGAATAAGTGTTGAAAGCACTACGTGCATGCAGAATGTGAGTACACACACGGTGGATCAGAAATAGGAGAGTGTCACGCTGGACACTTTGGCTTTATAGCAGAGGTGCTGCCCCTCTGGAGCACACTGACCATTCATCCCTCTTTCATCCCTAAAAACACTCATTCAAATCCTCCCAGCAGAATTTATTGATCTACTGAAGAGCTCACCGAGAAATCAATGCAGTCATCCATTCATAGCCGATTTAGAGGTTATAATTGTCCGAACAAGCTTTGAATTGTGTGAGGAAGCCAGAGTATCTTGAGAAAAACCAGCCGAGGGAAAACATGCAAACTCCACACAGAAAGCATCTGAGCAGTGGTTTACACACTAATTAGAGCAGTGATTCTGGTGCTTTAGAATGTAGAATTAAGAGGATATTTTGTGTATTTATAATAAATTATTTGGATATGAGAGGACAATTCCAACACCCTCAGCAGAATAACCCCCCCTCTGCCTGAAGCCTGTTGATTAGTTGTGTCCAGCAGGTCAACCTCTGCAGATCCTGTCTGAAGCCTGTGTGTGTTCCTCCTTTTGCACGTGTCTCAGTTTGTGTTTGTTTCTTGTGTAAGACAAGACTTGAGTTGTTTGTCCGACCCCATAGCAAGACCCTGTGTGTGTGTGTGTGTGTGTGTGTGTGTGTGTGTGTGTGTGTGTGTGTGTGTGTGTGTGTGTGTGTGTGTGTGTGTGTGTGTGTGTGTGTGTGTGTGTGTGTGTGTCTCTGGGTGTCCGTGTCCTCTGCAGGGTGTATTAGTGGGTGTGAGTTTCCTTTCCCTGTATCCTCCTCTGGCGTTCCTTCCCTTCCTGATGACTTGTGTGTGGTGTTTGTAGTGGAACTGGACAAAGGACCCTACGGACTGGGCATGGGACTCATAGACGGACTGGTGAGTACACACCGGTTCCTCAGACACAAACACAGATTTTACACCTCACCTCAACCACGTCTTCAGCTGAGGGTGAAATGAAATCAACTTAAATGAAATATATGAACACTGAGAAAACAAAATTCATTCGCGGTCGTCGGTGCAAGTTAGTTATTCTCTATTGTTACAAGTACAACATTTTTATAACATTTTTATACATTATTGTAAATGATGCAACATTCTCACAATGTGTTTTGTGTGGTTATTGTCAGTAACACTGATACTTCTCCCTTGTTATTTGTTAACGTGACATTCTGTGACTCCTTGTCCTGTTTACCTGCTGGACACAGGCAGAGTGACGCTGTTACCTTTAAGTTTCTTCTCATGACTTCAGCACAAAGTGTTTCCTCCTCCCTCCTGCAGCACACTCCTCTTAACGCTCCCGGTATTTACATCCGGACTCTGATTCCTGACGGTCCGGCTGCTTCCGACGGCAGGCTGAGGATCGGAGACCGCATCCTGGCTGTGAACGGGACCAGCCTGATCGGAGCCGACTACCAGAGGTACGCTTACGCTTGTGCCGCTGGCTGGAGGTGATTGATACTCGTGGGTGATATCGACGTTGATAAGTGTGTGAGAGGTCTTCTGACAGCGTTACCCCCCCCCTCCTCACCGTCAGCCTCTTAAGCCAATTGATCCCTGTGATTGATCGGTTCGAGGCCAGACAGTGATGCCCCCGTTATCCTGGCTCTGTCTCTGCTGAGCTCCATGTAACTGGACTCTTGTCTCTCTCTCCGTCCACTTCCTCCTGCGCAGCGCTGTGGATCTGATCCGTCTGGGCGGAGGTCGACTACGGTTCCTCGTAGCCAAGTCGGACCCTGAAGTCTCCGAGAAGATCAGCGCCTCCTCCTGCTGACCCGCCCCGGCGAGGGGGGACGATCATGGACACTTGTGTGCGCCGATAAGCTGAACCCGGAACGCACATACAAACGTACCCACATGAAATCCAAACACATGAAAGTGAACCCAGGCGTCAGCACAAAGCAAGTCAAGCTGGAGAAAACGCTTCATGACTCCAGCCCCGATTCCCTCCGGTGGACTCTGGACCCAGGGGAAGCCACAGCGAGGGAAGTCGACCAAGTACCGAGCGTTGGAGGCGGGCGTGATCTTTGCAGCCCGCAGTCCGATGTGGTTTAAAGCACAGTGGACCGTCATCACCTTCGGAGCATGCTCGATGTTTTCCACCGTATTTCATTTATCTACTTCTTTGCAGATGTAAACAGCACGAGGACGTCGCGCCACCGAACACTGAGACAACTGGGGACGTCTCGCTCAGTTACTTTTACACTGAATTGTTTTATAAAAACCCGCTGGCCAGCAACTTCTAAAGCACCGTCTCCGTCCAAAGACCAAAACATTTGTGAATGAATGAAGAACTTCGCACTGGAGAGTGGACAAAGAAAAACAGGAAGCAAGCTCAAGTATTTCTATACTTACAGCCAAGCTGTCCCGCGGGACTTCTACCTCCACTGGACAAAAATGAATAAATAAAAGCTTTGTATACCCAGTGGAGGAGCAGAGTTTCACGCGTGTGTGCGAACGGCTCTGTAAATAGTTGATTGTAAATATTTCACATTGTCACATATTGTTGGACTTTCAAAAAGAAACTGCGTTTGGGCTCTTCTCTGTTGTGTTCGCTTCCTGACGGATTCAGTCAATAAACACCAAAACTGATGAGGAAGTCAAAAAAGAATCAGTGTTTTATAAAATGAGAGAAAGTTTGTTCATTTTAGTTTTTTTTCTAAATTGTGTACTTTTCTTTTTTTCCCAGTTCTATAAGCAGGAATGTACGACTTGTGCAGTGAAGAAATGCGTCTTTTACCACACAGAAAAAAAAAAAAAGGTTTTGGTGTGTCGTCACCAGTGGAGTGACGGATCAGAAACAATCAGATGAGGTGTCAAATATAGTGTGCTAGAATCCAAGTGAAAAACAATTTTTTTTAGACCAAATGTAAATTGCTGTTCCTTGTTTGTTCCACTTCAGAGGGAATAGTTGCAGTAAAACTTGACATTGAGACCCGGACGGTCACAGCAACGCCCCGAAGAGAGAGATTAGAGACCAGCAGAGAAAGCGAGTAGTGATGTAGTAGATTAAAAGTATGTATACCCTTTTTTTTTTTTTTGGCACAAAAACAGACACCAATTTGTAATTTACAGGTCATCATGCTCTCATTTTACTGGCCCGGCACAACTGAAATCGACTTTTTGCTGTATGTGGAGGAACGAAAGCATGTAAAGTCTCTCTGACAACACTTTGTAAAGGACAACTGTTTTATTCCAATTGTTTTTATTCATCTAAAAAAATATAATAAAAAATAGAAAAGTTCATTTTTATCTCAAAGTGAAATATCAACACATTTGAAATTTATTACTAATAGAAGTGGGAATTTAAAAATTTAAAAAAAACAACCCGGTATTTTAATGGCCTGTATTGCAGATGCACCCGTGGTTATCTTTTCACATAACCTCTCTGTATTCTTCCATCCAGATTTAAGAAATGATATCAAACAGTGACAATCCCATTGTAATAATTAAACTTTCTTCACGTGGGCTGAATCCATACTGAGCAGGTTGTTTGCGTTTGACCAGTTTTTCTGTATCAATGTCAATTTTTTTTTTATTATTTTGCTGCAACCTGCAGGCGTCTCTGTGCACCTCCGACTATCTCATCTCTGTAAAGCCCCCGGGTTCTCATGAAGTAGTTTTTTGGTTTTTTGATGGGAGCGGACAGAACGATAGAAGACTTTACTTGAATGTTCATCGAAGAGCACAAACACACAGATTCTACCTGCCGGGGGAGTCAGGTTGAGGCTGAACTTTGCAGATCAGACATGACAGGTTTCTACAGCGACGGCGGACAAATTCACTTAAACCTTTTTGATGAATCTGTTTGGGTTTATATTAAATGAACTCTCTTGATTGATAAAAAAAAAAAAAAAAAAAACACCTGACATTGAAATGCATTTTCTGTCCACATAGGCTCTGTGTTACTCTCAATATTCAAACGGTTTGTCGGCAATAACAATTGAATTTGGTGCATTTTGAGGTTTGTACGACACTAATTTTATGCATGTCATTATTTATACTGTGACCAACGATGGTACTTAAGAATAAAGACTGTTGAATACTTTACGTTGGCTTCTCATCAGAAACACGGACGGAGGTCGAGCTCGCCTCACAGCGAGAAGCTTCCTTTGAGTTTAGGTCGCTCTCTACGGGGAGTTTGATAATTCTCCACATATTGCCTTTACCACAGTGCAAAATCCTGCATGTGAGGTTAATTGGTGACTTCAAATTGGCCATAAGTGTGAACGTCTGTCTGTGTCTGGTGTTTGAAGGATGCAGAGTAAAACCAACTAGTGGTTAACAAAGAGATTATCCCTCTTCAGTTCAAGATTGTTGCCCGTTTGTGGAGTTCGCATATTCTTCACTGGCTTTCGTGTGTTTTTCTTTGGTTTCATCCCCAAATTGAAGAACATGTGTTTGATGAATTGGTGATTCTAAAGTGGCCGTAGTGTTTGACTGGGATGGGTCACCTTCACACAGAGAACCACCCTCCAAACAGCTCTCATGCATGTCTCTCTCACTGCAGTTTATCAATATCTCTCGAGATCCACTCTCCTTGTGCTCGTTAGAAACTTCAAATCTGAAATTTCATTGGTCTTTTTTTTTTTTTTTTTTTTTACAAACATGACATTGTTACACTGATTTTAAACTAAACCCGATTTTACCATTTCAATTCCTCACTAACAAATCCAGCAATAAAGGTTTTTCCATACATTAATAGTTTTACTCCTGTACTTATTTCTACACGATTCCCAGATTTTTCATTGTTCAGAGGAAGAGTGCCGCTCTCTGGCGCCCCCCAGGGGCTTGTCCCACTTTTTAAAAACCACTGAAATAAGACTTTTACTAAATTAGCACAAGAGAAGAAAACTTAAGTCAATGAGGAATTTTAATTTGTGCTACACATTTTAACAAATCACAAAAACATTTAAAAATACATATACTTCTCTATTTCCAGAATGTTTTATGTATTGACGACAGCTGTTTGTACATATAGCAAAATATTTTTTCTTTTTTTTTTTTGCCAAAATAGGAAAAAATACCTTCTAAATAGCTTTGTCATTTAGCAGAAAGAGCAGCATACAATCATTACGCATATTTTTTTAACTTGTTTTCTTTCTTTTTTTTAATAATGTGCAACAACAATCACTGAATCTGTGTGCCTGAATGCCAGCTTTAAAAAAAGAAATTAAAAAAAAAAAAAAAAACATGGGAGGAAAAGCTAAAGGCAGAGCAGGGGAGAAAAGTGCTAAAGGATATCTAATTAAGGCGGCGTCTGTGACAGGAAGTGCCAACAGCTCCGTGCCTCTGTGGAGACGGCAAGGACAACTCGGTTAGGACGAGGAAAGGAAGAAAAAAAAGAAAAAGAGCTAAAGGAATTCAATGGAAACGTGGAAGCGAAACAGTGGCGAGCCGAGGAGAGAGAGAGGATGTTGAAGGTACCATAGAGTGAAAAGAAATGAAGAGAGCAGGAGAGATGTGTGGTCGTTTGTTGGTCCCGCCCCTTACCCTGAATAGTAAAACTGATACAGGTCTACCGTTGTAGTGTTGCCTATCACATGCTGTTAAAGCGCTATTTTAATCTAAAATGGTGAAGCTGTCTAAAGGTTAAAATAAAACGACAAACAGAAAATACCGCAGAAATATTTAAGGCTTTTAGGATTATTACAATAATGCTTTTTTTCTTTCTTCCTGTGCGAATACAAACAAATCTGCACGCACACGCTTGTTTCATTTGTCCGTTTACCACTACTGAAACAAGAAGACAAAATTAAAACAATCAGTTTGTCTACGTTAGGTTAGCTCCATTTCAATCAAGTCCAAATAGTTGCCTCTTTTTTTTTGCCCTCCAATCAGCCACATCTCTTGAGAAACCACACTGAGCTGACGTGAAGCCCAAAGTGCTGGTTTGTCGTCCCTGGATTTCCTCACAGAAAAAGAAAAAAACCTCTCTTTTTGTGCTTTACCGAGGAGAAGAGACGTCCCGCATTCAGCCTCAGTGTTTGACGTCTGTCTTTTCTTCTCCGAGACTTTCTCTTTAGCGTCTTCTGTCCCACCTGACAGCTTAATGGCGAGTACAATCATATTGTTAACAGTCTCCCAGGTCACGTTACACCCGGTCCGAGGGAAAGCAGCTCCAGCCACAGTATCCTCTCTGATGCTGCACCACATTATCTACAGCTTCACATCTCTGAACGCACGTTGTGGGGTTGATGAATCAGGCAGTGACTGGGATCAGAGGTGTGGTGGAGGAAAGTTCTTTGGCCTGAGATTGATAAATATTGACGTACGGAAGGTCTGATCGGTGCTTTTACCAAACATCCACGCAGCACAGGTCGTGCTGAAATCATATTAATGTGCATAATAAGAAGGAGATCCTTGCCGGTCTGTAAATTTAAATCAGGGGAAAAAAAAAAAAAAAGACTCCTTGATGTTTATTTACCTTTTCTCAAACCATAATTTGTTTTTATCTAATCTGGACCAAAACGTGTGTGTTCTTTACAGCTGAATTCCCTTCTGAGAGGCTGCCTGCACTCAGTTAGTCATTTCAAATGAGTATAGAAGGTGAAGCGTTGTGGGGACGATACAGAGGCTGTCCATCGGGTACCTGCCAGGAAGCCCTGGGTTTTACTGTCTGGGGTCATAGCTTTGTGTTGTCATGGCAACAATGACGGGCTGCTGCGTGGGCAGGACTTGATGCTGAGCTGGTTCAGTCACCCCTGCCTCCTCCATCTTTGGCCGCTTGGCCTGAGGCTCCCCCGCCTGCCCGGCTGAAGCTTCTGCGCTGGGCTGCCTACTGACCAGCACTGGCGGGGAGCTGGAGGCCTGAGCAGCCAGGATCTGCAGGGGGCTACTCAGACCTGCACAGGAGAGGAGAACAGGACAGAGAAGCACTTCTTAGTGTGTGCTGGCGCAGGGTTATCACCTTAAAAGACAGTTTGTCAGAAACTAAGTGAGATCCTCTCATCAGGAGATGCTCTGATGTCTGCAGGTACTTGGAGTTAAAACAGTGATAGAATGACATCAACTTCGTGGCAAAACAGGCAATCAGTGACGGACAAGCAATGTCATCATGTAAGGAGGTTTTTTGGAGGATAAACAGCGATAAAAGCGAAGCTGACTGCAAAATATGTCTCAAGTTTGTAGTGAATGGCCATTAAAGGGTTGAACTGAGTTACTTTTTTTTATTCTGGCGATGCTATCAAAAGTTGTGACGAAATATTGCAATATAATGTTCACAACAATGTCGTATTTTGAATTAACTAAAATGCATATTGCAAAGTGGTAAAACAAACATTTAGAATATCAGTCATAACTCTTGTCATATTTGAAAATGTGTTTATAGTTTAGTGAGTTATATAGCAATGTCACGTTTGAGAAGGAAACAGTTCAAGCATCAGCAATGAAACAGCTTTTCATTCAAATAAAATTGATGAATAGATGCAATAACAAGTGTCCAAATGTCCAACTGTCATGATGGTCTGCACTCAGCTCATGTTCCCCATCAGTGTGTGAGCAGCTCTCTCTATATATATCTATATCTATATCTATATATATGACCTGTTATGTTCCTCATCAGGACTGAATGACGTGTCCCTGCGACAAAACATCTTACCAGATGCATTAGCAAAGCTGGCTGCCGTGGCAACAGCAGCAACGGTGTGCTTGCCATTTTGGGTAACGGCACGAACGGGAAGTTGATGTAAACCTGGGGTCAGGTTACGTCCGTCGACGCCCTGCACCGCACTGTCCACCGTCTGGATGACTCGCTCTCTGTTCAGCTGAGCTTCTGTGAGGAGACACAGGCACAGGAGGAAAATAAGACATTTGTCACAATAACCTGCTTCACTCGCTGACGAGAATAGCTAAACTCTCACGTTTGACATTTTGATATCAATTGTTCCACACAGAAAGCTTTACATGCAGTTATCTGCCACCTTTACAAGCATAACAGTCCACAGAAAAGTTACTCCTCAAAACTTACTCTCAGCACATACAAACACACACTTCACACCATGAGCATTAAGTGCGTGACGCAACTTTTAATGACACAAGACAAAATGTGCAACAAGGTTTGAGAAATCTCTACAACGCAGCAGTAAACGCCTCACAGCTCTGATACAGAGACCAGAGAAATCTGCAGCGGCGTGAAGAGTTCAAGCCTGTAAAGGAGCACAGAAACTTCTCTCCGTCTCACAGCAACAGCTCTGCTAAAATAGATTCCCTTGGCTGTACCTCTGATTTCACTGCTGCCCTCCAGTCCTCCGACAGCGGGGGAGCTGTACCCGTTGGCAGGGTTGGATGGTACGCTGGTCACCACCCGCACCATGGTGACCGAGGACTGAGGGGCCTGTTGGAGAATATGGATGGGCTGGACTTGGCCGCCGCCGGGAACCAAAGCGAAGGCTTTCCCGGGGCCCGAGGGCATTACTGTGGGGTGAGGGGGGGCGGCCATGATGACGGGCTGAGCGCTGACCGGAGATCCTGCGCAGGGAGAGGAAGCCGAACCAAACATTTCACACAATTTTCACCCTCGGCTGTTTAAACGTGTTTGCAAGTGACGCCTGGCGCTCACCTGGGGCGCTCTGAGAATACCTGTACTCAGGTACCGATGCCAGTTTGTGCGCCAGCTGCTCGTGGTGGTCGTGCGGGATCGGGGAGCCCTCTCTGCTCAGACATTCAGGAGTCTGCAGCCCGCTGGATGGAGGAGAGAGAAGTCCTTGGTGGGTCGGGGAGGCAGGGGCGCTCCTGGATGACAAAGAAACGACAGAATAAATGGAAAAGAAAGAGAAAAACAGAAGTGAAAAACACTCAGCACTCAGAGGTCCTCGGTGCTGGCTCAAAGTCAGACTTACTTTGTTCTGTCCAATCAAATGAGAGCAGGAGTAGAAGCAGACAGAAGGAGTGAGGGTTAAACGAGAGTGTGTGTGTGTGTGTGTGCGTGCGTGCGTGCGAGATGACCAGCTGACGGTCCTACCTTGAGGATAGTGGTCCAAATGGAGTCCTAAAGCAAGCCACCCCTCTTTGCCGTCTTTTCCTGAAGGCTTGCTCTACCAACTTGGTCTCTGAGGCCGAATCCACACGCCAAAAGCTTCCTTTCCCCGGCTCGTCCTGAGAGCGGGCCACTTTCACAAAGTAGCGGTTCAGAGACAGATTGTGTCTGATCGAGTTCTGAGGAAAGTAGAACACAAAGCACAGAGCATTTTATCTCTTCTTAGTGTGACGGGCTGTGAAGGAAACCCAAAGCTCAGAACGGATCATTACAATCAAATCTTCTAGCAGATGAAGAAACAGAAGAAAAGGCAGGTCGTACCTGCCAGCCCTTGTCTGCAGTGCGATAGTACGGGTAGTGTTTGGTGATGTGGGCATAGATGCCGCTCAGAGTCAGCTGCTTGTCTGTGGCCGAGGAGATGGCCTGGACGATCAGCTGTGCATATGAGTAAGGAGGTTTCGACTCATCCTAGACAAAAAAACAAGGACGAACCATAAACACACATTTCTAAACTAGAACGTAAGCAGATGTTTGCGTGTGCTCCTGGTGCTCACCTTGGGGCTGTCTCCTCCTGCTGACTCCCCTCGCTGTTCACTCCCTCCACCTCTCGGCTCAGCAATACTCCGTCTCTGCTCAGAAACGGCCTTGGCAGCATATTCAGCTGCTAACTGGAGGTCAGGGGTCACGTTGCGTCCATAGCGATACCCTGATGATCCTGCCCCTCGGGGACTGGCTGGACACGAGTTAGGAACACTGGCGGAGAGAGGAGAGGGCGTTAAAGGCTGCCCGTGTCATTCATACTCACACATTGGTAATACTGGTTACAGTGTTGCTGCAGAGATGAACAGTGACGAATGTGCTGAGCTGCATTTTGTCTCCACCGACATGTACCAGGAGAATTAACTCCAACACTGAAGGCAATAATGAATCAAAGTCACACGGTGTTGGACTGTAGCGGGTGTGCGTCATCTATTCAGCCTCTACATGTGTAAAACCCGACACATCACAACAAATATGATCCTAATCAGCCTGGCAGTTCATTAACAACAACATACATAAAAGGAGAACCAGTTCATTCCATCATGACTTATTGTGAGGCTGTGAGAAAGGTGATATATTGCATTTCCTTTCTTTAAAACATATACTTTTACAAATCTCAAACAGTACCACGAAGAATATTTAACGTTTTCTCTAGAAGGTGGTTCTAACTTTGACCATTAGATGGCAGCGCTGTAACATCTCCTCCAGACAACTCCCAATGAGCAGCACAAGTGTAACAACCAGCCAATGACTGACTCCGAAATCTATCAAAACAAAGACAACTGAAAACCCTGAATGCCTTCCGAACAACATCAAAACATGAGTAAAGCACATTAACAGTGAAGTAAAACATTGTTCATCCACAGTTTGTTGGAGGAGACATGAGGGAAGCTGTTAGTGCACAGAAGAATCAAACACCAAAATGTTCTTCACAAAACAACTTTTCACTTTTACATTTCTATTTCTTCAATAAGCATCCGTCAGTAAAGGTTTATAACACATGTGTCTGTGCTCCTGTTTAAGGAGGAATGTAAAAGATGTGTATAATGGCTATAATACATGGAATATAATCTAGAATGTCAAATCATATGCCAGATGAAGGCCTGTCCAAACCCAAAGAAAATAATGCTTTTAATTTCATAACTTCCATAGAAACAGCTTCATAAAAAAGAGTTATTTGGACCATGAAGGACGTCCGTCTGTTAGGAGTACGCAGTGCAAAACTAACTTTTCTAGATTATTGTCTGTGTGCCTCAGCTTTTTATCAAATGGTGTCTTGCATTTTTTGTTTGGTTTTTTTGACAACGTGTGTAATTTTCCCCTTCAGGTTCACCAAGTTGTAGTGTGTGAATTGACAATAATCGTAAGTGTTACAAAAACAGATTCAATTTAATATTCTAATAACAGGAGCAAATGCTGGTCACAAAGACCAGCCATGCCTGTCTGAGTATACACAAGTGGTACGCCACCTACAAAGCATATGGTGACCTCCAAAACTATATACAAAGAAATGGCATAAACCATAAAAACAACAAAGATTTTAACTAATTAAACTAATTTTTTGTAGTAAAGCAACATACTGTAAAATATAATTTTTTTAATATTTCTTTCACCAGTTAAATAACTAAAAGACACCTCTGTGATGCTTTTATAGTGTTGAAATTAGCAAAACCAGTGAAATGTTAATGATTAACTTGCCCTCATCTGGTGTCGTCAGGAGACAGAATACAAGGAAAACCAAGTAACTTATTACACAACACACACCTGCTTCTGTTAGTAAAGTAAACAATGGTTTCTGGGAGAGTCTGTGAGCTTTGATTTGCCTCTGGCAACACAGAGAGGCGGATACATGGAGAGTAACACACAGAGAGTGTGTTTGTAGTGTTTGGCGAAGGAAACGGGGCTGTGGGTTTTGTTTTGATAAGGGCTCAGAGAGAATAACGAAGACCAACAGAAACTCAACAACAACGTAAGGACAAAGAATTGTGTCAAACTAAAAGCTCAGACTAAAACTTCATCAAAAGTTTTGTGTGCCTTTGTGAGGGATCATGGGTCACCCCCCCCCCCCCCCCCCCGCCACCCCCCACCCGACACACTTATCACAACAACACCGCCCCTGCATGCGCACATGGACCTGCACTACACGAGTGCCTGCTGGCAGAATTAGAATGTTAGCCCATACAGTTGGCTTCAGTTGCCAAACAGGAAAAGTGACTCTCCACAGTGTGAGGAGACATTGTTAGTGTTTTAAGTGGGAGTACGTGCTTTTGCACAATACTCCTCTGTTGTATGTGGGTACTGGTGAGGAAGGTGGTACAACAATCTGCCCGAAAAAGGCCACAGCGAAAGCAGCACAGGGATGTATGAGCGAGCGTCTTCGCTCCGTGTGTCCACGTGCAGGAGAATGGAGCCCAGGAGGGCTGAGGGGGTGAGAAATGGGGGGGCTCTGAAAAGGAAACCACGAATGGACGGAAAAACGGCCTACAGGCCAAACAATCTGCCCGGCAGCCAATCACACGCCTTGAAGCGGCAGCCATCCCATATAAGGCATGCACACACACTGGCTGACATTGGTGGGGAAGCGTGGTGTAAGGGGAGGCAAGGACCAGCAGAGGGCGCACACAGCAACACCAAACAGTGGCACATGCCGAATACGTTTAAGGAGAAGAGATTCGTGATCATGTTCTACCACTGTGATCACTACAGTGCACCTCAAAAGAAAATCCTGCAGATCCTGACCCACAAAGTGAGGGTCACTCTGACCAATGAACGGATCTATACGCAGACTTATGTCACAATGAATACAAAGGTAACTGAGCATCTCAAACTACACAGTTACAGAGGGACACGGCAATGTTTTGTTACTGTGATCTATATCTATTGAGATGAATGATTTACTTTAATTGTCCTTTGATACTGTTTTTCTGCTTTGACATCCCTCACTTAAATAAAAGACACCAACATAAAACTTTACGAGACCTTTGCTTACCTGCAAATGTTTCTCTTTACTTGATTAACACCTACCGCTTCCGTGAGGACTCATTTATTCAGTTTCATTTTCTCATTTACAATCTGTAAACTCTATATGTTAATATTGTGATTTGTTCTTTGGAGTTGAAAGGAATCTATTTCTGCAGTTTTATGACTTGATCAGTGTTTTCAGGAGGATTGCAGAGAATACAATTTGTAATTCCCAACTTTTGTTGTATTTAATACAAAAATGTAAAAGAATCTTAAAACAGAATACTCATTTAGATTTTCTAAATGCCGTGTTGTCCAATTTCCTCTAATAAGTCAGATAAGCAAACAAGAAAAATATTTTTTATCTCAGAACAAACAAATGCATACATGAAATCTGTAAATATTCAAACTGAACATGCAGAAACAAAATGTAATTAGTTTGAAAGAGTTTTCTTAATTTAGTAATAATATATTGTTTATGAGAAAATGAATTATCGTGTGGGAAGCCTTGCAAAGCCCTTAAACCACGACTGGAAGGTTCGTTTGCAAGAAATGTTACTCAAAGTCATGAAGCCACAACGCCTACGACAACATCAGACAAATGTAGTTGGCGTTCATTCATTGTAGTGCAAATCATGTGGTTGTTACCTGATGGTGCCAGTAGGAGACGGCAGCGGAGAGCCAAAGGCCCTGATGTGCTCCTCGTGCTGCTGCAGAGTGGGAATGCTGATTTTGAGGGGTGAAATGTGGGGCAGAAGTTGACGGGGGGGAGGGGAGGGCTGCTCTTTCTCTCTGTGCTCCTCGATCTCCAGGAGTGACGAGAACTGGATCTTGATCACCGTACTGGGAAAGCGAAACACACACCTGGAGAGCAGCGCCACAGGGAGAAAGAGAAGAGGGGGGGGGGGGGGGGGGGGGGTTAGATTGTATTCTTTTCTACAACAGGAGTGAACACATTATGGACTCCAGACAGTTTTTCAGATTAGTAATGTACCTGAGAGTATGGCACAAACTGAATTCACAGAGAAAAACGGCGAGGCTGTGGTTAGACTTTTACATCACAGCGAGAAAGCTCCTGGTTCGAATTCTGTGGGGAGTTTGCATGTTTTCTCTGTGTATGTGTGGGTTTAATCCAGGTTCTTCGATTACCTACTCCAGTCCAAAAACATGTGTTTGAGAGTAATAAGCCCCTTTCAGCTGTCCATGACCGTGAATGCCTCTCTCTGTGGATAAGAAGAATAAATTTGTACAGGAGATGAACGGAAGAGTGTGATTCGCTAATTTGCATTATTACATTTGATTTTCCACAGCAATTTGTCTGTTGTCTGGACAACAGAATGATTACATGTTTAAACTTGGTGTGTTTGTTTCCTGCATCACATACAAGTGAAAAATCTGTGGCAGTCAACACATTTGTTTAACGACCAACTTTGATTTAAAAATATCGAGAGACGTGTCTCTTCTCCCGTCTTCAAAATTTGTTTGTACTCTAAACACAATCTAACCAACCAGTCTGGATAAAAAAAAGAAATAAAACAAAAATTTAAAAAAGCTTACGGGTGTAGATCTAAAAGAAAACCTCCAACCCTACGTTTCCTTTTCTCTTATGCATACAGCAGCTTACAACTACTTACTCCTTACAGCTTACCACCTCAAAATAAGTGGGGATCAGTCGAAGGTCTGAGTTATTTCAAACCTAAACAAACCCATGAAGCATAATTATATGTGTGATAGATTTCAGAAACGCTACAAGGCTCATGTAAATAAATTTAATTTTTCCCAGCAGTGACGTGTTGATTATTCTCCGCAACTCTTCTAGTCTTTGTGACGGGAGCCTTCCGCTCTTCCCAACTGTAATGATTGTGTTTCTGAGCAACAAAAATAAGCCCTGCTAATTCTAGGGTTACTGTGCTATATCAAACAACAGCCTCCGGGCCCCCCCACAGAGAGCAGCTAATGAAAAGAAAATATCAACGCTACAAATGGCAATCTGTAGTGAAAATATAGAAAATGAATGTTCCATCTATTTTCTTTACATCTTGAAGAACTGCAGCTGTCAGACCAACACTGGCTCTATTAACGCGCTGTTCACAGCTGTCGCAGGCCATCCTCAACAACCAAGTGTCCCACAAGAAGAGCACCGCTGAGGGAGGAAAGAAAAAAGGCCTACAGCAACTCGGTGGGAGCTGAAAGGCTCCACTGCTTACAGTGAAGAGCCTGGCTTCAGCTGGACTGCTCCAGATAAACAACAGAAAGAGAAAGTCTCTGTTAAAAGAACCGATTTTCATGTCAAACATCATGTGATAGTGTCATGTTGCGTAGATGCGTCCATTTAAGCCCCGAAGAATAAACGAAGCCCCATGGAAATAAAAGAAGAGAAAAAGATCCAAGTTATTGCTGAAGATCTTCACAGAAAATTCAGAATCAGTCAAGTGTTGGGCACCAGCCAAAAAAAAAGAAGGACTTATACAGTCCCAGAAGCAAACACTGCAATTTGGTAAGTTAAAGAGAAAGAAAGAAAAAAGAGCCACTTCTTGAACATGATACAGATTTAACTGAAACTGCAATGTTTTACATGATTGATTAGTGGGACTGAAAGAAAGTAGATCTGCCAAACAATGTGATGACATGGTGAATGTTTAGCGAGCATGATGTGGTCTTATTCAATAGTGCTGTTTCATGTTGAATCTGTATGATAAAAAGAGGAAACACTGGATAGAAACTGGAGATTATATTATAAAAATGGAATCATGTTCAAGTAAGGTTAATCCTGAGGTTAGAAGCAACACAAGCTGATGCACTTTAGGTCCGTGCTTAACCCAATCTTGTTTTTTTTTTCCCAGTAAGTAGTGTCAAATAAACTACAGAATGACAATAATTTTAGCTGAGCCGACTTATTAATTACTCTCTTACGGATTGAACTTTTCACACAGTTTCTCAGCTAACTTTGTAATGCAGTGAAAATCTCCAAGGGCAAAGCAGCACATGCAAACACAGCCCCGGATAGAAGCTGGTGTTTACTCCATGTGCTGCTGCAAGGAGGATGTCATTCATGTTTGCACTTCCTGCGCGCGCGCGCGCACACACACACACACACACACACACACTTCGACAATGACGCAACAACAGAGCAAAGTTTAAAAACGAAGAAAGAAAAGAAGTGGAAAAAAAACAACAAAAAAAAAACACTAAACAGTTCCGTGGTTGACCAAAACATGATTCAGGTTTCACGATAGAAAACAAACACACCTCTTCCCCACAGGACTCGTAAGACGAGCCGTCTGGGTGCGTTTGTTTACATTGATGTTTACGTGCCGCTGACACGTTGTGACAGGCTCGCGGGCGGCTAACGCTGCAGCTAAAAACACACGAAAACTGTGGAATAGCACAGTTAGCGGCAGCTACAACGTACGAGTGTTGGGGGGGTGCTTTGAAAGGAGTAATGAAATGGGCCCACATCTATACCGAAGTTTAAGAAAACTCCACTTTTAGAGCGACTCGCTAGCCGACTTCAGCTAGGCCGGATGACAACGAAGCTAAGTCTGCTAACGAATAAAACCAGCTTGAGGAGATTCAATGAGTTGACCCGGAGGGCGTCACAATGACCTAATCTCACACACCATTTGATGTTTCTATGGGTTAAAGTGGGGACATTATTATTTACCATGTTATAAACTCGCAAACAAAAAAATGTATTAAAAACTGTCAGTTTTTTTTTTTTATCCAAATCACGCTGAGCCGCTCGGACAGGGTGTTGTGACAAACTTTGTATCCCTGTCAAAGTGTGAACCCTCGTTGACAAAATTGCCTAAAACACGAATCACATTCATCCAGACTGATAAACTATTTGACATAGTTTACAAAATACGAGTACATGTCCTAATACTCTGAGCCGCTATGTGTCCTATAAGGAGGGGGGGAACGTCCTAAATGTAGCACGGCTCCAGAGCGTGGTCAATCTGAAGGGTCAACGTGTAACAAAGTGCCCCGTTAACGGACACCCAGCCCCCGGTCGCCGGAGGCGGCTAAGCTTAGCTGACTGCACTCACTCTCTGGGGAGCGGCAGCGGCGGCGCCCCCCTCCGCTGGAACACCCCATCCACGAACACGCCGTTCTTGCCCAGGCACCGGAGAGAGAAGCCGCCCGCCTCGTCGTAGCTGACCTGCAGGTGTCGCCGTGAAATGAAGCTCGAGTGACCCATGTTGATGTCCACGGAGCCGTGGGACGAGTTCCGGCCTATGGTGACTGTCCTCTGGCGCATGACAAACTCAAAGTCCCGGCCCTCGAGCCTGGCCAGGGCCTGGGAGCGTGGGGCGGAGAGCCGCACGGGGAGAATCCCGGCGTCGCCACGGGCTTCCATTACCGGAGGACCCAGGAGGGCGAGCGAGGGCTGGTGGAAGGGGTGCGAGGTCACGGCGACGCGCACCGGGCTGCACGGCGCGGACTGGAGGGCGAGCAGGGCTCGGGCCCCGGTGTCGTCCCGGTAGTCTGCCATCTTTTCTCGGAGGGTCAACACACTCACGCACGCACGCACTTCTCAAACACACAGAGTTTCAACGTGAGAGTTTTCGACCGGGGCACTTGTTCACTCAGTGGCTGACGGAACAACATGGAGATCCGGTCTGCTGGAAGGACAGGACCGGATCACGCTGGAACCGGACTGCTGCTGCGTTCAGGGTCATCCCGTTACACACAGCACTCTCAGACAAGCATTTTACATTAAAGCGATAGCATTTAGAATGTTAACATTTTCTTGTCATTTTGCTGTATCTCTAATAATCTCTAACCAGAAAAAGAAACAAAATACACAATATACATTGACGGCAAAGAGAAACACTCTACTATGAAACATCTTAACAATATAACAATAAATATAATTTGGAAAAATATTTTAAAGCAATATGTATGGAGATGAAGGTATATGACCATCGAGTTAAAAAAAAAGTCTAGTAACATAGTGCTGCAGGCATGTATTTCAAATCAAACTTGTAGTGCTACACCAACAGGTTCAATAACCTAAAACCGGAAAAGTCCAGTGACGTGGTGCGAGTGGAGGTGGACTCTGTATAGGTGGTCTCAGACACCCTTTGGAGGATTCCAGCCATACTAAGAACCATCCTGAACAATGTCTCTCACCCCCTCCATAATGTCCTGGTCACCAGCAGAAGCACCTTCAGCAACAGACTGAAACACCAAATTGTTCTATAGAGCGCCACAAGGGATCCTTCATCGCTGTGGCCATCAGACTATATAACACCTATCTGTAAATAGTGCTTGCAGTGTTTTCTGTAAATCTATCCATATGCTTATATTAGTATAGTATTTAATTGAATTGTTACCCTGTCTTATTTGATATTTACATTTATTTTCTAAATAGTCTGGGTGTTCTATTCTGTGTGAAGCAATGCTGTAAAAGAAGGTCTCTCTGGGATTAAAATGTAATTCTATTCTATTCTATTCTATAACATGGGCGTATTCAATTTAATTGATACAGCTCCTGTCATTTAAAACTATAATCTACCCTAAATCTCAGATTAGGTTTTAAGATTTAAGTTATTTGCTTCACCATATTGCCATCAGCCCTCATTTCTCCGCTGCACGTTTTGGTTCCCTGAACGCAACACTATTGGCCGTAGCTTATTGGCTTTGCGTCATGACGTCACGTCAGGAAACTGCAGACTGAGTTGAAGAAGTGTGTTGCGATTTGGAATCCGTCGAGTCTCTCTGTTCAGCATTCATCTTTAATTTTTTTCCTCTTGTGTCTTTCCTGAATCAGTTTGACCACCTCTAAATCAGCTCCCAATCCCTCTTCTAAAAATAGATAACAAATAAACAGAAGAAACATGTGCAGCCTAATCTCAAAATGCATTAATGCAATAATCAGATTAGAGCTTCTAAAAACACATTGGTATGGATTTCAGTCATATAATGTTCAACACTTAATTAATGCATGTGGTGCCGTTGGTCTTGACACATTTGGTGCACTATCACAGCTTTCTGCTATGATCAGAAACATGTAAATAAAGGTATTTCTTCCTAGAATCCTAACCTTAAGAGCACGTGCTGTCTGCAGTGGAGCTGGTTTACCCACCTCACATTTTTCTTTTTTATCTCTACCCTCTGTTTATAAACATAGAAAGAACAAGATGGTTGGAAGCTCAGGATACTGGATCTATATAGGAACCGGAGCACATCGGAGAGTTAAACTAAAAAAAGAAGAGAAACAGGCCCTCCACGAGAGTTCGCTGTTGATATATAAAACATAAAACATGTACCCCTGGCGCCCTCCAAGGCAGCCCACAAGAATGACTGCGGATCCCTTCCAATCTCAAATTTTTCAAAATAGTACAGATTCACCCACACCCACCGTCACTTAAATGCATGAAAGCAATGAAGCTTAGTTTTGACAGAAGTGGAATAGGTCACCCAATTACTCAAATTCTTGTCATTTTCTTAAAATTCTTTTTGTTATTGTTCACATAGGAATTATATTTATGTATTAAAGACAGCACACGGGATATATATGCATTGTTTATTGTAGAGTTTCAAGTGAAGTTCAATTTCTCACTTTGGTAAGAAGAAGTGATACAGAGGTCTTCAAAACTTTACTGTTATACTTTTTTGGGGGGGTCTGTCTTTTTACAGACAGGTTTTAACAATAAATTTTCATTTATTCATTTCTCTCTTTTTAAAACAAAAATTTAAGAGCGTGGCACCAGCTTCAGTTTGATGGGTCGTTTTGGAGCCAGCAGACCCTGGATGTCCAACTCAAGGGGGATCTGGTGGGAAATGTGCAGAGAAATTGTTAATGATGCACAAATGCACTGCTTCATTATGAATCTCCAAGAAAATACCAAAAGAAATCCAGACATGATGACCGGATAAAATCAGGTTGTGATTTCTGATCTTGGAACGAGCAGATGAATCTCACAGCATGACCTAACAGCTGATAATATAAACAAGCGATGAATCGTGTTTGCACAGTAGCGGACGCCTGAAAAGTGAACACATGTGGTCTCACCTCAGTCTCTTTGCACACAGCAAAGCTGAACCTTTGGAGGATCTCCACGATGGCAAGTTTCATGGACACCAGAGCGAATCGCATGCCAATGCAGTTCCTTGGTCCCATTCCAAAGGGCATGTACGTGTACGGATCGATTTTGTCTTTGTTTTCCTTGCTGAACCTGAACGTACACACGTGCACATAGCAGAAATTAAGTCACTGCCTCCGGTCTGTGTTCCCACGCTCTTCTAAAAAAACCTGGAAATTCCTTTCTATACCTCTCAGGCTTAAACTCCTCCGGTTCGGGCCATATTTCCGGGTCTCGGTGCATGGGCCAGGTGGGGACCATGACTACCATATCTTTAGGAATCATAAGGCCATTTATTTCCACAGACGCCTTGGCCACTCGCTCCAGACGTGAAGCGATGGGGTATAGTCGAAGAGACTCGTTGATGGTAGCTTCTAGATAATCCATCTCCATGAGGCGCTGGTATTCAATGGGAGCCTGCATACACAGAAGCATTAACCACAGAAGGTACACTGGTGTGTCACGGAAAGACTCAAAACTATTTTGTGACATACACAATCTGAAGCCTGACACATTTTTTTTGTTTTTTTACCGCAACATATCATAGTAAATGGAAGGGCTGTGGCTCAGTCATTCATCTTCCAGTTGTAAGGTTCAATCACATAATCGCTTCGTATCCATGTTTCCTTGGACAAGGCACTAAAGTTCACATCGATGTGAGTGTGTGTATGTGTGTGTGTGTGCACATTGCATGGCAGCTGTCTCTAGTGGTGTGTGTGTGTGGATGTGTGAGTGAAAGACTCTGAGATTGCTGAAACAGTGAAATCCCCATACATCTAAAATATAACTAAAGCTTATTTACCAAATAAAATGTATCATGGTAAGGAAATCCCTTCATTTTAATCCCATAATTTAACAACAATTAGATTGTCTTCTGAGCCTCAATAATGAGCATTTTGTTTCGTTTTTTCTTTTCTTTTCCTCACGTTGGAAGATATTTCAGCTCATGACGTTTAAAATGGCACAACAAAGTTAAGACATGTCTGATATGTGAATCTTTGAGATTTCTTTATTTATCTATAAAGAGCCAACGGCTCTTAGCTAATGGACACCTCTTTAAGTAGATAAAGTATAGCCGTATAATCTTCACACCTATCAGATACCTTGTTGGGGAAGGTGGCGTCGACCTCCTGCTGCAGCTTTTTCATCACTTCTGGGTTTTGGGCCAAATTGTAAGCCAGGAATGTGAGAGAGCTGCTGCTTGTTTCATAGCCAGCAAACAGGAAAATCATGGCTTGGGAGAGGATCTCATGATCAGACAAAGCTGGGGAAATAATGAGGATGTACAGCAGGATTTAGAACAGCTTCAAGTAAAGTTTCATTGTACATGTGGATGTATGAATCACCTTTGTCCAGATCCCCCCCATTGAAGTTTTTCTGAGAGTCAATCATCAGCTGGAGGAAATCCACTCGATTCTGAGGGGCAGACACGTTAGAAAAAAGGTGCTCTGATTATATTATTTTGTTTGTGTTTCTTTAATGGTACAAGCGATAAAAAATAATACAGCAGTATAAAGAGTACAGGTTTTCTGTGTTGTCCAGAGAGTTTTATGTCCCTAGAAGTTAAACTTGTGGATGGAAATGCTCCTGTGTCGCAGTTTGTGAACAACCGGGAAGTGAGAAAGTTGATGATATCCTAAAGCCATCAAACTCAAAAAAATCCTGCTGGGAAAGTGAGAAAATTCAGAGAGGAACAAAACCGGCATATTTCAAAATGATGCATTGGTGCATCTACATGACAATTAATATTTATACCATAACTTAATAATAAACCAACCTTTTAACATTTACATAAGCAATGACATGGCATCATTAGGATCACATTATGTAGGTTGATGGTCAAGAAAAACTGTAGCAGTTCATCCATTTGTGGAGAAGAAAGTGTTTGATTTTATTATATTAAGATTAGAAAATCTATATTATTATTAATTATAATAGTAGTAATAATAACAATAATAATAGTTTATTATGATTAGAATTTTATTATTATTAATTTATTTTTCTTTACCCCAACAAATAGGTGCTTAGTAAAAAATAAATGTAAAAAAAGTAGGCTAGTACTGACAAAGCCAAAAGCAAACCAGCCAACAATGATGAAGGAGACGTTTCAGAGCGGCTTTCAATAATAAAAATAAAGAAATGATAAAATTTGTTAAATAAAAACAATTATTCATTCATCCTTCATTCATTTTCTTCCGCTTATCCATTTCTGGGTCGCGGGGGTGACAGTCTGAGCACAGTCTGTCACCCAGATCACAATGCACCATTTAAGAACCTTCCTGCAGGTGGTGAGCCCTGCAATTAACTACCACAAAATATTTGAGTACAACAAAAATGTGATGAACGAGGTCACAAAGTATTCCTTATCGCCATACCTTTTCTTTGCTGGTCTGTCGGTTGGTCTTGATCTTCTGCAGCGCAGCATAAAAGAAGTCCGTCACCGATTTGGGGAAAAAGGAAAACTCCATTTTCTCAAATATGGGACCAAGGAAGGGGAAGAAGGCTGAAATTACAAAGGCACATTTAATGAGAATCCTTCATTGAACAAATATTAACAGGACAGACCTTTCTCAGAACTGCAATTAATATTCAATCGAAATAGTTTACCAATAGCGAGGAAGAGAGGGTGTAATAAATCAAACTTGAGCATCTTCTTGATGTTGGTGACGAAGGGATCCGAGGGGTTGTTGAGTGAGTCAATTTCTACGCTGAAGGCGGAGCTTGTTACGACGTCCATACTGTAGGGTCCAAAGAACCTGAACGAGCACACGGACATTATAGCAATACTGTCATAGTTAAAGGCTCATTCCTTGTCTGGAATCATTTAAATGCAATCGGTTGGACGGGCTCTTACTCCTTCAGCTCCAGTGGTTCATCCTTGTCTGCCTTCTTTTTCATGCTGTTGACCAGGATAGTCGAGTGATGCTGCATGATGCTAAACATCTGACAGACAGAGACAGACACCGATTCACTGAAATTACAATGTTGGATGTGGCATCAAAGTCCTGCTGCTTCTGTTTGTACTCAAGGTCTCCAGCAGCCTCTGAAGGAGAAAATCTGAAAAGCTCAAGGTAAAAGGATAAACAAAGAAGTCCCCTCGTTGATGATACGGTTAAAGTGGACATTTCATTTCAATTTTCTTTGACAAAACAAATTGATTAATTTTCGCCTAGAAACGGAAAAATGCATACACTGCATGGAGCCAATGATGAGCCTGTTATCCTTGTCAACTAATCATGTTGAGGGTTTACAAGCCAAACGAGGTTTGGCCGATTCATTTTTTCAGACGGGTCAAATGAAAAAGTAGGACGTATGTGTAGGGCAGAGCCATATGTCGTATGTCCTCCTCAAGTCTGCTCAATATGAATAAATTCTCATTAAAAAGCAGGGTTGTTTTTTTACATGGTGTTGATAAGCTTATGTTTCTGCATCAATCAGGCTCTTTGAGCATGTTCTCTGATCACCATGATTAATATTTCTATCTTTCAAGTCAAAAGGCTGCACGAGGGCTGCAGGATATAAAACGCTCAGACTAAAAGGGTCACACCTCTTTCAGCCTCCCTGATGTGAAGGAAGGAGACAGGACGCTGCGGATCCTCTTCCAGTTCTCATCCTCAGTGATGGACACAGCATCGTACAGCGGCCCGTTCAGGCGGAAGTTCTGAAATGACGTTGAATGCAACATTTATAACTGGAAACGCACACCATCGTGGTCAGAAAGTAAAAATTGATCTCACGTACCCTTCGATTGGTGAATAAAGAGTAGCACTCCTTGACCAGAACAGCTTTTACCATGACAGGGTCTGTGATACACAGGACGGGCTGACGGCCATCAAAAATGCTGAATATGACAAGGAAGGACAATTTAAATCACGTAAACTCATCAGAAACATCTTCTATACATACAGAAAAACATGCAAAAACAACATGCAAACTCACCCCCATGTTTTCCCATACTTCTTGAAGCATTTCTCATCAAAATTGAAGAATCCCTGAGAGACAGAAAAAGGAGATTTATGACACACACTTGTGAACAATACAGACTAAATTAGAAATTGAGCCGTACGTCATTTCATTTGAAATGAGATACTATCTTGCAGATATCTCTCATTTTATTCGAGATATATAGAATAGTATAAATACATAGAATAAAGTATAAATGCAATATCTGCAATGAACTTCTATACATTTAAAAAGTTCATTTATTCCCTCTGTGCAAATAGTTGTCCAATACCAATTATTTCTGTGTCTGAATAACTAACAGAATAACCAAAGGCCCTAATGCAAGAATAAGTGCACAAAGGTTTTCATATTAAAGATAGTAAGATTGGGCCAGGGCTGCTCTCTTTAATATTCAGGCTACAAAGTGGAAAAGTATTGTTGAATTGTTTATATACTCCAAGTTTAATCTTCCGTTAGTCAGTAGGAAAACCTGCGTATGACTTCTACAGCTTCAGCATTAATATTATGTTGCACATAACATAAATACATAGTTCTATTTTTTTTTATTCAGTTCAAACTACTTTGGTGTGGTTGGGTGGAATTGAGCAGCCATTCAGCTTCCGGCATCACCTTGGCAACGCTCAAGTTTTGCTTTTCTCTAAATCATTTTACAGGTGTTGTTTTGTATTTTTTAACATTTTTACAGTTCACAAACTGTCAGTAAACATAACGGACTTTACATTTGCTGATATTACATTTACTTTACTTCAAACCAAATAATTGAGAATTTCAAAGTCAATACAATTGATTATTTTGATTGATCTGTTCGAGCTTAAAGAGAACAATAAATAGTCCTGTAGGGTGATGTGCTAGTCCTTTTCTTATACTTCTTTTCCCCCCGTTCAGCTTGGATGTTAAAATAGTTCACCGAACCATGACATGAATAGAACAGATTTTTGAGATCCAGTTTTTTTGTTTAGTTTTCCAGTTCTCTGCAGACATCACCAACATTACAAATGCTGGGGCTTTGAATCCTACAAGTTCCATACAGTCCATTCCCCTTTATTGTAAAATTTCACAAGGCACACTTGTCCTCATATCATGTTTTATCAACTTGGATCACTACCAGCATCAATTAATTGGTCACACACCCCCAATTTATGATCAAGTGGAATTTATCATCCAGTAAAGCAGGGAAAAGGCTTGTCTTGACTTCTTATATACACCATTATATAAGAAAATCAGTACAAAATAATACAGGAATTTGAAGGATGGTGTTGTTTCTACCAAGATACTATTTTTAACTGTTTTCTACTTCATTCTGACGTCTGCAACCTCCATATATTGCGTGAGACTTCTTCAGTGTTTGTTTAAAGTCTTAATTTTCCAAGTCATATAACAAAGGGTACTTTCAGGACAATGGGCGAAACCGAGACCAGCAGTAATGATGGACGTTAGTGAGCTTCTGACTAACCCAAGACAGGTCTGGTTTTTTTTAGTTTTCAATGTTTAAATGTTCAAGGACAATATTTACAAGAATCAGTCCAATGAAACAACATAATACTCTGTGCAAATCAGACACACCGATAAACCAACACACTTTTAAAATGACATTGTGACGCTCGCGTAGTCTATGGTGATGTGAGTAGCAGCGTGGCCAACCTTTCTATATGCCAGCATTGTGCCAAAGAACGGGATAGGTTTGGGACCAGCGATGCCCAATTTCTTAAAGATGCCAAAGTTCCAGGTGGAATACCTGACAGAGACATGAAACTGTAAGAAAACAGATGTTAAAGCACCACAAAGATCAGAAGTGGCTGAATACACTTACACATATAGCAGTGTGATGAGGGCCACCAGCAGAGTCCATGTCTCTGCAGACAAATAGAGAAAGTATCCCATTTCTGCAGGTGTCCTTCTCTCAGCAGCAGAGCAGAAACCTCTGTGAAACTCCAAATCACTGCCACAGGCTTTTATTCACTGCTGGGCAGTCCAGTTGCGTGAGAACGGGAAGTGTGTGAGAGTTGAAGGAGGGGCAGACACATTTACTTCCATAAATGATTGACAGGGTTTTGCTCAGCAGAATTCATTAGGAGCTTGTTGTTGACTTGTGTCCCTTGTACAACTCTGCAATGTTAAGAAAAAAATAATTAACAACATGCAAAGTCTTGTTATTTATCTTCAGTTGGGTGGCTCTGGGATTTTAAAAGACATTTTTCCAACGACAAGTCAAATATTCAGATTCTCCGTAGACAAAACAGAAATGTAACCAAGTTATTTAAAACTTTCCCACGCTGTCCTGTTACGTGTCTGCGAGCACGATTTGTTTTTGCAGATAAACAAAAGTGCAAAGGATCTTACGTAACAAGGAAAAGGACCCGCCAGACTGGTGTCAAGCCAGCCCTCACTTCGGAGATCGACGTCAAGCCAGCCGCCACTGTGTTTAGCGGTGCGCCTATACACTATGCTTTACTGTAAGGGCGAACTCAAATGGATTTCAAAATAAAAGTGATGTTTCAATAAATGAGATCTCGCCTTCATTCAGACAGTTAATACAACACAAATGAATACTATGGCTAATAATAACACATAAAAACAAAGAAAATAAATGAATGTATCATTGATTCAAACTATTAAACATTTAATATTAATAAAATGAATTGCTGCAGAAAAAAACAAAACAAAACACATTGTCAGTCAGTCAGTGATGTGTTAATGTTATTATAATCCTATAGACAGCAGCCCACTCTAATATCTTTATTCAAATTAAAGGCCCATCAGAAAAGCAGATCTAGACAAAATTCAGATTTAGATTAGATTACATTACATTACATTACATTACATTAAATTACATTACATTAGATTAGATTTGATTAGTTATAAACAAAAAAATCATTTAACTTCAGTCTGATAACAGGCAAGATCTGGATATGGTATATGAAAATTAGAGCCCTTTGAAAGCATATCTGGGCTTGAATGACTCTGATTTCAGACTGATATTAAAATAAATGT
The DNA here is from genome assembly GCF_963383615.2 of Lipophrys pholis. NCBI lineage: Eukaryota > Metazoa > Chordata > Actinopteri > Blenniiformes > Blenniidae > Lipophrys > Lipophrys pholis. The sequence continues at coordinate 27,809,509 of NC_137628.1, forward strand.
CCATGTTACCATTGAACCATTCCAACTCAGACTGATAGTAGGCCACCCCAGGAGGTCACTCACTACGTATAGGCTCAATCTGATGTAGCATAGCAAAATAAGAGCACTTTGAAATAGCACTTCTGATCTCCATCCATGCTAACTTTGAAATGATATTAAAAAGAATTTCCCTGTTATCATTGAACCATTACAACTCAGACTCATAGTAGGCAACCTGTAGATGTCACTCACCAAGTATCAGCTCAATCTGATGTGGATTTCCAAAATAAGAGCACTTTGAAATAGCATATCTGAGCTCCATCCATGCTAACTTTGAAATGATATTAAAAGGAAATTCCCTGTTATCATTGAACCATTCCACCTCAGACTGATAGTAGGCCACCCCAGGAGGTCACTCACCAAGTATCAGCTCAATCTGATGTGGCATTTCAAAATAAGAGCACTTAGAAATTGCACTTCTGAGGTCCAGTCACAATAAATTAGTACTGAGATTAAAAGGAAATTCCCTGTTATCATTGAACCATTCCTACTCAGACAGATAGTAGGCCACCCCAGGAGGTCACTCACCAAGTATCAGCTCAATCTGATGTGGAATTTCAAAATAAGAGCACTTTGAAAGCGCAAATCTGAGCTCCATCCACGCTAACTTTGAAATGATATTAAAAAGAAATTCCCTGTTATCATTGAACCATTCCAACTCAGAATGATAACAGGGAATTTCTTTTTAATCTCAGTTCAAAGTTAGCATGGATGGAGCTCAGATTTGCTATTTCAAAGTGCTCTTATTTTGGAATTCCACATCAGATTGAGCTGATACTTGTTGAGTCACATCCTGGGGTGCCCAACTATCAGTCTGAGTTGGATTGGTTCAATGATAACAGGGAAATTCTTTTTAATATCAGTTCAAATTTAGCGTGAATAGAGCTCAGAAGTGCTATTTCAAAGTGCTCTTATTTGGATAAACCACATCAGATTGGGCTGATACTTGGTGAGTGACCTCCTGGGGTGGCCTACTATCAGTCTGAGTAGGAATGGTTCAATGATAACAGGGAAATTCTTTTTAATATAATTTCAAAGTTAGCGTAGATGGATCTCAGATTTGCTATTTCAAAGTGCTCTTATTTTGGAATTCCACATCAGATTGAGCTGATACTTGGTGAGTGACGTCTATAGGTGGTCTACTATCAGTCTGAGTTGGAATGGTTCAATGATAACAGGGAAATTCTTTTTAATATAATTTCAAAATTAGCGTGGATGGAGCTCAGATTTGTTATTTCAAAGTGCTCTTATTTTGGAATACCACATCAGATTGAGCTGATACTTGGTGAGTGACCTCCTGGGGTGGCCTACTATCAGTCTGAGTAGGAATGGTTCAATGATAACAGGGAAATTCTTTTTAATATAATTTCAAAGTTAGCGTGGATGGATCTTAGATTTGCTATTTCAAAGTGCTCTTATTTTGCTATGCTACATCAGATTGAGCTGATACTTTGTGAGTGACATCCACAGGTGGCCTACTATGAGTCTGAGTTGGAATGGTTCAATGATAACAGGGAATTTCTTTTTAATATCATTTCAAAGTTAGCGTGGATGGAGCTCAGATTTTCTATTTCAAAGTGCTCTTATTTTGGAATACCACATCAGATTGAGCTGATACTTGGTGAGTGACCTCCTGGGGTGGCCTACTATCAGTCTGAGTTGGAATGGTTCAATGATTTATTTTTATGTGTTACTATTAGTCATAGTATTAATTTGTGTTTTATCAACTATCAGAATGAAGGCGAGATCTCATTCATTGAAACATCACTTTTATTTTGAAATCCATTTGAGTTCGCTCTTACGGTAAAGCATAGTGTATAGGCGCACCGCTAAACACAGTGGCGGCTGGCTTGACGTAGATCTCCGAAGTGAGGGCTGGCTTGACACCAGTAGTGCCAGTTCACAGATCGCGTCAACTGCTCCAAAGAAAGAAATAAACCAAAATGAGCTTCCTTCCTTTTTTCTCCTTTGGAACATGGATCCTATTGATCATCTTCATCAGCTTATTTGTTTGGTAAGGGATTGTATAATTTATTACCAGCGCTTTACCTCTGACTTGACGCAATGGTTCTCCTGTTGTGTGCAGGTATGGCTCTGCGACTTTCGGGGTGTTTGAGAAGTTGGGGATCCCAGGTCCCAAACCGCTGATGTACTGGGGAACACTGACCAGACACAACCCAGTATGAGTTCCTGTTTTAGTTTTCAGAAACATGAAGCTTTACCGTCATTTAAATTGTTATGTTTTCACACCAAGTTTTGGAAACATATTGGAGATAGAAAAATAAATAAATTAATTAATTTGTGTTATTTGCTGTTAGGTTTACTACGTTGCTGATGCTGAGTGTGCTCAGAAGTATGGGAGAGTGTTCGGGTAAGTGTTGAATAAGTGCAAGTTTTTAAAAAGTAAATACGCTGTAAGAACTAGAGCTTCATGATATATCGAGATTTTCCTCATATTAGACATTGAAAAAAATTCTATATGGTTCATATCAATATAATATTAGTTTTAAAACAGCACAACCTGTGGAGAACGTAAATAAACAGGGCGTGCTTTGTTAACATTAAGGTTAATGACAGGAGTAAATTCTCTACCATTAATGTCTAATCTCATACTGACTTCTTGTTGATTTTTATGAACCACAATGCCATAAAGTTTAATCTGACTCAGTGAGGTCTCTGACCTTTAAATGAATGCTTTGGGTCATGTCTGATGTATCAAACAAATACTGCATGGGCCAAAACCGGGACTCCAGAGGGTCCAGTCTGGCCTGTGAGAGGCATTCTTCGTTGCAGCAGTATTGACATTTTACAGTATTTTGCACCAGAATACATTATTCGAAATTGTCATAATGTTGAAATTGTATTTTTGCTTTTTCATGCATGTATTCTATTCATTTGCCCGAAAACATTTGGATTTGTGGATCCTTGTGCATTATTGTTCTGACCCGATCAGCTTAAACCCTACAAACATCTTTTCATTTTTAATGCTTCACATTTTTTTTCAACATTTTTCTGGAGTAATTCTGTGTTACTTTTATACAGCTGGTGGTTAATAAACGTGCCTGTATTGGAGTTTGCACCATGCGGTGATATTGACCCAATATTGTCTTTGTGGTAAAACTCTACAAAACCAAACTGCAAAAAGTGTTTTTTGTCTACGTGTGTGCAGCTTGTATGAATTCAGGAAGCCCGTGCTGGCTGTGATGGACCCTGACATGCTGAAAACCATCCTGGTGAAGGAGTGCTTCACCTACTTTACCAACCGCAGGGTGAGAACACACAAGTTCAACCCAAGAGGAAAATGACACACATACACACTTTTTTTTTTTTTGAGGAATGGTGTTGAAATCTTAGTTTAATCACAGTTTAAATAACTAATGTTAATTTTATTTAGGAGCATTAAGAAAAGCAGAAACAACAGTCTTAGAAACAGCTTTTTTTCTGAAGCAGTAGCACAATTAGACTCTTAATATATATGAGCCAGATATCGGAATGCAATTTTGTACCGCCTCATGTGACAGTATGTGAAAGTCCCTGTATCTATACACAAAGCTTGACAGTTGTTAATATATTGAAAAGAAAGGAAAATTCTAATGGCGAGCATCTATAACAGGTACAACTGTTACAGGTATAGATACGAAGACCGACCTCCTGACATGATTTGCTTTCAACACAAAGTCTGTATTTAGAACAACTCCAGTAATGCTAAAGTACCTCATTAACCAGTTTATACAATCGTATCGAGAGCAATTTAAATATGTTGTGGGTGTGTACAAATATCCTCTCACCTTGCACCTTCCACTATCTGGTTAAGACCATGTCTGATTGATGATTCACTGTGGCGACTAAAACTAATTAACATTTCTACAGTGATCCAGGTTTAATATTTTAACTCTCCAGTAAAAGAGCAACACAATTCTAGTTTCTTAGAATAGTAAAAAAAACAAAAACACTGGAGAATACCTCTTTAAAACTCCAAGTAAGTTTTTTGATTGGAAAATAGAAACTACACATGAGTAAACTGGATCACTTTGCATCTCCAGGACTTTTATCTGAATGGTGAGCTCTATGACGCAGTGAATTTTGCTCAGGATGATCACTGGAGACGGATCCGTACCACCGTCACTCCCTGTTTCACCTCTGGCCGTATCAAAGAGGTAGGACTGTGTGGAAATGTGGAAGAGTCGTGACTTTTCTTTCATCCTCACTCGCTAACACCCCCTCCTCTCTCTCTGTGTTTTAGATGTTTGATATCATGAAGAATTATTCACACAAGCTGACCGACAGCCTGAGGTCCAAGGTGCAGAGCAATGAGGCTGTTGCGATAAGAGAGTGAGTATTACCACACAATTCAAATGCTACACCATCCAGTATTCAGACATGTTATCATGGATCAAGTTAAGAAGTAACAGCATGTAGCTTCAGCTGACGCATCTAATGGCTAAAAAAGTCAAAAGGACAAACTCCTATAGTAAGACCTGCAGTATTCCCCGTAAGGATTGATAAAGTATTTCTACTGTATTGCCTCACAGTGACAAAATCCCTGATTTGACTTTCTGTTTGGAGTTTGCATTTTCTCCACATCCTACCTTTCACACATTGTCAGTTGAGATTGGCTCAAGAGAATATGATTAGTTTATGCGGGAAAAACATTTTTTTTGCAGGTGTATTAATAAAGTATGCTCAGTTTAGTTTAATGTGTCCCACACGTGTGGTCCAGCCTGGTTGGAGCCTACAGCATGGATGCGATGGCGAGCTGTGCGTGCAGTGTGGATACAGAGACACTGAAGAACCCCTTAAGTCCTTTTATCACTCATGCGAGACAGCTGTTCAGAGTCCCCATCCCGCTTTTCATTTTCTCAGGTTCTGTTTTTCAACATCTTTTTTTTTTTTAATCATGATTAATGACGATTTGCAGCTGATTGATCTGTTTTCTTCTTCAGGCTGGTTTCCTGTTTTTCTTCCTGTCATGAAGCTGCTGGGTCTTTCATTTTTCAGCAACTCTTCTACTGCTTTCTTCAAATCCTTTTTGGAGAGAGTAAAAGCTGAACGCAGTGACGGCTCATGCCAGGTCTGGACAAAGCACACAGACAGGTGTTACAATATCAAATCTTACACTTTGGGGGATTATAGATGTCAGCAGGGTGTGATCTGCTGCTGGATGAACAATCCCTGCCCCCCACACTTGCTTCTACCGCAAATCACCCCATAGACATCACTCATAGTAAGTGACAGTCATTGATAAAACTGCATTTGCATTGGGGTGATAGTTATGTAAGCATAACAATTCAAGTTGACACTTTAAGCCAATTTTTTCACCAAAAAAAAAGAAAAAGTCCATGAGTGGAAACACTGACTATTTTGAATATTGTACATGATCGACTAATCACATGACAGGAAATAGAACGGGCACTCAGTAGAGCTCATACCTCGGCCAACAGCACACCTCTTTGTGAAATGCGCTCACACCGGCGTGTCCGGATACTTGCCGAACTGAGATATTAGCCCCGAGCTCCGGAGTGGAGTTAACAGTGTGCGAGCACTTGCTGGATTCCTTGCTGGCGCCCTGACTGACGGCTCACCACAGACCTCCAGAGTGTCCACAACGGAGGAAATATCTTACCTCTCCAGGAGCTGTTTGGTCACAAAATTTGATTGATTGCTCAGTGGACGATGATGAATCATCCCTGAAAAGTTCATGCCATTTGGGTCAATAGTTTTTGTGATAAGTTGGCAACATGCATGCATAGATACATATAAAACAATAAATACACGGGGACAAAAACACAACCTTTGGTCCAACTTTCATTGGCGAAGGTAATGAACTTTATAAATTCACTTTTAAGTCTACATGCAGATGTGTTTACAAAAGCTTTAAAAATCCTGTTTGTTTTCAGAAACAGAGAGATATCTTTCAGCAGTTGAACAACTCTCAGACAGCCGGAGCAAACAAGAAAGACAAGGCGATCAATGGTGATAAACTGCTCATTCATTCAGATATGTGAACCTACAGGAGTGCATGCTAAAGATGCAGCTCTTCTGTTTTATCTCCCACCTTTCCTCCCTGACAGGGCCCACTGATCACGAGATAATGACCCAAATAACCACAATGTTGTCCGGCTACGAGTTGAGTGCAAGTGTTCTCACTTTCCTGGCCTACAGCTTGGCGACAAATCCCCAAATCATGAAACGCCTGCAAAGCGAGATTGACTCCACTTTCCCAAATAAGGTCCACGATGTGTTTCTTTCTCCAAGTGATCGTCACACCATGTTAGAGTTGTACAATCAGAATAAAACAACTGAAACCTTTTTTTTTCAATAGGAATCAATCCAATATGAAGTTCTGATGGAGATGGAGTACTTGGACTGTGTTGTCAGTGAGTGTCTCAGGTAAAGAGCATCTAAGTTTTCTCCAGGACTGAGGCTGCATGAAGCATCTTTAATTGCCTGCCATAACACATCTGCTGTGGCTCAACATGAAGCCAATTTTAGCAAAGCTATTAGTCTTGATCTGCATAAAAAGATCTTGAAAAATACCCTGTGAACAGACTCTACCCTCCAGTCCTGCGTTTGGAACGGGTGGCCAAAGAAACAGTGAAAATCAAAGGAGCGACAGTCCCAAAGGGCATTGCTGTCATGGTTCCAGTCTACGCCCTGCACCGGGACCCCGAGTGGTGGCCGGAGCCGGAGGAGTTCATACCTGAGAGGTAGCTGCCACAGTCTTTTGTGCTTCTTCACTATCTCACTTTGCAATGTCACTCAGGAGTTCAATTTTTTTCCTTTGTGGCTGTCTGAACTTTATGTAGATTCAGTAAGGAGAACAAGCAAAACATCAACCCTTACACTTATCTGCCATTTGGGATCGGGCCGAGGAATTGCTTGGGGAAGCGATTCATCCTGGTGTTAGTCAAACTGGCCTTGGTGGAAGTTTTACAGTCCTACAGCTTCTCTGTGTGCGAAGAGACAGAAGTGAGTACATGCTCCATCGACACGATCCGATCCAGTTAAATAACACAAGATGAGTATTGTTTGCATGAAGAGAAAGCAACGTGTCTGACAGGCTGATGAATCTGTCTGTTGTCTAGATCCCGTTGAAGATGAGCAACACAGGCATTCTTGACACCGTTCGACCAATCAAGCTGAAGGTGGTGAAACGCCTCGACGGGGGAAACTGTGACCAAGACTTTATCAGAGAGAAACAAGCCCCGGTCTTATCTGCTCACACTTATGACTGAATAGTCTCCATGTGTATCAGGGCACTGTCATAAATCATATTTCAAATGTGGTTGCAAAAATTTTTTATTGATTTATTTCACTTATCGGTAAAAGGGGTGCACTAAAAAATCACATAAAAGGGCAATTAAAAAAAAAAAAAGTACATCACTTTCGCCGATTAGTGAAATAAATCAGTAAATGAAATGTAAATACATCAGAATATTTCCTATAATCCAAAGTTACTGTCTATTTTTTCTTCTCACCTTTTCTACTAGAATTCTGTGATTACAGAGGTAACTTACTAAACAATCAACTTTTTTTTTTTTTTTTTTTTTTTTTTTTTAAATCTGTTTATTAGGTTTTTCGACAGACAAACAGTAGGCATCACAACAGTAAAAAAAGAACATTTACAGTTGGTGCAGAACTAGTTCACAGGAATTGAGGTAGAAAGGGTACATAGATATGAGCAGAATGTGGCAGCCTGACACAATGTCTATAAAATAAGGTAAAGTGTCTGTAGTTTAATCCCCCTAAGCCCCAACCCTCCACCCCCCTCCCCACCCATTATTAGCCACCAGAACACAGCACGTCACACATTCGCACGGACGCACACACATAAAAAAAAAAAATAAATAAAAAAAAAAAAATAAAATAAGAAAATTTAAATAAAATGAAAAAATAAAAATAAATAAAAATAAAATAAAATAAATTAAGAAATAATAATAATAAAAAATAAATAAATAATAATAATAATAATAATAGTAAAAGAACACAAATGGCTGAGGGTTTCAAATATGTCAGACCAGAACTTGGTGAGCCGGGGACAGGTCCAAAACGTGTACGTGATTGGCTGGGGATTGGTTGCATCTATTGCATGCACCGCTTTTACCCGGGAATATCTTAGCCAGCTTCTCATTGGTGTAGTGTGCTTTGTGAAGGACCTTACATTGTAATAAGCCATGTCTGGCACAGATAGACGAGGAGTGTGTTAGTTGGAGAATCTTGTTCCACTGCTCAGCTAAAATGGAAATACCCAGGTCGTTCTCCCAGGACTCTTTAAGAGAGATTACAGGTGAAGGGTTCAGCGAGTTAATTCTGCCTGAGATGACCGAGATGATTTGCTTGTGGTTTGGTGAAAGTAGAAGAAACTGGTCGATTTCAGATTCGGGGGGTCGATTGGGGAAATGGGGGAACAACCCCTGTACGAAATGTCTAGTTTGGAAATAACGAAAAAGGTGGCTGTTGGGTAAGCTAAATTTAGAGGCGAGTGAAGAGAAGGAAAGGAAGATCCCATCTTCATACAAATCATCGAGGGTTACAAGGCCTTTAGTTGACCAAACACGGTAAACAGAGTCTGTAAGAGATGGGGGAAATGAAGAGTTATTCAGAATAGGTATATGCAACGAGGCTCTGTGTAGGCCATAGTGCTTACGAATTTGGAGCCAAATCTTAATGGTGTGTAAGGCCACTGGATTGTCAGCAGTGTTAGAGGTCGGGGTGGGTAATTGTGAGCAGACCACTGAGGCGGGAGAGCACCTGAATGAAGAAGCTTCCATTTGGGCCCATGCTGGGGAATCAGGAGCGGAGTGACAGCTTAACCAAATTGGCAGTTTCATAATATTGCAGGCCCAGTAAAATGTACGAAAATTTGGCAGGGCAAAGCCTCCTTCTAATTTAGCTAACTGAACCGTCGATCTCTTAATACGAGCAGGCCCGCCACCCCAAATAAAGGCACCAAGTATTTTATCCAGTTTAGTAAAGAAGGCTTTGTTAATTAGGACAGGAACATGTTGAAAGAGATACAGAAATTTGGGCAACACTACCATTTTAATTAGATTGATGCGACTAGCGACTGACAAAGGGAGTGAAGCCCACCGGGAGATATCTAGTTTGCACCTTTCTAGTTGTGGTTGGAAAAATCTTAATAAAAAGGCTTTTAAAGGAAGTGGAAATAAATATCCCTAAGTATTTAAAGCCGTCCACGGCTATTTTAAAGGGGAAGGCTGTTAGTGAGAGGGCTCTGGCTGAAGCATTCACAGGGAGTAGTTCACTCTTTTGTAAATTAAGTTTATAGCCAGATAGCCGGCCAAAACTGTTTAAAATGTCAAGTATTGTGCGAAGGGAAGAGAGAGGGTTGGAGACATATAAAAGGAGGTCGTCTGCGTACAGTGACACTTTGTGTGTCAAGCCATGTCTGATAACACCTTCAAATTTGTCATTGCCACGAAGCCAAATGGCTAAAGGCTCTATGGCTAAGTTAAATAACAGGGGAGAGAGGGGGCACCCTTGGCGTGTCCCTCGTTGAAGCAGGAGAGGTTGAGATAGGGTGTTGTTGGTTCGAACAGATGCACAAGGGGAAATGTAGAGAAGCTGAATCCAGGAAATAAAGTTTGGATGGAAACCAAATTTGTCCAAAATATAAAACAGATAATTCCACTCCACCCTATCGAAGGCTTTCTCCGCATCTAGTGATACAATTATCTCTGGAGAGTGTGATGGGGTTGCATACAAAACGTTGAGGAGCCGCCTGGTGTTAGAGTAAGAGTGTCTGCCCAGAATGAAGCCTGTCTGATCTTCTGAAATGATAGATGACATCACCCGCTGGAGACGAGTAGCTAAAACTTTGGAAAGAATTTTAAGGTCGACATTCAACAAAGAAATAGGTCTGTAGCTGCTGCAGCAAATTGGGTCCTTATCCTTTTTAAGCAGTAGTGATATTGAAGCCTGTGAAAAGGTGTCGGGCAGTTTACCTGTGAGAAAAGAATTGTGATAAACTCTGGTTAGTATTGGGACCAGCAGGGAAGGAAAGGCCTTATAGAATTCAGTCCCAAAGCCATCTGGGCCTGGTGACTTTCCGCTCTGCATCGATTGGATGGCAGTTTGAATCTCCAAAGGGGAGATGGCACGACCCATTTCCTCTGCCACTGAGTCTTTGATTCTAGGGTAATTAAGCAATGAGAGAGGGCTAGAAGACAGATCAGAACTGCATTCAGAAGTATAGAGCTTGGAATAATATTCATGGAAAGCCAAGTTAATATCAATCGGGTCAGACACCACACTCCCTGAGGATGCTGTGATTTTAGTTATCAGCCTAGAGGCCTCCACAGCTCTAGCCTGATGGGCCAAAAGTTTCCCTGCCCTGTCGCCATGTTCAAAAAAGAGTTGTTTTGTTTGCCTCAGCTGTTTTTCTGCTCTATGTGAGGTCAATATATCATATTCTGCCTGCAATAGAACCCGTTTATTGTACGTGTCTGGGGTGGGGGAAGATGCGTAGAGCGTATCGATATTCCCTAACTCGACCTCAATTGCCTGTAATCTTGCCCTCTCACCCCTTCTCAACTGAGAAATGTACGAAATAGTCTGGCCTCGGATTACAGCCTTAAGGGCCTCCCAGAGCGTTGCATCAGAGACATCAGTTGTGTCGTTGAGTTCAAGGTAAAAGTTGATTTAACAATCAACTTTTTAATGATTTTTAACACGGCACACGTTGAATACGTGTCTCTTACCGGTGCAGAGTGTGTTCTGCCTTTCACACACTCAGCTGCTTGAGACTCTAACCTGGATTTAAAACACGGATGAATAGTAAAAGCCCACGTACATAGATCCAATGATGGTGTTTATGGGAGTTGGTCTCATTTTTGTGGGATTGTAACCTAAAATAGTTGCTTTGCAAACCACAACAAACACACATGCCACCCTGGGGTGTTTCACATCATAACCATATCGTATAAAGTGTGAGAACGCATAGTGAGGCTGCTGATTTGTGAATTAATAGTTTAGTCCTGAGCTCTTTATATTGAAAAACATTGACAGACTGCAGTGAGAGGGTGTGACCAAAAATTCCACCTTCACACACACTTAAGGCTGACGTAACATTTACCTGTTTGACTGCACTGAGGAGCTGAGAGGGCAGATAAGCACAGGCATGTGATCTCCTGGTCACCTGGAGGAGGGCATGTAAAAGTAGGTGAGAAGGTACCTCGCACACTGTTATGTAACCCAGGAGCAAACCGTTGGTAAGTTTCCACAATGACAAAACAACAAACTACAGAAAATCCCCAACAACCAGAACGTCTGTGGTGTGATATTATCTGTCGACCAGGACCTGAAGCTTTACATGCTCCGATAGTCCCAATTAGACTTGCACATGTCGAAGAAAACCATAACAAGACACTTTGTAGAATCTTGAGCAGATCTGGGAAAATTCTTTTAATTTAAGGCTTCGTGTCCAAACAGTGACTGTCGTCGGGCCTCCTCCATGTCCACAGGGCAGGAGGACGAGTGCAACCCTCAAAAATCTGCACCTGTATAACATGAAACTGGATTTTTCAGACCCACAGAGACTTGGAACGATGGCTGGAAGCATGTGCAGAAAATATTGGGTGATGTAAAAATGACTTATTTAGCATTCAGCATTTAAATGTGACTTTCTTTTTCTAACTAAATTAAAAACTAATTGTTCATTGCAACTTGTTCACTATGAGCTGATCCCAAACTTGTTTTGTTGTCATGAATTCATTTTGGAAAAAAAAAAAAAAGGCGAGAAATACAGTGAAACGTCCAGAAATAATAAATGTCATTCAGTCAATCTGATGAAAGGTGTTTCGTTTTAAAAGCAGTGTGAAATTCAGCAAATTAATATAGTTTATTTGGAGTGAATAAGTGAAGTAAATATGTTTTCTAGTTTGTTCATCCTGTGGCTCAGACTTTACCCTTTGGTGACCTGGTTTGACGTCCCTGCACTGAACTGAACAGATAAGGGCTAATTAAAAAAAAAAAAAAAACCTAATTTTTATGTCAATAAGAATGTGTTTTTCCGAAAAGAAGACAGATGCAGCATAAAGACTTCTTGGGATTTTATGAGTCAATCTGTTTCATGAACAAACAGTAACACTAAAATCATAAACACACCAACCGTCTTTAACTTTAATCATTTCATGAATTCAAGCTTAATTTCTTTTATAGTGTTTATAAGAGCAATAACTGGTGTATCTCTGAAACCAGGTCAAATCTATTCTTGGCCCTTTTATGATAGATTTAGTGGGTGGAAAGTAAACTCACTATCTATAGAGCAGGGGTGCACGACCCTGGTCCTTGAGGGCCCAAATCCTGCATGTTTTAGTTCTCTCTCAGCTTCAGCATACCTGAATCTAATGATGTCATCACCAAGGTTGTGAAAAAGTGAGTCCCTCGTTGCAATCAGGTATGTTGCAACGGGGAGAGAGCTAAAACATGCAGGACAGGGGCCCTCGAGGACCGAGGTTGGACACCCCTGCTATAGAGGTTTATCACAGAATCTTCCTCTGGTTGTTGTTCTTGTTGTTGTTGTAGAGGCACATCTCATCCAATCATCAGTCCTGAGGTAGAGTCCATGTCATTTACAAACACCAACAGTTTTATCAGTTAACTTGGTTTTTGCATTTGGTGTGTTTTAGTTATTTATTAAGAAAAATCGGAGGTGAAAAAAGCCCCTGTAAGTCAATGTCATAGATAAAAGGAAGTGCGGAAATCTCTTTCCCAGTTATTATCCCTCTGCTCTTTCCTTCGATTCTCTTCCTTCCTCTGTCCTCTGTTTCCTCGCTCCTCTTTTGTCCTGGAAGGTTGTTTCACAGCGTCACTATCTCTGGCTTGGAAGTGAGTAACTTTGGCTCTTTTCATCTGTCCATAGCCCAGACCAGTCTGGTCTCTCTTCAGGACAGTGGACACTGGCTGTTTGGTCCCTTCTCCCTCGGGCCCCAGTCCCGCCCCCGGCTTCCAGCCGGAACGCACCATCATCCTGTAGCTGTTGCTAGAGGGGGGGAGGCAGTAGTATGGGGTGGGCGGGGGTCGCCGGAGGCTGAACTGATGCAGGGTGGAGGAGAGATGTGACGTCAGGCTGCCGCTGTACTCACTACGACACACTTCACACCACTGACACTGGAGGGTGCTGAGAATGAAGTAAAGAGGGGAAATATTGAAGGCAAAACATGAGTTTCACTGCCCGAAAAACACAAATTCTCAATCACTGTATTCATTTCTATTGGAATTAGTGGACAAAATATCCATTCTTCTATTCACTATACCACCTCATGGTCACAGAGCCACTTTTGCCCAAATATGGGTGGAAGCAGGATACACCCTGGACAGGTGACCCGTCTGTCATTGGTTAAATAATGAGAGACAGACAACCATGCACGCGTGCTTATTCTAGCCACCAACTAACCTCAAGCGCGTGTTTTTGGAAATGGGAGAGGAAGTGGGATCACCAGAAGAGCAACACTTGCACAAGGAGCAACATGCAAACTCCCTCCAGAAAGACCAAGACTCCAACCGGAATTCATCTGACTGTGCCGCTAAGCAGACCTGAAGTAATAGATCTTTAAATGAGATTCTTCCAAAATCAACGTGAAAGTCTGATCTCAATTGCAGATATTTGATCACCATGAGCTCTCTCCCACAATACTGTCAAAACACGAGCACATTAAATTAAAAAGAGAAATGTGAGCACACGTTTGTGTAACATCTTCCTCTTGATAAGAGATTATGCTCCTTCTGACTTTCTTTCTTTTTCATGTGGAACTTTAAGAGCTGAACAATTAAGTAAACTAGAACCACCAGAACCACATAGCTTCGCCAACGCCACATTTGTTCGCGGAACCGAGTTAGCATTGGTAGCATGACAGCCGTTAGCTCAAATGGATGATAACTGGGGTTAGGGTTAGGGTTAGTGTGAAACGTGACTTGAAACGGCTCAGCTCCCAGGTTACGGAGAGGCTGCAAGGCTTTCTGGGAGATGTATTAGTGTTTTTATTACTAGAAAATGTGAAAAGAAATTTAGTGTGATGAGATGAAAGGAGAAAATAGAGATATTTTTTCCACCGTTTTTTGGGGATTTATTCAGAAACGGTTTGCCGTTAACATTCCAAAATCGAATCCATTGCTCCTTGGATGGTGAAAAATCTTTCCTGAAAATGTCATTCATTTTGGGTGAGTAGTTTTTGCAAACTCAATTGGTCACATACACAAATGCATACTTATAAAGGTTGATTGATACAAACCAATAAATAAATGAATGGAGACGAAAACAGAACCTTCTCAGCCAACTTTGTTGGCGAAGGTAAAAAAGTTTAAACCTATGTAAACGTTTAAACCTATGTAAACAAACTATAAAAAGGGTTTCTATGACGGAGTAATAGTAGCATGCACACAGAGGATGCTGCAGTTCTGATCTGATGTCAGTTGGCTGCTGATAAAGGTTTTGTTGACACGATGTGCAGGAGTACAGAAAGTGCCTCTGCATTTTAATTTTTAAGAAACGCTCTGTCATCAATTCCACTCTGTCAGAGATGTACAAGCCAGCCAGTCTGCATGATGTTTATCATCACTCGTAGTTCCTCCTCTGGTGTTTTGTTCTCATCACAAACTCTGATGTAAACTTTTCTATTTCTTTGTCTCCGATCGAGGAGTTTGAACAGAGTACTAATTGCTGTCATTGCACTTTGAAAAAGAAAGCAACCCAAACTGTACTAACCTGTTATCAGACGGTTTCTTCCTTTGTGATCTTCTTCCATAGTTCAACAACTCCTCCAACACTTCACTCTGGCCCGCTGCAGGGAAAAAAAGGGAACTGTGAACAAACAAACAGATATAATAATGATGGCCAATTAGTCGGTGGGGTATACCTTCTTGAGCCAGGTCTTTGGCATCTCTGCCTTGTGTATCAACCACTCCCACCCAGGCGGCTCCTTGCTGCAGCAGCAGCCTCACTGCAGCCCTCTGACCCGACCAGCTGGCACACATCACTGCAGTCCAGAAGAAACTGTCCTGTCAGGGAAAACATGACACTGTCAAGCAAAACAGGAGACATTCTGTAACTAAAAAGCAGTGACTTTTATTTGATTTTTGGAATAATACCTGGAAGTTGATGTCGACCCCCTTCGAGAGGAGGTCTTTCAGGCCTGGGATGTCTCCCTCATTGGCACAGCGCAGCAGCCTGAGCCCCAGCAGCACGGGGGACCTCTGGGAGCTGCCTTCACTTGCACCGGCCCGCCCTCTGTGGGGGCCGGGGTCAGTCCGACTCAGCTGCACCTCTACAGTCCTGGCTCTCCTTCTCGCTCTCCGGCTAGATAGTCGGTTTCCCCGTCTGACATCGTGATCTTTCTCGCCAGGCTCTTTCTTCCCACCATCTTTCACCAAGTTTTCGTAAAAGACCCTGGCCTCTGGTCCACTCAGGGGGCTGCTGGTTGTCTCAGAGCCACATGGCCTGGCTTCAAGGCTAAAAACATCCTGACCACTAGCGGGAGTGAAGCCAAAAGCAGCCATTCGGATAGTTTAAGTATCACAGAGGGGAATTGTAATATGATTTCACCCAAATAAGTCAGAGAGATTTGTGACTAACTCGTTTGTTTCCCGTTTACTTCACATCGCCCCCTGATATCACAAACTACAGCACATAATCAATCCAAATTCCTTCTACAAAAGCAGTCCACACATATCAATTAAGATCAATTGGCAACACGATGGAAGAAAACACCGGATAATCAACTTTAAAGATCTAAACTAAAAGCGACCAAAGGACGGACCACTCGCGTTACGTTCACTTGATGAAAGGCGGATCAATTACCAGCACTCGAGGATTCACTTCACTCTACTTAGTTGACATTATGCGTTTGGTTTCAGTAAATCCGGAGGGAGACGGAAAAGAAACTGGGGTCTGACATTTGTACGTTAAAGTAAAGTAAACGACTGCTAACTGTTTGCTTCAAGCTAACGCTGCTCTGTGTTGTGGTTCCGGGGAATACATGCGCATGCGCAGTCCCACATTCGTACCACCCGAGTGCTGCCATCTGGCGGACCGGATAATTCATCGCTCTCATAGAAATTAGTTTTTGTTCGTTTTTCCAGAGTAAAGGTCAATAATAGAGTGACGTTCCACACAGCAATAATTCTCCATAGAAGTTTCCTGTAAATATGTAATTTAGTGAAGGCAAAAAGACCAATATATATTACACTGCACTCGATGTAGATAGCTGCTCCTCTGCTCCCCCACGTGGCTTGTATTCATGAATCACTTCCCAACCTTTTCCTTGAGGGACACACATTTTTCCAGTTGTAAATCTAGGCGACACACCCCGACCACACCCTGTACGATTACAAAAGAAAGTTGATGGAGCATCATACCACGTTGCATGTAAAATATAGTGTCTGATGTATTTTGTGACCATGGGCTCCTTATCATCAGAGAATAAACTCTTCAGTTTACACACGGTCTCGGACCGTTTGGTGGACTGGCACTGCTTCTGCTTGCAGTTTCAAACTTTCATTGGAACCGCAAAAGATACATTCAGCTCTAAATTTGCCCATTGCTTATATGAAGCTATAGTCTATGTGTCTCTCTTGGTACACCTGTCTTTTTTTTTTTTTAACATATTAGCCCGACACACCACCACTTTTTCTCCATGCTATGGACTTTGTAAGCCTTTTTAAATAGTATTTTCTTCCACATATATTCTCAAATAAATGATCCACTTTTAATATAAATGCAAAAATAGTAGTTAAAATTGCTGATTCAGTCAAGACATTGAAAGAAAAAGTTGACCCCATAAAATGAAGATGAAAATGCTTCCAGATTAACCAATGAATCGATAGAAAAGAGGTGCACTCATTCATCTAACTCCACTGACAGCTGATTGACTCCTTATTTGACATGTTCACAACACATGTACTAGTAGAGTGAATACGTGTTTTATTTTTATGGCACTTTTCTAAACATGATTACAAAAATGCTTTCGTACAGAGACACCTCAACAGAAGGATGATGGAAAAGCAGAAAGAAACTGTCATGACAACATGTCAACAGGGAGGTGGGCTAAAACTGAAAGAGCTGAAATCTGCTCTTTTCTGTCCATCTGTAACGGCACGTTGTTACAGGAATCGGGTCTATGAAAAGGCTGAAGCTGCACACGCTGCTCACAAGTGTGACACCTTGTCACCAGAATGCTTCACAAGGACACATCAGGCACAGACGCCAGCGGGACGAAGCAGTCATGCAGTAAGAAACCAGCAGCGAGGAGACAAACTGGAGACGGCAACAGGTTATTTCTACAAAGAGAAATTAATTTTCAAGTAATGCGTTTCTGGTTTCATAATTTGGCCTGTGAATCAAATCCACTCCACTCCAGTTCAACGCACCGTGTAACCCAGTCAATACTTCCATTGTGGAGCTTTAGGCCCCAAATCAAAGTGCCTTTAAATTCTACTATTCTGCTCACAATTTGTAAAATTTAAAATCTTTGTTGCTGCAGCTGCACAAGACATAAGATTTGTGCTGCGGTTTAATTGTCTGTCTGTCCCTCACTCAGACTAGTGCAATTTTTTTTTTTTAAATCATATACAAAGTTTTTTTTACTGAAGTACAAGGCTTTGGACGTAAAGTCAACGTGTCTTGAAGCGAAGTACTAAACAGTAAAACCTGAAATATTGACCGACTCGTACGTTTTCATGTGCATCGTTAAAAAGGTCAATCCATTTTTTATTTGACTGAAAACACCCCAATCCTTCATCTCACTATTTATGCCTGCCAGGATTGGTGAATCTGAATGTAAACTCGGGTCTTTATAAGTGTAATCTCTAAAAAAAAAACATGTGAAACCACTGTAACAATCAACCGAGCTTCTCTTGGTCCTGTGTGACCTGGTGGTGTTTACTGACGTGTCTGTTCCTGTCGCCGGTCTGAGTGAATGTCTGTCCACAGTGTGGGCAGGAGTACGGTCTCTCCCCCGTGTGGATCCTCATGTGGACGTTCAGTTTGTCTTTGCTGATGAAGCGTTTGCTGCAGCAGGTGCACACGTGCGGTTTGTCTCCGGTGTGGTAGCGCTGGTGCATCTTCAGCTCCGTCATGCGGCCGTAAGTCCTGCCGCACTCGGGACACTCGTAGCTGGGCGGCGCCTCCATGTGCTGCCTGCTGTGCAGGCGCAGGCCACTGGTGGACCTGAAGCTCTTGCTGCACTGCGAGCACTGGAAGGGCTTCTCTCCGGTGTGGATGTGGACGTGCAGCTTGAGGCTCGCGGCGGATGGGAAGCCGTTGCCGCAGATGGAGCAGAGGTGTGGCCTCTCCCCCGTGTGGATGGTCAAGTGCTTCTCGAGCTTGTTCTTGTTGAGGAACGTCCGGCCGCAGACGGGGCACGTCACCGGCTGCTCTCCCTCGTGCGAGACCATGTGCGCTGTCAGCTCCACCAAGGTGGAGAAGGCGCTGTCGCAGCGCGTGCAGGAGTATGGCCTCTCCTTCTTGAACTTCCTGTGTCTGAGGCAATGCTGCTCAAGTTCGTCCTTCGACTCGAAGGTTTCTATGCAGCAGCTGCACTGGTGAGGCCTTTCTTCAGTATGAGTCCGCAGGTGGTACTTCAGAGCGGTTAACTGCAGGAAGACGCTGTCACAGTGTGGACACCTGGACTCCCGCCTGCCGTGGACCATCACGTGCCTCTTGTAGTGAGACAGCTTGAGGAAGCGTTTGTCGCACAGCGAACAGTAATACTGCTCGTTCTGGTGGCCCTGCTCGTGCTTCTTCAGCGCGTACTCCACCTTGAATTTCTTCTCACAGATGCTGCAGCTGTACGACTTCTGATGAACCTCCATGTGCGCCTGCAGCTCCTGAAGGCTGCCGAAGTCTTTGTTGCATTTAGAGCAAGTTCCCTTGTTTTCCTTGACGTGGATCTCCAGGTGCTTGTTGAGGTCTTCAGGAAAGGCAAAGTTCCTGTGGCAATCGGGGCATGTGTTACACTCGCCGTTACTCGCTTTGCGATGGGTCACTATATGTCTTTTCAGATGATACATTCGACCAAACACCTTTCCACAATCGCCACAAACGAGGCTTCGGGGGCTTGACTCCACCTTCTTGTGGACCTTAAGATGACTTACGAGGGCAGACTTCTCCTTGAATTGTTTGTCACATGCCAGGCACGTGAGGCCTTCAATGGTGTGAGTCCTCCTGTGGGTTTTCAGCTCCAGCCAGCTGCCGAAACCTTCCCCACACTTGGAGCAGATGTACTGGCCGAGGCCATGCTGTTTCCTGACGTGTCGGGTCATGTGGTACGACTGGCTGAAGGTCAGCGCGCAGACCGGGCAGCTGAAGGGTTTCTCCTTTGTGTGCTTCCTCATGTGTCTGGCCAGTTTGTTTGGTCCTCTGAAGCGCCTGCCGACACAGATGGGACAAAAATGACCTTTTTTAGCCTTCGAGGCTCCTTTCGCTTTCTTTTGACCTTCATCCACAGGTTTATCTCCGGAGTCGTTCTTTGATGACGCAGCATCACCTTCAACCTCTTTACCCTCCAGATCACTAGTATCAGAGTTTGCCACCTCACCTGCATCTGAGATTTCTTCAGTTTTCACTTTAGTTTTTTCACTTAATTGAACACCAGGCTCTAGTGTTTGGCTGCACTGGGTCTTGCTGTGCAGTGCAACGTGACAGGAGAACACGTCTCTGTTGGTGAACTTTTTATGACAATGTGGACACAGCAGAACCTGCGACTTGTGCGTGAACTTGTGAGTCTGCAGATCTGCAGAACTCTCAAAGCTTTCCCCGCAGGTGGTGCAGACATGTTCGCTCGTCTCATGTTGTTTCTTCAGGTGCCGAGCCATGTGGTAGGACTGGCTGAAGGTCAGAGCGCAGATGGGACAGCTGTATGGTTTCTCTTTCGTGTGCGTCCTCATGTGCCTGGCGAGCTTGTTTGCGTCTCTGAAGCGCCTGTCAATGCAGATTGGACACCGGGGGCCTCTGTGTTTTGTTGAACTGGGGGAAAAGTCATCGTCGTCTTCATTGTCAACAATGGCATCATCATCTTCTTCTTCTTCATTGTCTTCTTTCACTGTCAGTGATGACGATGAAGCTCCAACATCCTCATCACCTGGATGCTGAGTGTCACCAGCCTTGGGGTCTTCATTGCCACTGTTCGGTTCCATATCACCACGATAGTAGTAGTTATCTTTGCGTCTGAGACGTCTTATTGGAGCTTTGTTCAAGTGTGAGTTTGTTTTGGGCTTCTCCTCACCGCGCCGAGGCCTCCCCCTTCGTCTTTTCACCGGAGGCTCCAACTCATCTCCAATGTCCACACTGATCTCGTGAATCTCAAACAACTGGGACTGACTTAAATCAGACTCCACCTCTTTGCCGATGTCCAAAGCCGCGCTCAACGTCAGAGTCTCCCTCCCCTCCAGCAGCAACCTTTTTCTGAGTTGCGGGTAGTTTGTTTTGCTGATCAGCTGATCCACAATAAGTTTTTCCTGGAGGTTTCCTTTGCAACACGGCCTCAGCAGTTCAACTAACGCACAGACAAACTCTTCCACTGACTCTTCGGGCATCTGTGCTCTTTGGTGGAATTTCAGGCGGTGTATTTGAGAGGCGTGATCAGAGTTGAAGAACGCCGTCAGCGCAGAGACGACCGCTGCATACGTGGACTCCTCCTGTATCAGCGTTGTGAAGATACGCTCTCCTTCTGGGCCAAGGCAGTTTTGCAAAAGTTTACATTTGCTGGACTCGACCAGTTCTTTTTCATCAAGTGCTTTCATGTAGTTTTCAAAGGCTTTGAGCCATCGAGGCCACACCATGGTTGGGACGCCTACTGCAGGTAAGAAAGGCGGCGGCGGGGAGAGGATCGTCAGCACTGGCTCGGGAAGATGCTCCAAGGAGAGGTCCTGTTTCATCACCTCCTGATCAACGTCTATAATCACTTCACTCATCGTTAGCTTTACTTCTGACTTTCCAGAATAATTTAACTTATAATTATTCGGTGATTTAATTATTTAATTAGAATTTAACACAGGATGTCCGTCTCCTTTGTCTTTATCCTGGGTCTTGGTGTTTCTTGTGTGAAGCGTCCATCTAGGAAAAACAAATGACAGGTATGAAGGCTCAGTTTAAACTGTTCAAGTGATATATTAATTCAGATGGAGGTCCCAAGTCAAACACTTTCAATTTCATCGTCACTGACATGTGCTGCATAAATAAAGTCGCCTTTCTTTGCCTTATGAAAGTAAAAAACAACAACAAAAAAAACCCCACATCACCTGGACTGCTCCAAAGTTCTCTCACTACTCATTTATGAATAAAATGGGCAGAAAAGCTGAGAAAAACCAGCAGAGGAGGGGCGGCACAGTGGGGAAGAACAGGGGCTGAACATGCGAGGTGAGAGATCCAGGGGCCAATCCGTTCACCCCGCTGAGCAGTTCCCCATAGTCACACAAAAATAATCTCTCAAGTGAGAATTCCCAATTTTGTTTTAGGGATAATACAGTGGAAAAGTTGAATGAACCAATTACAAAAATTACAAATCAGTATTTGCTGTCAACTCTCAACCTTCAAATAACATTCCTGTTTTGCAGATTTATTTTTTTTCCTGTGCTGTAAAGTTTATTAAATTAGGCCATATTGAACACTCATCTCTATGTAGCGGAGGCCAAACTGATGCTGAACCAAACTTTCATGCCGCCGACACAGAGACTACAATGTCAGTGTTTGTAACAGAAAGCAACATGCTAGTATAAGTGCATAGCAATGCCAGTCATGCATCCTGAAAGAACTGTGGAGACTCGCAACGGTTCTCCTGTAGAAGATGGTTTGAACCATTTAGGTGCAAGAAGGAATGAAAGTCATTGGTTTCTTTTTCAGGCCTAAATATTGTACGCCTATGCATTGTTTAAATGTTTTTCTCAGCATAAAAATACAGGTTTTTGTATATTTACAATACAAAAGTTATAATTTTTTTTGCTGTAAGTTCACAATGTTTTATGTTGAATGCTCATGTAGTCCACTGGAGAGGACGTTTCTTGATCTTAAAAGAAAAAAATTCATATTTTGGGAAAAAAAAAAAAAAAGTCCATGTCCTGAGAAGAATAAAAACACTTCAGATAAAAATGTTGATCAAGACTTTAATAATTCGTGCATCAGAGGGTTACACTTACAAAGGCTTTCAAAGATGTGGTACAGTCAGGTGTGACAAACACTGTTGAGGTCACTATGCTTCATCTTGCAGAACATTACATGCCACCTATTGTTAAGGTTGATGGGCATTTTATTATCTTATTCTGTAAACTTATTACGTACTGGTGATGAGTAACACATTTAGTTTACATGTGGGAGCATGAAAATAACAATGAAGACCTTGCAGCTGGAGGAAGTCAGTCACCAGTTAACAGGGAAGCCAGTTAACCCGAAACACCGGCAGGGTGTCACAGCTCCGGCTGCAACAAAAACAAAACAAAAAAAAACCCGCTCCAGAGCAGAATAAGGGGCATTAACGAGGAGTGGTGGGCATTAATAAGGAGTGGTGGGTATAAACGAGGAGAGTGGGTATCACCAAGGAAGAGGGGCATCAACAAGGAGGGAGGAGCCGAAAACTCACCAAAACAAACCGTCTGTCAAGTCCCCACCGAGCGGGCCCAACGAGACGGTAGCCGGGGCCTCAGCTCCGAGCTTCCGCAGGCAGCGTGTCCGCATGTAGCCCCTCCACTAAATCACTCCCCACAGAGGGTTATCACACCGTAAAGGTGGTCTCCAACACGCAGAGTGAAGCCGAAAACTCGTCCGCCATGTCTGCCGTCCTCCTTCCGGACACCGCAACCACAGAAATCTCGTTGGGTTTATCGCTCCGTCTCAGACGCTTCGCGCCCCCTGCTGGACGGGAGGCGCAATGCAGGCAACTAATAAACCCCCAGCACTCCATCATTCTATCCATCTTTATCGCTTCACCCTGTGCAGGGAAGAACAGGCAAACTCCACACAAATGCCAGTGTTTGAGCCTGGACCTTCTTGCTGTGAGGTACAGTGCTAACTACGGTTCCATCTTGCCCAATAAAATGTGTTTCTCTGTCAATGTGCATTTTTGTATTAAGAAATGCACCATCAACAAAAGACCAAAAGATGTGTCCTCTTTTGGGATTGAAAAAAAAATTAATCACGTGCAGTAATGACACAAGTCAGACTAATCTGTATGTACTGTTTTAGTTATGAACAAAGCAGCAGACTGAAAACAGTTGCTAGAATATTTTAAAAACACTGCAAACATATGGCGTAAATTCACAGTGAATTAAAATCTGACAGTGACAATGTGTGATCATGATCATCTCTGTGATTTCAGCTCTTAAAGTAATTTTTTTCTTTCTGGTCCCTGCAATGTTTGATTGATATCTTTACATTATGATCCAATAACATCAGTCATAAAGGGCTTTATTCTGGTTGTTGCACTGAGTTGAAGGTACTGTAAATGAAACAGAATGCAATTACTCGATTCCAATTTTCATTAACCCTTATTTTTATTCACAACAGGACACAAATCATCAGATGTAGAAATTGAGACTTTTAATCAATCATTTCATGGAAAAATTGGCTAATTTCGAATTTGATGGCAGCCACACATCTAGAAAAAGGGATAAGGCAGGAAAAGTAATTGGCTCAAATCAAATGCCCCCCCCCCCAAAAAAAAACCTCTAAGCTTCTCAGTTAATTAAACAACATGATGGGGTGTAAACCGAGAGGCACAGTCTCTCAGATATGCAGAAGTTACTAATTATTGGAAATGTTCTTCGGGGTAAAACTGTGAAGAGTCTGACTCAATCTACAGTGTCTAATCTAATCTAATGATTCAGAGAGTTGGGAGAAGTCTTTGTGTGTCAGGGACCAGGCCAAAAGATCAAAACATGATGCTCAAAATCTGCAGGAATTAAGCGGACTCTGCCTTAAGAACAGATCATGAATCTGCACACTTTATATCAGTGCATGGAGGGAAACCACTGTCCGTGAACACAATTGGCAATGAAATCAACACCCATTAGTTAAAGCTGTAACAAGCAAAGAAGGAGCAAAATTGAACGAAATCCAGAAACGGCACCATCATTTCTGAGCAAAATGCTTCAATGGTCTGAGGCAAAGAGGAAAAGAGATTCAATGAGAGAAACCATTAATCTGCACCTCTGACGATGTGGCATTACGATGGCGAACGTGGCTCCACGTCTGGAAAAGTGGAGAAGGACATTAAGATATGAGCAACATTTGCTCCCATCCAGTGTCTTTCTCTGGGAGAATATTTTCAGTAAGACAGTAATAAACCACAAACTGCATCCCAACAGTAGAGGAACCCCTTTAGCCTTCTCTTTTAATCAAAGCATCATCGAACAAAAACATCCAGTAGAAACCTGTTGGGACAACATTTTCTCCCCAAACTGGCCTCCTCATTTCCAGATGTCTCCATCCAGCTGTTAAAAGAAGAGCGAATGCTACAGCGAGTGGTAAACATGTCCCAACTTTTCGAAGATGTGTTACAAACATCAAAATCAAACACCTAAATATCTTCCATCAAATGGTTAAAAATTTTTCAAGATCTGGTTGTTTCTCTTCAAGTGGGAATAAATTCTGTGATTTACAAACCAGTGCATTCTGAATCCATTTAAATGCTGTGAGTACCTTTACTTCTGTGTTTGCTCCAGGACTTCGCAGCACATGCTGGTATCTGAACTTAAGTAGTCTGTCTTCTTCCGGCACCGCATGGAGATTACAGAGTGTAATAAATGCACTTTGTCACTGCTAAATGAACTCTTACATCAGAGTTTAATAATTCATCCTCCTGCCGGCACTGGGCTCCTCCAGCGTTATTCAGAGGTGTACGTTCACAGGCCGAGCGCGGCTGGTAAGAGCTCTGGCTTCACGTGTAGCGGAAAAACGCTCTCTGCGTCGTTCACTGCAACACACCACGCAGACGCTCTGTTAAACAATGACCATTTATTCACACACTGGTATGAGGCTGAAAACAAGCGTGACAGAGTGAGGCGAGGGGAGCTGCGGGCCGGCCGGGTGCGTGAGGAAGCCTTAAATTATAAATGAGCGAAAAACTTACAGGTGATTTATTTATTTATTCTTTTTTTTGCAACTCGAACAGAAGTGTGTGAGCTCGGCCGGCGGGGCTTCGTGATTCAAAGTTCAATCCCACTCGGTTTGAAGGAGCGTGACCTTCCCGGGTGAACCCCCCCCCCCCCCCCCATGGAAGTTCCTCGCTGAGCGACGCCTTCCTTCTGACGCTCGCCGGCTCTCCGTCACACAAACATTGGCCGAACTACATACAGCAGCACACAAGTAAAAAGGGTTTCCCTGTACAAAATCCATCTGAAAAATACAAACACCCACACACGATGGCACACTTTGCTTAGCGTTGGACGACACAGACGGATGAACGGGCTTCAACGCGTGTGATTGTGTGCACACGTCACTCTGGCACTGAAAACAAAAAAGAATAATAAAAACTTAAAAAGGAGGAAGATGAAATGCGTGGGGATTTCGGCTCAGTGCAAGCAGTATGGCTTGGGGAG
Source organism: Lipophrys pholis (assembly GCF_963383615.2). Taxonomy (NCBI): domain Eukaryota; kingdom Metazoa; phylum Chordata; class Actinopteri; order Blenniiformes; family Blenniidae; genus Lipophrys; species Lipophrys pholis. The sequence continues at coordinate 27,835,093 of NC_137628.1, forward strand.
GCTGCGGGATGAAGAGGACTGACAAACAGGCAGTAGACGGTAAAAAAACAAAAACAAAACACAGTTTTCTGATTATTATTTTTTTTTCTTTTCCCACGTGGCTCTCAGAAACCAGACAAGACTCGCTGAGAAGCCCATAAGTGCTGAAGAAGCCCTGCCCACGCTCTCCATCCGTCCTCTTCCAGTTCAAAAAAATTGTGATTATTGATTGTTATTTTTTTTCCTCCTCCTCCGTGCGGTGATCTCTGAGAGCCGACGGCTCCACATTTGTGTACATGAGCCAGTCTGTCAACTAAAGCCGCTCTCATCTGAGCCGCCTTTTAGTGACTCTCCTCAAGCTTGAAGTTCCTGTCTCCCAGTGGGAGACACAGAAATGGTGCATCACAGAGCGAGTGTGTGTGTGTCTGTGTGTGTAATTGTGCACTTATGTGTAAAATGGAGAGAACAGAGGACAAGCTTTGTGCAGCGATTCCAGGGTCCGTCAGCTCCACATTGAACTGACTCAGCGCTCTCGTCGGAGAGTCTCTGGAATACGTGTGATTATCTGGCGGCGTGCCGCTGTGTGTGTGTGTGTGTGGAGGATGAGGACTGTGTGCGAGCACTGTGACACAGAGGCGTAACAGAGTAAAAGAGTGATGCACACTTGTCGATGGGGGGGGGGGGGGGCTTTGTGAACAAGGGGGAGATGTCGAGTGACAAGTGTGAGTTGAGTTCTTTGGGGCACTAAGGGCTGGTTCATCTCCTCCGAAGCTGCTCCATCTTTCTAACACACAGCGCCCCTCCCCCCCCCTTCCCCTCTTGCTTCCCTTCCATATGTGTACGTGTGTGTGTAGAACTTTGTGCAGATTTGGTCTCTTGAGTCAGACGAAGGAGGAGAACCCCGTCACGGGGGTGCGTGACCCCGGTGGGTTGGTGTTGGGGTTGACGTGCGTGTGCGCCGGCTGCCCCGTGGGCGTGTACGCGCCGCCTGTGCTGTGCTGCGTCACCACGGTCTGGTAGTACGGCTCCGTGTCGGCGGTGGCGCACTCCTCGTAGCTGAAGTTCGCGCCGACGCTTTTGAGGCCTTTGGGCTGCCGCTTCCAGGAGTTGTAGTAGGTGGGGTCGCTCATGTAGTGGTTGACGAAGGAGTGCTTCGGCTGCTCGTCCTCGTAGTCGCTGTCCGTCAACTGGAAGCAAACAAACACCGGGGATGAGATTGAATGAATAAATGAAGATTTTGCAGTGAACGCGTGACACCAAAACAAAACAAACAAACATTGAATACAATAGCCGACCGCATGTTGCCCGCCAGTTGCTCACTGCTGGAACAATTTTTCCATTTTCCATATTTCCACCGTGTGGTTTAAGATTTCCAAATGAACTGTGAGTTGTTGAGCGAACAGCCTGCTGGCTAATTAACAAAACTGTAATTGGTTTCACAGGTAATGGGTGGAAGAGAGTCATTATAACCACATTCACACCTCATTTTAGTTGGAACTGCTCTGTAAAAAAAATTCAATACAAAAAAAAATCAGTAGCCATAATTTCCATATGTCGCTGTGGTGAATGTGTTAGTCACAGTTAGTCACAATGATCAAAATTCTCCCGTCCGCCATGTAGAGTTTGGCATAATTTGGCACAAAGAGGTTGAAATCATTGGTTATTTTTTTTCATCACATAAGTGTCCCATAAAGGGAGAGAGAACGACATCTAACGATTGTAAATATTCCACAGCTCCTCAAGTGAAGTCTAAGAATAATAATAATAATAAAAAAAAAACACAGTGAAATAGCATGCTAAAGCTTTTAAAATGCTCAGAAACATAATTAAAAGACACAGAGAATTGACGTAAGACAGTCGAGAGACAACAGGAAAGTGAAAGTTGCTTTTAAATCAAGTCAGTTTTCTAAAAACTTTGACTTTATCCATACAGTTATCCTTTAGCAGGGACAAAACAAGCCTCCTCCGGGGCTGATAGAGGGACTCCTCTCTGTGTTAGAGGAGAACAAATAGGAATGTATATGAAGAGAAGCAGCCAACGCGGGTCTCCCCCAGAGCGATGGGAGGACGGACAGATAGAAAGAGATACCTCTGAGTCAGAGACCTCAGTGGGTTTCTCCGTCAGCGTGGTGCTCTCTGTGAGCACGGCGCCGTTGTAGTTGTTACAGATGTCCTCATCAGAGTAGTGCAGTACTCCCGGGCTGGGCCTGGGAGGAGACCTGCGCACAGACAGAGATGTTTCAGTCGTGCTGGTGTCATTCAGGATGAGGCGAGTCTCTGAGAGGAAGGGAGCGCTCACCTCGTCCCGTTCTTCTTCAGGAAGGAGTTCTTGGTGTTGAGCGTCCTGCTGTTGAGCTCCAGAGAGGTGAAGCCCCCGTTGTCCAGCGTCACCGACTCCTCCGCCATTGACACGTGCTTCCCTGCAGGACCAGAACAAGGGGAGACAGATGGCGCCGGTTCAGATAAATACTCAAAATTTATAGCGGCGCCGTCGTCTCCGAGCTGTTTGCTACTGAAATGGTTCTGTTTGTGCAGTTCTGTCATTTAATGTGGGTTTGGCTTCCTTTTCGGGCTCAGAATGAGAAGCAAATGAGAGACGGATGCAGAGTTTGACAATCAGGCATTAACCACACAGACCACCTCGATCATTCATCCACCAGTGACCATGAAAAATAGAACAATAGGGAGAGACAATGTCAGGACTTCAATTGAGAGAAATATATTTGCTATTTGGAGCATGCAGAGAAGCTGAGGAAAAAAATCCAAAAATGCAATTTGCAGTCGCTCAGTGACTTCGGCTCTGTCTTCACGCGTGTTTGTGCTGTCGTCCTGTGTGAACCCTGACCCCCCCCCCCCCCCCCCCCACACACACACACACACACATGCACGCACACACTCCAACATCTCCCTCACACTTTCATCGCTCTACTGCCCCAAAGGATGTGCCAAGGTTTCTGTGGCGACTCACACTAACAGCTGTCCTAATGTAACCTGAACAACGCCCGCTGCAGTCCCTGCTGCTGAACACATCACAGGAAGCCCCGAGAGGAAAAAAAAACAAACAAAAAAAAAACCTGGATGAGTTGGGGGGGAAAAGCCTTGCCGAGGAACTGGGTGAGAAGCATCACACACACCAGAGTGTTTTGCCGCAATGAGTCGAAGGTTTTTCTTACACTTTGGATAAACATCGCGGTGGAAGACTTCGACCCTCCAGCCTGAGCGCTTTGCAGCTCTCTGACTGACCTGTGGAGGCTTAAATACACACAATTCTAAACTTCTGTTAGGTATAACTGCCATTAATTGAGGAAAGAAGTAAATTAATTTTGATGCTCTACCTCTCCAATACAGTTACGCGAACAAAGTGAAGTTTCAGATCAATGTCACTCATATTAAACCACACTGCGGATTTAGTAGTTCAATTACAAACCATAGAACTTAAGCAACCAGCCTGGATCTTTATTTGCACTGAATACTGATCTGTCGCGTTGGCACTGGATTACAAGCTATTTCTTGAATAATGGTGAGGTTTCTTTGAACTGGTTCTTGAAAATAAGTAGTTATATGTGAACATAAATAATGTCTCTTTCAATTAGGATGCTTAAATAGTCTATTACTGTCGTGCTGCTGTGACACGAGCTGAGCTGTGTCTAATGTCTGATTCGATCATTACATTTACCGGCTTTTGGAAACTCAAACACACTACTTACTCTGGCTCAGCAAAAAAGGAAGTAAGAATTATTTGTTCAAGTACTAAAAAACAACACTTGTTTTAGGACGATCAGGCCTGAAAATCTTCAGTTTTGATCTTTCATGTTTGTCAAATTTCTAAGATTACGAAGTGAGAGAAAAGCAAAGAGCTCATTTCAGCAGCAGGCAGCAGTATAAATAAATAAAAAAAATCCAAGGCTACAGCCTTTCTTTACCGTTATTTATAGAGTTTTGTTAACTGCGGTACTTCAACATGAGTGTGTCTCTCTTCCAGGACATTATATTCAGAGGCTCAATTAAAAAAAGACATCTAACTAAGACCTGTGTTAATCAAAACACCCGGATTACAAAGGTGAAATCCGCCTGTAATTAAAATTCAATGCATTTTATAGCCATAAAGCGCGAAATTTTATTATATTGGCACAAACAATCGGCTCAAGATCTCAATCAGAATATAACACAAATAGCAGACTGGTGGTATTTGTGGGTGAGCATTTGTTCCTGGAACGCTTCGGGGTGCAGTTTGTCCTGAATCATCCTGGTGAAAGAATAACACTCCCTCACACACACACCACAGTCCTGCAGGAACAAAACTGCTGGAGGCAGTTCTGCTCTGCCAACGATACAAGTGTGCTCACACACGTCTCAGCCTGTCAGAATCACAAAATCTGGAAGACCCTGTGATAAATCTTCAGAGGGTAAACACAGCGAGGCACAAATGCTCTTCAATTTATCCGTGTTATCTGCGGAAGCTAGATGAAGGGGTCTCGGGAGATTTGAGGAAGTGTTGGAAAGCCAATAACAGAGCCACAGACCTGTGCTGCAGGCCTTGTACTTGCTGCTGTGTCCATGCAGGAGCAGCGCGAAGACCACGACCAGGATGAGGATGAGTCCCACCAGAGCCATCACCAGCAGGAACCACCACTCCTCGTAGAACGGACGGTCGGTCAGCGCTGGAGGCCGGGAGAGGGACAAGTGTCAGACGGAAATTAAACTGTCTTTTGCTTTGGACTCTCAGGAACCAACGATATGACAAACTGAGGACTGGAGCGCAAAAGCAAAAAAAAAAAAACAAGAGCTTGCATGATGAATGTAGTTGCAGCTGTTTGCCTTTAGATGGCAGGAGAAGCACACATCAATCCCAGTCCAACCCAATAAGGGTGTCAGATCCCAGTCAAACAAGGTGAGCATGTTCATTAGCATCATGTCCAGCAGCGTGCGGCCACTTACCAGCCAGAGCAGCAGAGGGGGTACTCGGCTGGCCGTATCCGAAGCGATTAACCGCGATGACTCTGAACTCGTAGCTGATCCCCGACCTGAGGCGCTCCAGCGGCACTGACACAGACCTGCTGCTGGGAGGGAGGAGCCGGATGAAGGAATCCCACACTCCCTCATCTGTTTGATGGGCAGGCGAACAAAAGAGGGGAGCATTGGCAGAAGGCGATAAAAAGAAAATTATAAACTGCCTGATTACATTTAAGATGATGATAATGCGACGCTGACAGTGATTACTGTTGTGACTATTAATAAAAGGAGCATATCTATTATTATCAGAGGGAGAATTACACCTCAGTCTATGCTCACTCTCCTGCAGAGTGTTAAAACTATTTCCCACCGGCGCTCTCTTTATGTATCACACCTCTGGTAATCTTTATTAGAAAATTGCGGCTGACTTGATTTGCACAGCAGGTCTTAATGAATCTGGAGGAAGTGGCACACATAACAATCTGGTTGCTGGGCTCAGTTTAAGCTCTCTGTTGATTAACAAAAAGATTTGGTGCACACTGGGAAACAGTGCGTGTCGAGTGAAGCCGGGGTCGCAGACCTGAGGGACGAGCCTCGACAACGTATCCGGTCACGGGGGCCGCACCGACGTCTCCCTCGGTCCAGTGGATGTTGAGGGCGGAGGACGTCTTGGAGATGGACATCTCCATGGGCGAGCCGGGAGAGCCTGCAGCATCAGAGGGACACAGTCAGAAAAACACAAACTCTCACCGTCAACACCAGTCTAACATTATGTAAAATGACCAAACAACTGGAGGGTTGTGTTTGGATTTTTCCACACAAACATGTAATATAAGAATTGAACCGATACATCGTCAAGCTTTAGCCTAAACCTTTTCAAGCAGACCCCCAGAGAGGGGCTGTATCTCTATCTTACAGGTGCTCACCATCAAAAAGTAAATTATTTGGGAACACGTAGGATTTGTTGGTGAATAATGAGGCTTCCTGCTGGACTCTGTGGTGACTTCATTGAGACTCTGACTCCGCACCATGAGACAAAGCAGACAAAGCTGTGCTGCTCTTTCCAGAGTTTTGTTTGCACTGTGAAGAGTGACTGGAAGGACTGCAGAGTCAGCAGATTTTTTCTCATGGCTGCACCGCTGTGATGTTGCCTCCTGCTTACTCTTGCTCACGAGTACCATGAAATAAAGGATTCGTGATTATGGAGGTTATTATGTCTTATCAGATGTTAAGGCACGAGACTAGTATTGATAGTTAAAACTAGTTTGATTCTACTTTAGGTAAGTGCTACATGGAAATGTTAATGTTATGTATTGTTGCTCAATATCTTAAAAGACAATTCGATATCAGGATTTGGGCAGTATAGTGAAGCAGTGGTCAGCACTGATACGTCATAGCAAGGAGGTTTTCCAGTTTAAACCTTTAGTAACGTTTGCATATTCCTTTTGGGGCATTGTGGGTTCTTCATAAGTGCTCTGGCTTTCTCACACAAAACAGACATGCTTGCTGTTTGACTAGTAGCAGTAAGTTGTCTGTATGTGTGAGTGAATGTCTCTCGGTGTTTTCCCTGCGTTACACCGGCGTAATGAAGGACTTGTGGTGTTTTTTTGGTTTTTTTTGCCATTTCTGTGCCTTTCATTGACCAAGTGACTAATCAGATAATAAGATTAGTAGGTTGGTAGATGATGTGAAAAGCCTTTTAGTTTCAATCACTTTAACACGATGCACTGAACATTTATGTATCTGTTATTTAAAGCAAACAACCACACAGAAGGTTGTGTCCTTCCTACCTTTCACAGGCTGAGCAGTGACGTTTGCCTGGAGAGGAGGCCCGTAGCCGACTGTGAGAGCCTGAACACTGAAGGTGTACGTCGCTCCTTTGATCAGGTCCCGAACTTTCAGCCAGCGCTGCCAGCTGCCTTTCACATCCACCGTCACCACTTTGCTCACGCCTGCAGATAGTTTCAGTGAAATGTCAGCAGATGAATCAACTAATGTGAGAGTGTGAGTGCGTGTGTGCATGCCTTGGACGGGAGCGGTCGGCTGGTATGTGACTCGGTAGCCTTCCAGCTGTCCATTAGGAGTCGGCGGCACCCCCCAGGACACGTTGACGCTTCCTCCCGTCACCTCGGAGAAGGACAGGAAGCCCGGCTGGCTGGGAGCTGCATGCAGATAAAAGTAGATTTTAAAGGGGTCATATTATCCAGCTTTTCACTTTCACATGGTCTTGTTGGTCCAAAAACATTGTATTCAAAGTTTGTTGCCCCAAATCCAGCTTCTCCTTGATTTTCCTCCATTTGAATATTGGATCACAGGAGCTGCATTCAGAATCTGCTGTGTCTGTGTGAGCTGGACTGGCTCCGCCCACACATGCCCATCTTGGGAAGAGGAGGAAGTACTTCCTCTCGTGGTGCCATGTGCCAGAGCAGAGCTGCCTAATTGTGGGAGGAGTCAAAGGGAGGGCCTACCTTGATTGGGATTGGCTAAACCCCCGATGACACTATATAGGGTTTGATTTCTGATTGGCTGGTTGGAGCAACACGCTTTTTAAAAACTGAAACAAGCCAGGGAGAGAGAGGACAGACTGTCTTCACTTCTGGAGTGTCATTCCAGCTATGGGGACGATTATTACGGTTGGAAAAGTGAATTTTGCATAATATGACCCCTTTAAAAAGGGAAGACTGAAAAGAAAAACTGGAAAACTCCAGTAAGTGTCACCACTTCTTACCAGACTGCTGAGTGCGAGTTCCGCGAGGGTCGCTGGGCGGCCCGTCCCCGGCCGTGTTGAAGGCGGTCAGTGTAACCAGGTACGGAGTGTAGCTGGTCAGGTTCACGAGGACCACGCGGGTGTGCGGGACGAAAATCACCTTCACCTTCTCACTCTGGTTCTGCTTGTCTCGCTCCCAGTAGTGGACCTGCAGCACATCGAACACAAACACCGTCAACAACATTGACTCTGATTCCTGACAACAGCTTCTGTCCTCTGCCTTCCCTTAATTCAGTTCTGCCAGCTTCATGGAGGATTTACCTCGTCTTCATCGCTCATAAAGTCACCTGGTGGATTCAAATTAACAAGCTGTTTACAGCTGTTTTACGAGGTGGTTATGACGTGATTAGCTTTTGTGTTGACAATTTAACTGAAGGGCAAAGTAGATGTAATTTCTTGCCACAGATAGCGGCGCTCTGTTCTAGATGTAAATACTTTTACATTACAGACAAATAAACATTTCATTTAGTAGAAATGATCTTCAGAAATTCTTTCTGTCATGTTAAAATGTTGACAAGCCAAAAACAACAAGCTGTGAAAATGCACATTTAATTAAAAGTTCACTGACTTAAAAAAAAAAAATATTTTTAAATCATAGTATTTTTTAGTTAAATGTCACGTCGGAGTAAATATAAATATCTCTTCAACTTTACAAGTTGAGAGAGCTTAAAGAGTGCCAAAGTATCATCCATCAAATAAATACATGACTGTAATAGTGATAAATCATGACATAAACTAAATTAATTGCAGAATCAGTGTTGAAAAATATCTTAATCTATTTTTAGGGCTTACAACTTCAGCACAGTCTTCATCATTACAGAGAACAGAGATGCCTGAAAGCCAAACACATGTTAAATTTCTCAAGCACTTATTATTCATGAGCCGCGGTTACATGGATCATAAGCAAACTCATTAAACCCTGTTCTGATTAAAACTGCTTCACAGAAACATTTTCTATCAAGTTTGAATTAAAAAAGAAAGATGGCGGTGGCAACGCACAACTGGGAGATGCAGGAAACTCTCTTCCTCATCACACCTAAGACAAAACTGCATCTTCAGTGCTGGAGGGTTTCTAGTGCAGCGGGATGAGGGAAAGTGTGGGACTGAATAGTTCCTCAATCGTAAAAAAAATAAATAACCAGATTTACAAAAAAAGCAGGTATTGGTTGTCAGTGGAGGTCACAGTGAATTCATTCTTCTTCTTTTGAAGACAGAAAATGTTTCTTCATTGTGTTTCTAATTAGTTTTATTGCGTCACTTTGTAGATACCTTTTCACCATTAAGTGATCGTTTCCGGCACTTCTTGGGGGTTTGTATCCATTTTATTTTATTTGCATATCTTCACTACTGTTTTGTGTCTCTTTATATATATTTTCTGTGTCTTTAACATATTTTTGTAAATGTATTTTCTCTTTTTCTGTCCTGCTTTCTGCTAAGTCCTTGTAGTTTTTAGTGTGTCTTTTGAAAGTCTTTGTGTTGATAAGTTATTTGTTTAACACTTATGTACTCTGATATAGATCTCCCTTTTACATTTGAATCCAAAGTGATATCCAAAAAAGTAACCTGATTGTATATGTGTATTATTACTAATGTACAGTACTTACCTTGGGTCGCATGCATGTCATCAGCTAAATGATATGATGCATTAAATGTAAAATTAGCACGTTGTCTTGATCCAACATTTGCTTTCCAAGTCATGTAACTGCAGACTGCACACGCTCATGTGTGAATCGATAAGCACTTATGGGACCATTAAGTTCCCTGATATTAACCACTAATGAAGACATATGAGATACTTCACTTGATGTTAAGAACACGAAATTAACTCAGGTTACCTGATAATATTACACTGTAAGAAAAAAAAAAATCAATGTATCTATTTAACATCACCAAAATATTCATGAGAAATGTGTTGCTTAACTCCTCATAGGAGATTCAATGACACAAACTGTATAAGTATATTTCTATAAGCCAAACATACATATTTGACATTATATGTCAATTTTACAATCTTTGTTCTAAACTAATCCTCTATATGGTTCAATTCCTATTCAACTTTTAGTTCAGCACCACTGTTTTAAACTAAACACACATACAATGAGTAGGAATTAATGGACTTATCTAATGTGTGTTTAAAAAATGGATCCAGTCACTTCCAAGTAGTTTTCTTTTCAGTGTTGATGAAGGTGTTCCACATGTATTCAAACACTTGGGTGTTTATACAGGTACAAGCAAAACTACGAAAATTTGCAATAGCTCTACAAATACTCCCCCCCCCCCTTTATGTCAGCGTTATCTTCTATTCCCAAAAAGACACATGAATAGATGCAAAGGTTTCACAGCGTGGTTGTTTTCCCAATACATGTTAAACTAAAATAAGAAAGTGAATGTGTTAATTAAAACTGAATGTCTTCCTTGGATGAGACTCCATGACCTGCAGGTGTTGTACTACCAGTACATGCAGTTCATCTAATAACAAAATCCAGTTGATGCAATAAATCAATGCTCCTTTTATTTAGAACAGAACTGGACACACATATCCTCTGTAATATTAGTCAGGCCTACAGCTACTTAATTTAAATTTTCACTTGTACAAATCACAGCAGTCTGTTCAGTCAAAACTGTAGACAAAGTTTTTCTATCTGACACGCTGACTGCCTGCGGATTCTTAACAGAATTGCTTCCCAATAACAACAAAAGAGAAAAAAACTGAAAACTGCTTGCATACACAAACCTTTGTTATGCTTATCTATTAAAAATATCTCATCACCCGTAACATAAAACAAAGTCACTTAAGTTAGATTTGCTTTGAGAGCTGATGTGGTGCTTTGAATTTCGAATGTTCTAACTTTGCATGCATGGGTTTCCTCTTGGAACACCAGCTTCCTGCCACAATTTAAAGCCCTTCGTAGGTTGGGCTGTTTCTAGGTTAGATATACTGTTGGTAGGAGTGTGTTTGAGTCTGCCCAGTAATCCTGAACAACAAAGCTGGTCGTAATATATGAAGAATGTCAAGAGCAAAAAATGTGTCGACTTAGTTAAAAAGCGATGTTGACTTAAATTGAGGAAATTGCTTCTATAACTTATTACTCTTTATCTTAAGTGTTTTGTCTTTAAATAAAACATCCAAATCGAACCAATTATGAACGACTGCACAGCCGGTTTCAGTGTTTTCTCCAGCATTCGACCACAATCAGTCACCCCATCATTCAGCACATGGTTCCTCTGCTCTTTTTTATTTGTAATCTGATCACAAAACTGTGGCCTTTATAATCACTGGCAGTTTCCTGCGGGTCAGTCGCTCTGCAGTGCAGCGTTGGACCGTCAGGATGCATATAAAGTGAGAAAGTGACAGATAGTTCTTGGATGTGACAGGTTTGGCCACAGTGTCAGGCAGCCGTGTGATGTCTCCACTAAGCTGCTCCTGTTTCCTCAACATTGAAATGTTGGCTGTAAATAATGCATGAGACGTTAAATACACTGATTTTATTAATTATGGAATGAATAGAAAGTATTTTGATTGAACCAGAGCATGAGTTTCATAGGTTGTCTCACTCATCTATAAGCCTATATTCACTGGTAAACTCTCTTCTCTTTGTCACGTCTGCTTTGCCACCCTGACAGTCACCTGTTCCACTTGTTTCTCTCAAATTATCTTTGCCCCCCCCCCCCCCCCCCCCCCCCCCCCCCCCAGACCCAATGAGTCCAGTGTCCCCGCTCTTTCAAACATCATTTTAATTCTGTCATTCTGCCTGTCTGAAGCCTCCTCCCTCCCACGCCACCTCATCACCTCAGCCTTCACGTCACTCAGGGGATCGTTCCAATCTTTCCATCAGACACGTCCCACTCTGCTCCTTCGCCATCGCCGTCTAGACTCCGGGGGGGTCCCCTCTATCTTCTATCTTCTACCTTCCACTGTGCCGTCGCTATGCGATTTCATCTCCAAACTACTGAAATGGATCAACTTCTTTTGTTGTGCCACATCGATATGTGTCCTTATTCTTTGAGTCTGATGGGGTGATGTGAGGACCTGAGATGCGGCTGTGATGTTCCCGGATACATGCGTCTAAATGTTCTTGAACCGCAAACGTCTCTCACTGGTGTGCGAATGACTGTGAATAAGTGGTTAGATGTGACAGACGTTATACGAGGCATAAAGTCCATTTACCATTCTGATTAATTCAGGCTTCATTTGGAAAGATTCAGTAAATTGTTTACATTCAATTAGTGCCCATAAGTCCTCGAACTGGATCATGATATCTGCATCTTTGACTTGGCACAAGTTTTCCCTGCACGGTGGTAATCCATCCCTGATTCTTCATTCAGTGCTTCACATTCATCTTTATTATTAATATTCAGTTAGTAGCCATAATTCTCATACAACCTTGTAGTCGTATAATTTGGCCCTCTGGCAGAGAGGATAAACTTTCAGTGACCGTCATGTTGGTCAAAGTTTCCCACCACTGCTCTAAATGATGGTGTACAGAAATCCAATCGATCATTGTATAAACAAGGAGTCTGTTTCTGGAAATACTGTCATTTGGGTCTTAGACCACCGGGACTTCAGGTGTTTAGGGTTTCAACCAGATTGTTGGGACTTTTAAATTCCTGTTCCATGTAAAGTTCAAGGTTTTCATCCTGTGCTTGCATTCACAGTTATTCCCTGTTTTGTATTGAGCCCCGAATAAAATCATGGCGCTAAACAGGAAAGATCTCTCCCCGTAAAGATAACGTTTAGCTTTTCAAAAAGGTTTCAGTATTTGTGGATGCCTTTGTGCAACATGAACTGGGTCTGTGTGGGACGATTTACAAAGTGAAACAACAGCCAAGAGCAGATAAAAAAAAGCATCCATTTTGTTATTATTCCTGACAGACAACATTACAGAGCACCACCAGCTAAATTTACCACTTCCAAACTCGGAAGTAGAGGCTTCTGAGTAGCACTTGAGGGCAGCATTATACCACGTCTGCCCTTCTCCCAGCTCTTACCATAATGAGATACTGAACAGCTCATCCATATGCTCAATTTAAAATCAAAGTGTATTGCCTTCTGCATGGAGAGGAGGAAGAGGGAGGGAGTACTTCAATTTTAAACATTTCATTTCAGAAAATAGACAATGGAAAAAATGGCTTAGCTGAAAGTGAGGGTCATTTAGTAATCCACTCTCCACTATTCTGGTCTCCAGTTGGAGCCCGGGACCCTCAGGATTAATGGTCATACATGAGCATGATCCAGATATTGTTTGATAAGATCAAGAACAGAGTTTCTCACCAGCTCTTTATTGGAGGAGTTGATTTAAGCTCAGCAGACTTCAAAACAGGATGGATGTTGCTCGAGAAGAGACACTTCATCACATCCAGACTAGTGTTTGTTTCTGCAGAGCTTCCATTACAAATGACTGACCTATTTTTGCGCGATGGAGGTTGCGAGTGGAAAATGATCTCAGCAATCTAAAGACATAAAATGTGAAATCTTCAGTTCACAATCAGCCTCCAGATTTTTGATTATGTGGGTTATTTTTTAAGCTTTTCACAATCAGTGTATATTAGAAATTGTACCTGATGGAAGCAGCGCAGTTGGGTATTACCTGTTACCCCTCACCAATCATGTTCAGTGTGTTTAACAAGCCCTCCAGGGCATTTTTAGTAAACTTCCCCGGTTGAAAAATACTCTTGCATTGGAGTTTACCTTCAGTCCTGCCTGCTGTCTGTGTTATTCATCTAACAGAGTACGAGTGTTAACACAAGTCCGAACCTATAAATTCATTAAACATTCTTTCTTTGCTCTCTTCCTCTCATCTTAATCTCTTTAACCCCCTCTCCCTTGTCCCCCCCTCCCCCCGGCCGTCCATCTCTGGCACTTTAAACATATTCCCTCGATCTTCTCCTCTAATCAGGATTCTAGGGGGATCGCGCTCTCGTCTCATTCCTTCACTCTGCAAATATTACATTCCCTTCTTTCTTCTCCATTCCTGCCTTTACTCTGGCAGAAATCAATGTGTCTAAAGCAGGACAGATAACCTTGTGTTTGAAGTACTAAGAGCGAGGGGGTGGGACAGGGGAGTTGACGGGGAGAGACAGGCAAGAGGAGTGATATTGAAACCATTAAAGGATATTCAGATTCTTCCTCTAACTTAATTCTCTCCCTTTCTTGATCGTGTCTACAGGACACTTGAAGGTGCAGCAGAGCGAAACCCCTCCAAGACAAGAGGAGATATATTTTAAAGAAAGGCAGAGTGGTGCGTCTCCGTCTGACACCGAACACTCGCACTTAAAGTGTGTCTGCGCTTTTCTTCTTCTTCTTTTATAATGGTCTTTCATGCAGTACCCTTACAACTCTGAGTCTGCATACAAGTAAATGCTTGTTTGTTTTACTGTGCGTTACCTTGTATCCTTGGATGAGTCCATTCTGTGTCTCGGGGGGTGGCATGTCCCAGGTCACTTCCAGGGAGGAGGGGGACACAGCGGACACTGTGATGGACTGAGGGGCCACGGAAGGAGCTGCAGCAGATGACATTGTTTCAAAACAGTCAGTATGTGTATAAGCTTGAGTGTGAGTGTGAGTGCGTGTGTGTGCAGCTGGGTGTGTTAGAGTGGGAAGTTGGGGCGATATGCTCTACCCTTCCAATTAGGATGGGCCTAAGGCAGTACCTTGTTACTCCACTGTACCACACATATGCATGAACACTCAGTAGTGTGCACCTGAGGCGAGAGAAAAGGCCATATCACCTCATTTCATCATCCCCTTCCAGCCTTTTCTGCCTCCGCTTCCTTCTCCGCTTGCTTATCCTCACCTCTCACTCCTCTGCATGTGATATGTATGGCCTACTAAACTCTACAAACACACGCAAACCTTCTTGAATATAAATGTAGCAGCAGCAGCTGGATGGAGGGAGTGTGAGAACTGGAAAGAAGCTGCAGAAATGTGCTGGCACAAGTATCGTAGAGAGGATATCTGTTCACCTGCATTTTTCTAGTTTGTTAGTTTCGGCTGCATTGTTGGGTGTTTGTGAGTGAGTGAGTTAGATGGATCCATGATTTGACCCTTTAGTACTAAAAAACAGGAGGTGGTCCATGTCTGCAAAGTAAAAGAGTTTGTGCAGCACATACATATAGATCATGTGTGTGTGTGTGTGCATCTGTACATATAAGAAGACACACAATAACCAAAGCTCTCATGCCAATGTCACTCAAGGGGCCATGGTAGGACAACACAAGAATACAGAACAGGAGCACCAAGCAGGACAACATGTCACCGCCACCTTCCCCTGTGCAGGAGTGAATCCAGAATATACCACATCACTGGTCCCACATTGTGTTGCTGCTCTGTGCAGTAGTGAGAACCTGCCCAGATAACGCTGGTCAAAAGGCAGAAAAGTGAAATTGTTATAAGGCAATCAAAAAAAGAAGAAGAAAAAAAAAAAGATTAGCTACCCATTTTTAAGCCCATGGCAAGAAAGCAGATAAAAGACAAGATGAAAAGTTGTTTGTGACAAAAGTAGCCCAATTCAAGGTCCATCCAAAAGCTGTTTTCCACAGCTCTCTGCAACACTTCAGGGTGTTTAACCATCCTACCACAAGCTCGACTGGATCTATTTTGAATTTATTGATGTCCAATTGCAACAAAATGTGCAATGACTTAGTGCTTTTGTCCCATTCTCTAATATAACTTCAACTTTCAAGATCTGGTTGTTATTCAATATTACTGTGTGGTTTTGATGGCACTGAAAGCTTTTGTGAAAAATAAACATCACTGGTGGATCTTATTTGCGTGAGGCATACTGAGATCCCGGGGGACAGCCGTAATGACTGTAAATGGTTGCAAGGCTCTATTTGTCTGCTGTCTGGTAATTTTAAAATGTTCAGATATCATAAATTGACTAGGAGTTTTGGATATAATACTTATACATGTCATAACTTGTCAGTGACAACTGGATAGGGTTAAATGTGTCAAAAGACCATAATTGTGATTAAAAAAAAGAAGCGAATGCTTTGCTCCTTCTGAGAAGGGATCAAGCATCTTTTTTATTCTTTTGCTTCCATTACTTTGGGTTCACATCTCAGTTTTGTCTGAGAAGGGAGAACCATCTCTCTTTGAACTGACACAAAGCATAGATACATATCTGAGACGAGGAGATGAAAAAACACCCCAAACCACAACCAATGGGAAACAAGTTTGGGAAAGAAAGCTTTGATCTCTCCTCCAGACTTTCAGGGAGTCAATGCCAAGGAACACTGAAGCTGTCCTGGTGGCCTTAACCTTCCTTGGACACTGTGAGTGGGATTGTTCTTCAACTTGTCACTTGGTTATATTCAAGCACAAACTCAAGAAACTACGTCTGTTGCTGGAGCGCATGTATTAGATGCTTCACAAACAGCTCTCCCTTTAATGTTTAACGAAGGAGAAAGAAGAAACCTGACTAACACATGTCAACCAACTTTTCTGGCATCGTTTACTGACTACCAACGTGTGTAGAAAGCACGCTTCAATCCAACCTTAGGGCTTTCGCCTACCTGCTTCACCAACTGACACCTCCACGGGAGCGGAGGGCGGGCTCTCTCCGATGATGTTGTAGCTTGTCATGACAATCTGGTAGTGTTTGAATTTCTTCAGTTCTGCAAAAATAAAACCAAGACTTCAAACAACAGCTTTACTAAGTTGGGGCAATCAACATCGAGCCGTGTCGTTAATAACTCACGAGTTAGCTCGAACTCTGTGAGCGAAGCACTGCTGACTGTCTTGAAGGTGCTCTTGCCTTGGAGGGAGATAGATAGATAGAGATAGAGAGAGAGAGAGAGAGAGAGAGAGAGAGAGAGAGAGAGAGAGAGAGAGAGAGAGAGAGAGAGAGAGAGAGAGAGAGAGAGAGAGAGAGAGACAGACAGACGCAAAGTAAATACAGAAATGTTTATAAACTCACCAACAAATTGCACAATTATAATGCCATTCAATTACATCACTGATATTAAAGAGGAGAACGTTTCAAAGACTTTCACGGTTCAGTGCGCCTGTCAGATTCATTGGACTTTCTCTGACACAAAATTATCCAACTGCCAATCTTGTCGAGCAGACACTCGGTCGACTATAAAACACTTCAAGCTGCACACTGCATGATAATATTTTATTATTGCAGTGTTACAGTGCAGTGACCACATCCTCATGAGAAAACAAGTGTCCAGTGAGGGCCATTTGCTTGATGTTCCCTCACAGAAAACACATTTCATCCCTGCTCTCAGCTGTGAAAACACATTTCTGCCCTCTGGTCTGCACAGCTTTTAATCACTGACATGTACGTCAGCTGATTAAAGCCACTTTAAAAACAAACAAAAATTGCAGGAAGAAATTTTAATGAAAAAGACCCCCTTTGAATCAACCCTTTTTGTACATTTTGTGCTTTTAAAAATTACAGGCACTCTTTATTCCACCTTTTGTTTTAAAAAATAAAATTTTTTAGCAAAGGGTTTCAGAACAGCAGCTTCACATCTATAAAGTGTTGCGGAGCAGGTGGCATTCATGGCACACGCACACACACCCGCACACGCACACACACACACACACACACACACACAAACACACGCACACACACACACGCACACCTAATTTTGTTTTGAAGCTACTGTAAGAAACCAAAGAACACGGAGGAAACCCACGTATGCACAGAGGGAACATGCAAAGTCCACGGGACTCAAACAGGGGGTTTTCCGAGACGACCGCACTAACCACTACACCACCCTGTGATTACGGTATTTAAAATCCAGCAGCAGCTGATGGATCACTAAAGCTCTCCCTTGTAGCTCAACCACTGCAAGGAGGCACAGCACGCCTGTGGAGGTTTGGATAACTCCAAATGTGGAAGCTGTGTCTGTGGAGCTGGAGTAGGATCAATACTCAGCATCTGAGGACTGGAGAGGAGGTGTAGTGTTTTAACACTGTGTGAAAACTCATCCTGGATGCTGTAAGACTTGAGGATGGTGTTAGCAGCTCTGTCCTGCTCTTTATTGGATTTGGAGGAAGTTTACACACTAACAACCCCTGCCACCACCTTTCCAGCAACATTAGCCAGCCACACTGTTAGTTCCCATCCCGAAGGTGTCATATCATGCAATCTAAAAATAGAAACACTGCAGGTTCATCACATATTTGGATTCTAATATTATGTTCATTAGTTCAACACAGCAGAATAAAACTTTTCTCTTTATTTGTGTAGCGCTTGTTAGCCTGAGTATTTTATTGAGCTATCAGACACACTATGATAGAATTCATTGCATATTTCGCTTTAATATGGGTGTAAATTAAAATTACTCATGAAGCCAATTTGAGCTTCAATCCCGTGAAAACAACCTGTGATCTTGGTCGTCATCAATCAACAATCAACAGACCTTAAACACCTCCGCTAAGTCTGCCACAGTCTGAATTTGAATTCAGTGGAATTTCAGAGGCTTGAAAGTGTCCTAATGGTTTAAGTACAGGTAACGTAATACCAATGTCCACAGCGTGACATTGGTTGAATGCCATCCCCTCTTACTCCCAACCCCCTGTTCTGTCCCCACCTCTACCAAAAGATTGACAGAAAATATATAATTTAAGAATTTCATGCGGTAAACCTGCAATCAGCGTTGAAGTACTCTAAATTAAGTCAAGAGCTCTTTTAAAGGTTTCAGGCTTGTCTTGGAATCAACTAGACTAAGAGGACTCTGAGTATAAAATGGGTAACAAATAGGCATCTTCACTTGATATCTGTGAGTGTTTTTATGGGATTGTGTGTTTTTCAGATGATTTTGAAGAGTCCCCGCAGTGTGAAACCTGCACTGATCTCATCTGCTCTGGTTCTGGTCATAAATTGGTGTAAGTTCAGTTCAAGTGGCGCAAACACAACATTCATTATCATCATCATCATCGTCATCCTAATAGCGTATAAAAGGCTTACTTACTTGTAATGAGGGCACTTGTGGTGTTGTTTTTGGTTGTCTGGACTTCTGATTCGGCTGAAGTGTTGGCATGGAGTTCTTTGTAATACAGCCTGTAGCCAGTCAGAACCCCATTTATGCTTTCCTCACTGGGGCGCTGCAAACATTGAAAGAATCACACACAAGGACACATTTAAAAACAATGTTAGTGAGCTTCCACTTCCACACTGCTGAAGCATGCACTAATTTTCATTTCCATGCCGCAGAGGAAGGTGACAGGCAGGATGCTGGCAGGCTGGCGGAGCAGTAGTTTATCAGCAGAGTCCACTTTAAAGGGCTGCTGGATTGGTCTGGCTGTAACTCGCACAGGCAAAGTGATGCTTTGGGAGCTTTGGCCCTCCTGTAGAGGGTGATGAAATTGCTGGTGACTTTGTTTTTCACAACTTCCCAGTGCTTGGACATAAGGCCCCCAAAAACAATAGAAGACATATCCAAACTGAAGAGGAAGAGTGATATGCAGTGAAGTAGCCACACTGTATTTATTATTTGTTTCAGCAGCTTCTCCTCTGTTTGCGCCTCAGTTGTTGGACATCACTGATTGCTGTGGGAGGCTCTGGCCCTGGAACATCTCTCCTGCCGCTGTATTATCATTAAGAGCTCAGCATTTCTCTCCCACCCAGGACTGTCCATCACGCTGTCTGTTTCTCAATCCATCTCCTCCAGTCTATGCTGGCAGCCCCCTGACCTTTCCTGTATCAATAAATAATGATAATTACGTCCACAGACGCGGACACACATGCACACAAAAAGCGAGTCTGTAGGGGCTTTGTGCTCAAAGTAAATAATTAATCAGGAATCCGGCTGTGTGTTTTATTGTGTGAGTCCGTGTTTACACACTCGGTGCACATGTTTCAGGGATTGTTGATTTGTCTGAAAAATCTGAAAAATTTAAAGAAAATACCTTCCACTGCACCAGCACTGAGGTAGTTGTTGTCGGCTTTACAGTCAGAATCACTGGAGGCTCATCCGGCACTAGGAGGAAAACAGAGAAGGAGACTTACTAGAAGAAAGACAGACAGACTTGCTCACCATTCCCTTACAGCTCTACTATGCTGTGATATAAAAATCAATGTATTCTCCACTCTTCCCCCTTCACTCCCTCCCACGCTAAATCACCATCCTGCAGTTTCTCACCGTCCTGCAGAGTTGTAGCTGCCTCCGTCTCTTTGCTGAGGACACTGTCTCCTACATCATTGGTGGCCAACATCCGAAACTTGTAGGACGTGAACGGCTTCAGCCTGTTGGGAAGAGTTTTAGAATTATAACGAGATGAAAAAACAACCAAACACAAGTCTTTCAAATGTGAGTGAAGCTTTAGAATCAATTCCCAAAAGGTGTCCTTTTGACAGGAAAGTACGTGGTGCAAGGACATCAGCTGGTCTGGGCAAAAAGCTTTTTTTTTTGCCAATAGATTTTTTCATAATTTTTGAAGCACAGTTTATTTTGAAAAATAGGTCTCTGACAACAACGCAACGCCATGAAAAAACCTTGAGCAGCATGGATCAGTCTGTTGCTGGAAGTTAAAGACAGTAGAACCTTACACAACAGCGTTTCCATTACCGCAGGGGTATTGGGCCCCTGAACTTTGATCAGTCATAGTTCGTAGTTCCCAGTTCATGATCGACATTTTGAAGCACTTCAAATTTTACTGAAACTGCATAGAATCTGCCAAATAAAGAAAGTTTGATCTGATAACTAGTTTTTCAAGGTGAGGCAGCAGTATTGTGATAAAAGCTGAAAGTAGTTCAGAAAGCAAAAGATTTATTAAAATGTAATTACAGACCTCAATCACAGATTTAAAGTGAGAATAAATGGGTTTTTTTAATTCCTGCTCAAGGTCTCTCAATAAAACACGTTTGGTGTATCTTTAACATGGTTCACATGCTTATAAAAAAATCTGTCGTTTTAATTTTGAACTCGGCATTTTCCCCACTCTTTCGAACCCATGCAAACCTTGTCTTCAACAAACTAAAAGACGGCACATAACCACGAGCGGCGAAAAACTCTGCCGAGTAGCTTTGACACTTTCGGTATAACTTTTCTTCTAAAACCACCTTCTCCTTGACTCTCAGACATGTTTTGCTCTCTCAGTGGCCTTGGAAGACCAGACGGGGTCTTGAATAATAATTACCTTGCACCCCTCTTAATTGTCTTTGCTGCCAAAGTATTTTTTATTGCTATACTACCACAACATCTGCATTTCTCCTCTGTCCAAGGTGAGTGCATTAATAAGCGCAGAATAACAATTTACATCAGTCATTTTTTCAAAACACTTTTACTCTGGAGCCGCTTTCTGTCGCGCGCGCACACACACACACACACACACACACACACACACACACACACACACACACACACACACACACACACACACACACACACACACACACACACACACACACACACAGCTGAACAAATGTGCCTTTTAGCATGTCAACACCTCAAACGAACCCTCGCCTTCACACCGTGGGAAATTGATTCAACTTTAGAATGGACGGGTGAAGGAAAAACATTTTTCTCTGTTTCTAGTTGATCCAGCCTGTTATTAGCAGGAGCTAAAAGGAGCAATTTAATAATTTCTAACAAGAACTCATTCCACTCCTGCTCGTACTTCTACCTGCAAGGTCTTTTTCTAGACTTTATTTACAGAGTGCCCGGGAGACTACAGAGGACCCAGTTAGAAATTCAGCAGGCGACAGGAGAGCTGCTCAAGTGTCTTGTGGTATAATAATGAGCTGGGCTCAATGAGGGACAGGAAAAGGCCCTATGGGGTTATGGGTATCGTAGGAATAGCACATCAAAGCCCCCAACTGAGATGGGGTGGGGTACCAACAGCACAGGGAGGATGTTAAGGACAATGTTTGACTCTGTGTGTGTGTGTGTGTGTGTGTGTGTGTGTGTGTGTGTGTGTGTGTGTGTGTGTGTGTGTGTGTGTGTGTGTGTGTGTGTGTGTGTGTGTGTGTGTGACTGGGGACCTCGATGTTGTGGTTTCAAAGATGTCTCGGTGGAAAACAACAATTAAGGATAGATAACAAGCAAGTATGAGCGTGAGCATGTGGAGATATGAGCTAATTCCACCATCCGGCACCATAATGAGAACATTCGGTGTTATAACGCGCCCGACAAACGTCATCAAAACAACAACAGCAGCAGCGCCACCATCATCCCGGCAGATAGACCCCCCCCAAGGCAGACTGGTGCAAACACACTGCAAGAAAACACTCTTCAGCATCTCAAACAGCCCCTGTGATGATAACTCGCCGAGGAGCAGTCACCAATAAAACACACACACACACACACACACACACACACACACACACACACACACACACACACACACACACACACACACACACACACACACACACACACACACACACACACACACACACACACACACACACACACACACACACACACACACACACACACACATACACACACACAGGTGGAGCATCATGGCGGGCCTGCTGCTTCGGGCTGTCAGGAAAGTTGGCGTAGACGTCCAGCCTGACCGCTATCACCTGCTGTCACAATAACAGCGTCACCGACGAGACGGAGGGACACAGAAGGAGGGTTAGAGAGGAAGGACAAGCAGCAAGACTGAAAGCCCACTTCTTCACAGGATGAGAAGGCAGTGATACTTGAAGGAATAAAACTCACATGGGCTTTGAAAGCAATGGCTGGTGATTGATGGAGACAGAGAGGGGAAGGGAGAAGGTGGCGACAAGCAGAAGGATGACAGATGAAAAGTAAAAGTTGCAGTGCAGACAGAAAGCGGACAAACAAACACAAGACTGATGGCAGAGAGGGAAGGAGATAAAAAAAAAATACAGGTATTTAGAGACAGAAAACAGAGAGAGGCTCCTGCTGCGACTGTGTGATTAGGTGACTGAGATCCTCCCCTTTTCATGCACTAATTATGATTACGCTGCTCTCCCTGGCGAACGTCTTTTCTTCACACAACAAATCTCTTTCTCTTTTTTTAGCTTCTAAACAAATAAAACTTTTCTCTCCGTGTCCTGATTTTTTGTTGTTTGCTTTGATTGTGCAGCGTCTTGTCTTGCTCTGTCCACTGGTCTCCCAGGGGACGCATAAACATTACAAGATTGTTACGGATTGCTTTAACTAACTGAAGTCCAACGTGACAGGCTCGACAACATTTCTATTAGGTCTGTGGAACAAAACCAAATCACACTGTCACTTTCAGTCCTGTTTTGGACTCCAAGCTTATTCCTACTTCCCCTTAACGAACACGTGATGGGATATTCTATTTATGGATGTTCACATATTTAATGTCAAAGCACCTTGAAGTAAAGGGTTTGGGATTTGATGGATATCTTCAGGAGCCAATTGTGTAATATAGGATGACAGTTTGAAATGTATTTGATGCTGAATTAGTAAACTTCAGTGCATGAATGAGTTTTGAAAAAAAAATTTTTAAGAAAGAGAAAAAAACAAATATTGCAATAATAATGAGCAAGTAACCGAAAAACACAAGACAAAAAATTTAAGAAATTTCTTTGTCATTTCACACAATCTGAGACTAGTTTTAGTTCATGATGTGCCTTTTGTGGAGCCACGTCACTCTAATAAATATGCTGACAAACCCAGTGTTTATGAATGTGAAGTCTGAGGTTCATGAGCAGCAAAGAAGACGACAGTTTGGCTCTTTCAGACCAGCTGTATCATTCATCCTCCGGCAGGCTAAAGTCCATTAAACTGGATTATTTAACACTTCCTACAACCGCTCAGTGTGTCATGAGGCACTGTTATGTCGGGCGAGTATCCAACACCTTCTCCTCTCCACCATATGAATGGTAAACTTCCTCTGCATCCTGAGACCTGACCTCGGGGAGAAGCAGGTTGGAGCTGTATGTATGGTGCTTGTGGAGTTTTGTTTGTGCTGTGTGGGCGTCTGTCAGTGAGACATCTGCTCCTGCTAGTTTCCTGAAGGCTGCACTGATGGTTCGCCGTTTTCTGCTTCTTGACGGTTGCTGTCGGTCGTCTTTGAGACTGAGTGACCTTTTGAGACAAGCTTTTTAGAATAAAATCCCGGCTTGGGGAGACCAAGGGAGCTCTACGGAAGCGACAGTAAAATATTCAGACTTTGTATTATTCAATTCTACTTTCAGCGACGTTTGAGATAAGTTATTGATTCCAGACACAAGACACTTTATAATGTTATTACTTCAAGCTGGCTTGTTTTTCATGAGGAAAAAGGATGTCCCAATCCTCACGATTGGTATCTGGGGCTGGTGCCAGTATATTTTAATGACTTGGTTGATTAGCATTCAGTCCTTTTTCTCATGTGCTCTGCTGTGTTTGTACACCACAGCCTGCTCATACGACAGTGAGCTGTCCTTCTTATTGCTTGTTGAATATGAAAATGTGTGCATGTGAAAAAAAATAAGCTGGTGGCACCTGTGACTGCATCTGTTCTGACACCTGAGTTTTCATCCATCCAAAAGAGAAGCTGTTACACCTTATTCTGTCTTATTAAGAATGATCTGACATCATTTTTGCAAGAACTGATCATTATTTCAAAAGACCCAGCATTGTGGCTCATTCCTTAAACACTGCCCGGCTCCATAAATCGACATATTCTCTTGACATGTTCGCCATGTTGTGGCCTTAAAAGCAGCCTTGTCTGTGTGTGTGTACCTTTCAGCAGTCCAGGAGGTCACATTGTGTGGGATGTCCGCGCTGTGTATGCTCCAGTCCCCGCTGGGCAGCTCTTTGACCTGCAGAGTGAAGTATCTGAGGGGCGAGGAGCCCGAGCCTCCGGTCACCCAGTGCACGCGGAGGCGGCGAGATTCAACCTCATCTTGGGGAACGGACAACTTCCTGGGCGGCTGGGGACGCTCTGCGGAGTCAGGTCGGAGGATGTGACATGAAAAAAGGAGACAGTGACGGTCATGTGAAGGGCGTGCAAACAACTACGGAACACTTGGTGAGAAATAAAAATCTCCAGATCAGTTCAAATTTACTTCACATCTTGATTGATACTCTGAAA
Source organism: Lipophrys pholis (assembly GCF_963383615.2). Taxonomy (NCBI): domain Eukaryota; kingdom Metazoa; phylum Chordata; class Actinopteri; order Blenniiformes; family Blenniidae; genus Lipophrys; species Lipophrys pholis. Next base: position 27,859,773 of record NC_137628.1, read on the forward strand.
GACATTCGGAGGTGGTGTGAAGAGGCGCTCATAATCTTGTGGGGCTGAACTATTCTACAGTATGTGTGTGCGTGTGTGTGTGTGTGTGTGTGTGTGTGTGTGTGTGTGTGTGTGTGTGTGTGTGTGTGTGTGTGTGTGTGTGTGTGTGTGTTATGATGGAAGGCTGACATGTCCAGGGTGGATCCTGTCTTATTGTCCACTGGGAGTTACATGAAGTGTGTACAGAATAATATCCAGTACCTCTGAGAGTTCTGTTAGCACTGTGGGGACGTCTGCCAGCGGGACTTATTTCTTTTCTTTTTTTTTTTTGAATGGCTGCACTGATATTTTATTGTTTCCTAATTTGTTTTCATTTGGATTGATTTGTTTTATTTTTATTTTTTTAACAAAATCAGACTTTTGAAGAACATTGCATCAGTCTGTTGGGCACACTCATTCTAACAAACAAATGATTCTGACATGGTTTTTATACTCTTGAGCTCTTCCGTCTGGCAAATACTTATAAGTAATCCCATAATCTTAAACTCTACTGAAGAACTCCTGGGTGGAGACAAAAAAAAAAAAAAAAGTAGGTGGCATCTTCGAGAAAACAATTCTTGAAAAGAGTGATGTCATTTCCCCAAGGGATTAATAAAGTATGATTAGTTTTAGATTTATTTTTTCTCAAGGAGAAGAAATTTCTCTGTTCATGTAGAGACATTAACTGCAGTAATAATGGGATATGTCACATACACATCGAGAGCAAACAACTTCGTCAATCAGAATCAATGTGCCTGAGCAATGAAGTTGTTAAGTAATCTTCAGAGAGTACTGTGAGTACATTTCACTGATAGTCAACCTTTCTATTATGGTTAATGTGGGGCACCTCGCCACCACATGCAGTGATCCTTCCTGTCATCTGCTTTGTTGCTGTGATGTTTTTTTCCGTGTTAAGTTCAAATCATTTATCACTAGTAGAATTGTAGAAGGGTAAAACCTGTCTTCTCTAGTTATGAAGATTAAGATGTTTATTAGGAAGTATTTTGTGGTTCACCAAATGTTTATAGAAGGTACTTTGAGAACACAGTTAAATCTTCGATATGTCACTACATACATGGACTTAAGTTTTTTTTTCTTTTTATTAGCTGCTTTTTTGTTGCTAAATGCACTTTTTTTCTGTCCTAGACAATATACCATATATACCATAGATAATTAGTCAAACAAGTCACAGGCAGCCACTATTTCTGTCATATGTGGAATGAGAGGAGCGTTACAGCATACACACAGATTACAATGGAACAAGTCATCCAACTGCTGCATCAAAGAACCAATTTCACAACAGATTGCCAGTGTGTGTGTGTGTGTGTGTGTGTGTGTGTGTGTGTGTGTGAGTGTGTGTGTGTGTGTATGTGTGAGTGTGTGTGTGTGTGTGTGTGTGTGTGTGTGTGTGTGTGTGTGTGTGTGTGTGTGTGTGTGTGTGTGTGTGTGTGTGTGTGTGTGTGTGTGTGCATGTGTTTGTGTCTAAGCTATTCAATTACAAGATGAAAGATGGCTCTGGGAGTCTGTATCTTTGTACGACTGTGTTCATAGTGGCTGAGTGATTAGTAGACATGCACGCACATACCCCCTCCACAAAAAAAACCCCAAAAACCAAAACAAAACACACAGCTGGGGGCATAACTGTCTAATTTCAGGGACATCAGGTTATCGATTCGGTCTAGAAATAAAAGCATCATCGATTCCCTCTGAAGTTTAATTAATCTGCAATTATTTTCTCCAACATACACAAACGCAGCCACACGCACACCGACAGTCATGCAGGCCCTGTTCCCTTCATTCATCCTTATCACAAGTAATTTGACTCAAATCTATTTGTCTCCCACTTCCCTCGAACAGCCCCCATCCCTTGTTCTTTCAAAATTTGACTATTCGCTGCCCTCTCTCTTGTTTTTCCTGATACGATCTCTGTGTCCCTGTCTGTTCTCCTCTTGTTCTGTTCCCCAGTTAAGATCATGCTCTGATAATAAACTCATAATTGTGTGAACAAGCGCTGCCCTTTCAGCACTAACATGCTACACAAGAAAGGAGATGAGTGTGGCTGGAGGGAAGCGCTGAATAGCAAAACTCAGACATTAATGGACGAAAAGGAAAGACAGAGGGTTGACTATACCTACACACACAGACACACGGTCATGTCCATTTTATTATAATTATCAGTGTCTTGGAGACAAACATCAGCGCAAATAATACACTCTGGATGGACTCGTGGTTTCCTCTCTTACGTATGGATGTGTGGCCTCTCAGCCACACTCAAAAAGCCAATTTTCTTTTTTCAGGGATTAAGTTGTTCTCCTCAGCCTCATCACAAAGAAATCTCTATTAGGCAGTTTTGTCTATCTCAATGCAAGAATGGGTCATTATGTTACTGAAGTGGAACAGAGATCCACTGAATTCTATTCTCAAGAAATGCTGATAATGATGCTGCGGATGTTATGATATCTGATCCAATTAAAATGCACTACACAGGCTGATGGCACTGAACAGAGTATCTCGCGTTGAGGTTCTAGGTTTCCGCAGAGAGATATTCACCCACAACGACACGTTTTGATGAGGGCTCTTTTCGTATTCAGTCCTGATGAGACATACATGATGCTGCGACGATGGAAAACAGGAGAACTATAAGTTATTTATTTGTTTGCCAACATAGACCTACAAATGTCTGTCAATCTCTTTTTAGACGGTCTTTTTGCTTTAGTTGAAAAGTGGTCAGTCACCCACTCACCGGTCACCTAAATCAGTTTTTCCTCAAACTGTTTTTAATCAGAAGAGCACACAAACATGTTGACACAACGTGAGAGAAACCCTGTAATTGAAAAGATAAACCAGAACCTTCAACTTTAAGCTAAGAGGTACGTCTATATTTATATTTCATTTAAAACTTGTTAGTCTGCCATTTTATACGTATTTGTAGTTATTTCAGTGTATTATTCCCCTTGATGACTTTTGTGACTTCGTATTTGTGATTAAATTCAGCTCTATTTTAACACGAAAATAAAGGGTCAGTACAACCCTTTATTTTCGACATTTTATGCATTTGTACATTCCAATGTATTTTTAAAAAATTCATATTTAAATTAATTAATTCCACAAAAAAACATTCTTTTATTTACAGTTTTTTTTTCTCCATACACGTTTTATCATATCACCACTGCATCAGTTGAATATTCTGCACTTTCCATTATATCAATATGCATGAAAACTGTTATAAAACAAAGCTGTTAAACATACATACATGTCAAGTGTAACTTCTGAACTAGAGAGAGCACGGTCGTTCTTTGTGGGTGAACTTATGAAAACACGTAATCAAAGAGGCAACATGGTTTCCCGACATTAGCCTGATGAGATACACTGTGGTAGAAAGGATTATTAGATCATTTGAAGACACAATGACGCAAAAGTCCAAAAAATATGAGTGTGTTGCAGTTGGAGGCATCATCAAAAAGCTGCAAGGAGGTGTTTCATTAAATGTGGGCTTTTGCAGAAAGTACACAGACATCTTGGTATAAAGAGAAGGGAAACATTGGGACTTCTTGCTATTATGCTGTTATTGTACTGATCAGGGACATTCCAAGTTATATGGGGCTCTATGATTCCCCTGAAATAAAATGGATTTGAATTTCACCTTCAACACATCTAAAATCTGTGATTTAAAATCTGACCCACTCAGGTTTAACAAATGCAAAAGGTGATCGATTTGAATGTGATCTATAAAATCTCCAAAACAAACAGATTGATGGGGCCACATGCTAGTGTCATGGTTTAAAGTCCAAAAATATGTGCTTGAGGGTATTCGTTGGCTCTAAATTGCCTGTTGAGGTGAAATTGAGTGTGATTGTGTGTCAGTCTGTCTTTGTCCTGTGATGTACTGGCGAGTTGGTCGAGTGTGTGCCCTGCCTCGTCCATTGTCTTGTGGATGAGGCGATATAGAAGATTGATGGATGAATATCAGTGAGAAGTCTAAAAGAAGACTCAAGTGATCTACTAGTGTTTATACAAAACCTCAGGAGCCACATCTTTAGTGCTGGCTGAAAGCGTGAAATTGTGGTTTGGTTTAACTCTGATAATGACCTCTGTGTATCAGCTTGAGAAAGAAAAGAACTCATTTCTGAGAGATCCTTTAACAGCTACAAATACGACTTTCTTTTTTAATACCAGCTTTTATGCTGCATTTGTGTAGCCTTGTGAAAAAACAATGACGGACCAAGGACGGAGCCTTGGGGAACACCCAAGATCAGTGGGGCTACAGTAGGTGAAACATTTTACTCAACTGTAGAAATGATATGTGATGTTTAGATCTGTTTACACACACCACAGTTTTAGAAGATGATTGAGTAATAAAACCTAACTAATATAATACATAGATGTGCACATACTGCTGAACACAAATTATTGTGTTCTGACTTATACTTTGATGAAACTAATATGTGCAATTTCTTTGTCAGAATATTATCTGTCCATACAAAAAGAACTGGGATGCATATAAAATGATCTTGGTAATAAAGAAAAGTCATGATCCACATTTATCTCATTATCACACTGTGAATTTGCAGCTTGGCAGACTATTTTAACAGAACTTCTGCTTATAAATCACAAACTTTAGTAAAACAATTTGCATTTTTAAATTAATCACGGTACTTGAATACATATTGTAATATTTTGAATCTCCCCTTGTTTCATTTTAATTAACCAGCTATCCTGGTGTGACATTTTGTCCCTTTTCATCCTCGTTTTTTGCTCATCTGCACCGAGTATATTGAGTTTAATCTCTTATGCTTCAGCAGACTGAACAATAAATTGACGTGGTCACGACAGGCCAAACTCCATCCTGCCTCTTTTTAGGAAAAAGATGTTAAGTTGTCAGCTCATTTAGCAGGTCACATTGTGTGATTTAGCTTGGTCGATACTGTCTCTCCTCATTCTTACATCAGGGACTTTTGTTGCCTTGACTCAGTTTTGGGAAATGTTTTGGTGGACATATAAAACATAAGCTGCACCAGATTCTTCCCATGTTTCTTTAATCTGACTTCAAACCAGCAGTTTTTCCACAAAAATTAATTAAGGACAGAAGAACCATGAGCATCTTTTAATGTTAGCTGTATGTCTATTGTCAGGAAATCATCTTTTCACAATTTCATTGCATCCACTTTCCTACTTTATTTGTTTTACCTGCCTTGAAATGTACATCGCCCAGGGCTACGTTTGCATCCTGCCCTGTGTTATCTTTCTCACTGATGATTTGGTAAAAAAGAACTTTAATGGTGTAGTTTACAATCACCCCTCTGTTACCCAATGCAAAGATAAACACGCCATCCTCAGGTGTGTCAGCTTGGTTGGTGAAGTATCTCAACACTTTTCTTGTCCCTGATCCTGCTCAGTAAAAACAGATGTAAAATATAAAAGCGGACCGATATTAAAGTACGGGGGTTTCGGAATCCTTTGGCGTCTGCATTTTGAATGAGCCGAAGACATGAAAGCGACTGACTGAAACCAGAAGAAAAAGTGGTGCACAAGTCTAGACAAGATGAGATAAAAGCATCACGACCTCTGAATCTGAGCGGGATCAAACCTTGACTTTTTACTTGTTTCCAAATTGGAGGAAAAAAGAAGCGTGTGACTCACTGGCTTTTACCTGTTTAATAGTCAAGTCACTGCAATGAGAACAAGAAAACCCCATCCTCCTTTCGGGTCGTCAGTGGCCAGCTTTTTCTATGGAGCATCTATTTCTTTGTGTCTCAGAGACAAAAGAGCAGGAAAGTTACGTTCACCACTGAACCTTAACACATGCCCCGACTGTACCACTCTCGCCTCTTCTTTTAAAATAGTTAATCGTTTGTGACGAGGTCGATCACTGCTAAAATGAGATGAAATGTTACTGGAAGACGAGCGGCATTTTTCCAGCACTGCAGGACTAAATTATCATAATGGCGTAGTGCTGATGGAAGTATTGATCAACAGTAATTACACGAGCTTAGAAGCTTAGATTCATGACTTTTTGTCCCGTTCGCCATTCTTTGAAAAGGGGTCTGTTCCAACCAGCCCACGACTGATCACGTTGAGAAAGTAACCGGTGTTATGAGACAGACGGTCAAAGGAGCGACTCATCCAGTCAGACTCAGCAGGGATATAATGACACGAACAGACTCAACTCCACAAGTTTTCTTTTGTCTAATCATCAATTTTTCACGAAACCTCAGGACTCGGCCAAGCAACACATCCCGCTTTAATTGACTACTGTCGCCCGTACCCTCAGGTCATTAAACTCCTGACTCTCATTATCGCTCTGCAGGGGGGCTGATACCTGGCAACTTCAATTTCCACGGTACTGCCAAGTCTGCCAAAGTTTTCAAATGTCATTCCCCCCCCCCCCTTTTTTATATCAATGTCCCACGTTCTGAAAAAGGTCACACTTTTTATTGTGTGCTAACATTTAGCCCCCAGTAACAATGACTCCGTGTGTCGACAATCACAAACTGCAGGACGTTGTAGGACTGATTACTTGCCTCAATGCAACACTTGAAGATTTCGTTTTTGCTTTTATTTCTCTGACTTCACACGATCCTTGGTGCTTTGCACCTCTAAGTCAGGCTGCACAGACTCTTCTGGATCTGGGATCCTTGAAAGAAATTTTCCAGCAAGTGTGCATCAAGCGAACATTAAAAAAAAGAAAAAAAAGAAAAACTAAATAATTACACAATAAATATGGTTCTCTCCCATCATATAACTTTCTAATGGTATTTTGGAACTCCCAAGTAAAATTAATAGCATTAATCAGCTTGTGCCTGCTTAAAACCTCACAGATTTTCAGTTTTATTCTGCTTCATTTATCACATTTTATTTGCCGGGCAGCGTGTAGATAAACGCAATGTACTGGCCTCTGTGTACTGTAGACTGTAAGACCGTTGGAGGTGCGCGTAGCTTCGACTCAGGCACGGTGCAGAGGTGCATGTGGAGTATGAATTAGGCGTTACGGCATTTAACAAGTACTCGTATCTGTACTCAGTATCGGCAAGTAGCTAAAGGTTAGTACTTGTACTTGTACTCGTCCTTTAAAAAAGTGGTGTTGATGAACGAGTCTCACATGAGATGCTGGACATGTGCACAATGTATCTGCAGGACAACAGCTAAACTAACAGACAAGAGGTCAAAGCTGTCGACCTTACATTGCTTCATTCTAGTTGAACTCTGCCCTCAGTGTAGTACTTCGTCAGACACAGCACATAAACTATGAGGGACAATGAGTCCTTTGTGATAACATTGCTCACAGGCAGTCCAATATTTTGGCGTACTCTCGCAGCTAAACGACAATCATTGCCTAAAACTGTAATTTAGGCTCTTACACTGTGCTCACAGGATATATTTTTGGGGGTGTTTGAAAACATGTATTATAAAGTGTTGTTGGTGGTTTGGTCTCATTTACCTTGCTAGTCTTTCCTTCCTCAGCCACAGTAAATGTTAAACTTGTAGTTGTTACCCAATTGACAGGAACTTGTTTAAGCTGATGGCTCACGGGGGCCCTGTTTGATAGATCCCAACCCTTTTAGTCATTAGTGCTACTTCTCCAGCAACCTGGACCAAACACATCGAATAAATGTGTTTTGGAGGCTAAGTAAAGCCGGGCTGCCAACTCTCATGCATCAAGAGTGAAACACAAATAACTTACACTCGCCTTGTCGCACACCACAGTTTTTTGGTTAATGCAGGACTCACTTCAGTTTTTCACATTTAAACATGTTTTTGTTATCATCTGTTGCAATCCAAAGTCAATAAAGAATATATTGATGAGAATTTGTTAGATAAATCATTTTGATAGTTTTTCTCAGTCTGCAGCTGACAGTCACTGCTCAGCAATATAGCTATTTTTATTTACTTCAATACATTTATATCATACGCACATACTAATATTTATACATTAATATCCTATTCTGTAATTTACGGATTTAATTGTTTAATTCTTTTTTATCCTATTTACTGTAAATTGCTTCTACTCTGTGTGGAGCAACGCTGTAAAGCATTTTTTTTAAATTCTATAACAATGATGAAATTACAATATATTGGTTTACACTACGTAGCAGTCCTCTCAGCTCAGTTTCCCCATCAGCTTCTAGAGCAGAAAACATTTTGACTCTACCTTGTCTACACACACACGCACACGCACACACACACACACACACACACACACACACACACACACACACACACACACACACACACACACACACACACACACACACACACACACACACACACACACACACACACACACACACACACACACACACAGAGCTGACATTGATTTTTTTTCCCATCGTGCTCGACTACAGGCAACACCATCAGCGACCCATCAACCACATGCTGTTTGCTGCGAACATAGCAAGAGATGTGTCTCTGCAGGACGCTGTCACTGCAGATATTTTGACTCAGCATCGCAGGGAGAGCTCAGGGACGGCTCAGAGCATTCACGATGACTCGGGCCCACTTTGGACGGCTGCTAAGCCGGACGCATGTGCAAACGCAGCCGTCATTGAAGTGTAACCGAAGACTGAGCTTGACAGTGGAGTTTTACTGCCCTCTCTGAATGAAAGGCTTAAATTTATTGCCTCCGACACCTCGTTAACCTTTCTGCCGGGTGTGGCCGGGTGTGCACTGGAGTGTTAAATCACGGAGAGGGTCTGAAAAGGAAGTTCTTGGGTTGTGTTCCTCTTTCATGGTTCTCAAAAAGGCAACTCTCACACAATTCAGAGAGCAGCTTGGTCAACCGTTCCGGAGACGTCTCAGTTATCATCACTGACTTTATTGATGGGATCTGTTGCTGCTCTGACAGCTCCACACAAAAGAGCCCTGTTGGAAGCCTCGCACACTGCAGTGCAGAATAGTTTGTGAATGCAGTGTTCAATACTTTTCACATTTGCCCCCCAAAAGTGAAAGGTTGAGTGACCATTCAGGTCGGGTTCATGTTCTGTTTTGACCAGAAGTGGTTCAAATTAGACAAACAAATAGAGGTCCTGAAGAACGTGTGTGTGTGTGTTCTTTACCTCGCCGTTCAGTGGTTACAACCAGGGCTTCTTGTTCCTCCCCCCAGCCCACGGCGGTGCGGGCGGTGAGTCGGAACACGTAGCTCTGCTCGGAGGAGAGTCCTGTGACGGTGAACTGGCGAGCGTTGGAGCCCACCTCCACCGTGGTCCAACGCTGAGGGTCCCTGCTGTCGAGGCGGTATGAGATCTGGTAGCCTGGTGAGGGGACAGAAGGGAAGACAGAAGGCAGAGGGAAGCGGTTCATATCTGTGAGAAATTCCTAGCGTGTGAATGTGTTTGTGTGTGTCTTTGTAGTCTACGTTGGATCACAGAGCCTGCGGGAATCAAATACAACACAATAGCAGAAAGAAAAAAAAAGAAAACCCCAAAAAAAACCAAAAAACAAAACCTGGAAACATGGCTCCGCAGAGCCACAGCACAAAGCCTCATTTCCACAATAAAACACACAAACAAACACGTTATTCTGCTGCCTTTAAAACCTCATTTCCATTCTATGAAGATGTAATTGATGCTGTGCCTTTGCTCTCTGTTTCACAAAGACAAAGTTGTAACTTGGACACTGAACACCGCTGGGCTCTCACACATTCCCCTATACAGACATTATAGAAACATACAAGCTCACTGCTGTACCCTTGGCTGTGACCCGTGGTGAACACTGCTTCTGTCACTTTCTCTGTCTCATGTGCAGCAGGCCATGTAATAACACCAACATCCTTCAACACACTCAAACTGCTGATCCTCGTCCAGGCTTTCCACAATCCAGTGGCCTCCTCACAAAGGCTCTTATTATGAAGATTGTATCGTACACAAAGCACAAGTGCACCCTTGAGTGCTCCCCTGCATCCCGAAACACAACGCAGTTGTGATTGTTTCACACCGAGACTGTCAGGATAATAATCTGCTTGGAGGCACCTAATCTGGTTGTGCGGGTGATAATCTCATCAGATAGTCTGACTGTATGTTAATATGAATGCCGGGTGTGGAAGATTATTGGATAACAGCTACATCACAAATCCTCTTGCACAGAAACAATTGGGTCAGAGCACAGCATTATGCTCTGTAGTGAATATCATTAAGGCATCGCTGCAGTCACATACAGGATGCTAAATCTCTGCTACACGGAGATAGTGTGTAACAATAGTGACAACAGCCCCCCCCCCCCTTCTCTTTTCAATGAGATTTAATATTCACGGTAAATACCTTACTGCACACCGCTTCCTAGTATAAAACTTCCTGACGGAGCTCTGCCAGCATACATAGTCTCACTTTTATCTGTTCAATGGATTTCACTCATCTCATCTTTGTCGATACAGAAACAGCTTGAATGAATGCACATCTCAAGTACTGACAGTGCTACAAAGTACTTGTAGACGTACTGTAGCTTCAAAGACCATCTTCTAACTGCAGGTGGCTGTTCATGTAGGCGCTGTGCCTCTGTGGGCCTTTTGCATGTTCTCCCTGTGCATGTGTGGGTTTTCCATGGAGGACTCCCACAATTCAAAGACATGCTGTTAGATGAACATATTGAAATCTAATAGAGAACAAAAACTTCCGCCCTCGATTTACTGGAACGTTAGTTATGTAAGAATCGCAGTGCAGCAAACCGTATCAGTAATTTATTCACACAAATACTGTTTCTCTCATTTTCTTCGATTATGAGAGGTTTAAAGCAGACGCCGTCATCACTTTCATACCAAAGCTTCAGCTATTTCATGGGTTATGTATGCAGAGGTTATTAGCCATATAGTTGTTAGTTTGGAGGAAATGTGAAGGAATGTATAAGTTACTATATTGCTCATTCTAATTGCCTGTAGTTGTGAATGTGACTGATTGGACCACTCTCTGCACCCTGTGATGGACAACATCCTGCTGTTGTCACTAAATGCAAACCATTTGTTTGCTTATCAGACACACACATGTTCGAAAATGCTTCAAATGTCTGATGAAGTCAGAGAACAGACTCCTCTACCAGCTTCAGGTCGGGAGCTCCATGTCTATGTGAGCACAAGGTGCTCTGCACCTTCAAAAGAACAAGTGCGATCAATCATGCAATTGTTTTCTGCTCCCTCGGGACAGCAATACGCTGCCACACCAGCCTGACCACAGACGACCAATACGCCTATGGGCGCTCGCGAGTGCACAAACACTTCTGCTATTTGAGCAGTGTGGGCGCTGGATGGGAAAGCGACTACAGCATGGGTATGAAACTCACAGAAACATTCGCACTGCGCTTTTCAACAAATGTAAGATGGGACTGTGTGTGTGTGTGTTTATGGTGTGTCTGCTATGGTTTCACCTAGCGAAAGGTCTGTGAACATCGTTATCCACTGAGTGGTCAAATATACTGCTGGGGTATCACAAATACACACGCACGCACGCACGTGAAACACAGTTTCCTCAAAACACAAGTTCAAAGCACAAGCCTAATGTGAGTCAGAATATGGGCTTCTGATGCATGCATTCATAGTTAATTTGTTTAATATTTCATGCTTTATTGTGACTGTTTAATGGATTGTTTTGTACTATATTCATATTAGATTTTAGGTTCACTAAACCCCAAAGATGCAAATGCCAAGATTATGGATGCGCTAATTGAACTTAGAGGGAATATTGATGACTTGATTGGGTTTTTCTAATTCACTGTTTATTGCCACAGTTTTAATTTGTGATATTCCCTTAATGTTTTCCTTCTCGCATAGAGAAACTAATTATCTACGAATCCCTGATTAGACTTTCACAGTAATAAACAGTTGGCCAGGGTTTTGGATTTCTCTGCATAAATGTGAACACCAAACCGAAGCATTTTCTAATGCAGGCATTCATACCGCGGTTCTTGATACAGTTTGTACAATTATTGCAAGAACTGGTGAGGAAATTTTTTTTTTTTTTGAGAATATACAAAAGTTAGTGTGGAAGGGAGTTTAGTGCAGCAAGTGATGCAAAAACACATGGTGTGACTGACGTCACACTGGAACTTTGAAATGTCAATACCAATTAGACCCAATGTTGTAAAACTGTGGACGTTTCCTCTGGATACTTGAAGCACTGCAATTGCAAATCAAGAGTAAAAAAAAAGAAAAATAGACTTGGTGCCTCACTAGTATGTCCACTGTCTGCTATTTGTTGCTCCTCTTTTTTGTCTCTGTAGGCTAATTTCTGAGAATTCATTTAATTTAAAGGCCCCATCAGATAGCCCCTAAGGAAGGCTGCCAACTCCCTCTCCAATGTCTAATCTGCCAAAGCATTACATTGAAGCCAAGCACTGGCAGACACACCTGCTCCCACAAACATATACGTTTGAGGCTAAGTCGCAGCTTTGTCATCACCTGGCACGCCGCGTTTCAGACGTAATGAAAGTGTATTATAGCCTCCTTCAGTTGTGTGTCTACGTCTGACTCCAGGTCAAACATGTGGAACTACATTATTGTTTGTTGTGCCAATTAATTTTTTCCATGGGAACATGCTGGTTGCCATGGGGATGGTGATCATTTCCTTGTGTCAGTATACACACGAGGGAATCAAACTAAAAAGGTTTTTGTTTCGTTAGTGTGAAAATGATGCTGCTGAGACTTGGTCCCAAACAATGTTAGCGATATTACATAAGCTCACCGAGTACTTTTTTAAAAGTGAATAATATTTCACCTGAAGTTCAAAGTTTGACAAGGAGTAGCTCAGCTGTGATTTGAATAGGTCTGCAGGAAACGAATGTAAGTCAACGCCATGTCCCGACTGTGTGTGAGTGTGTGTGTGTGTGTGTGTGTGTGTGTGTGTGTGTGTGTGTGTGTGTGTGTATGTGTGTGTGTGTGTGTGTGTGTGTGTGTGTGTGTGTGTGTGTGTGTGTGTGTGTGTGTGTGTGTGTGTGTGTGTGTGCAAGCGCGTGAACAGTGTACGCATAGAAAGGTTATGAGAAGCCAAATGAAATATCTGCTCATGTTATTATTGTGTCCACCTTCTGTGTGAGGCCCCCATGGGGAGAGTCCAAAGAAAAATGAGGCGGTCATGGACAGTTAAGAGACCAGGTACACTATAGTTATTTGTATCTGCATAAACACACACATCGTGCTCAGCAAGGACACAGCAGGACAGCAACTGTGTGTGTGTGTGTGTGTTTGTCAGAGAGATTTGCCCTCCCGCTCATCCTTCTGTCAGAGTGGTGTCGCACTAAATGTCCTCCCCCTAACAATACAGTCACACATCACTCAAACTGTCCTGCTTGACTCCCTCCCCCACTGAGAGCACAAATTTACCCCTCACCCCACCTCCATTGCACATGCACAGGCACACCTGTCCCTCCTCTCACCTCTATGCATCTCCTCTGCGCCGTCTCTCCCCTTCTGTTCTCCTCGTTTCCAGCTCAGCAGCTCACACATTTCTCTCACCTCTCTTTTCCCTCATTAGTCTGTTCTTACTAATTCTCACTTTGGAAAAGTGTTTCGAGCACCTGCAGCAGCCCTTTCTCCAGGCACAGCTTTGGTAACTGAGATATACAAACACACACACACACACACACACACACACACACACACACACACACACACACACACACACACACACACACACACACACACACACACACACACACACACACACACACACACACACACACACACACACACACACACACACACACACACACACACACACACAAACAAACTTCAGCAGTTAAGTGGAGAAAGCTGACCCTCATTTGAAAGCTAAAACAGAATCAGCTCTTTTCCATTTTACGGCTTTTACTTCCTTCCTTCCCTTGAATGATCACAGCAGTGTGTGTGTGTGTACATGCACATTTAAAACTGCTCAATGGCTCCCTCTTTAAGCTGTCCTTCAGTAACTGAAAATAAATGCATTCCCATAACAAGCAGAAACCACAGTCTAACAATATATAAATTCTTTGAAACGTCGAGTGTCGTGTCTGTGTGTGTGTGTGTGTGTGTGTGTGTGTGTGTGTGTGTGTGTGTGTGTGTGTGTGTGTGTGTGTGTGTGTGTGTGTGTGTGTGTGTGTGTGTGTGTGTGTGTGTGTGTGTTATGTTGTTTGTACCTAATATGATGCCGTTGGGAAACGTGGGCGGCTGCCAAACCACCCTAACCGATGACAATCGTACCTCTGGAAACACCATCCTGACAACGGGGCCTGGCACTGGAGAGAAAAAGGAGAGATGGGAGTTGGTAGCAGAATGAAACAGTTTCAATATACAGGAATGAAATACCTGTGAAAAGAGCTGCACACAAAGAACGCTGCAAGAGAGCAGCTCAGCATCTGGCTCGTATATTCAAATATGTTGGTTTGATGGCACAGAGATGCACAGCTGTATGCACATATGTTAGCCCCCCCCCATACACACACACACACACACACACACACACACACACACACACACACACACACACACACACACACACACACACACACACACACACACGTGAGTGTGACACATCTAGCCACTTGTAAAAGACGCAAAATAGAAAATGTCGTTTTCTTTCATCCTCGTCCCGGCTTTGTTTTTGATTAAAGTACATGTTCCAGACCAGCACATGCATGTCAATGTCATGGCTTGTGTGTGTGAGAGTGTGTGAGTGTACAGTGCGTGTATGACAGACAGGATGAGAGTTCATTACACATTGTCAGGAATAGACTTCCATGTTCTTGTTTCATCCTGAAATGAGAAAAACTTTTCATACGTGACACTGTTTGATAGAGGATGACTGCGGAGTGTGTGAGTCTGTGTGTGAGTGTTGAAATCTCTTGCGCGCTCGTCTGCACTTGTATTACATTATCTCAAAAGAACCAATTTCTTCCTTCCTGAAAAGCCTACAGTGATAACTAGATGTTTGTAACTGAAGCGATCCGGTGTCCATGACCAGACATGTGAAATGACCCCGTACCGCATGTGTGTGCTGAGAGCAGAGACGAGTAGAGGTGAGAAAAAACTACAGAGGTGAGAAACAGCCAAAGGTGCGAGAAAAAGGGCGTCAAAATTAGCCTGCCATAGCTTCCAATCTGACCTGCAAAGTCAAAAAATAACAATATTTTCTTATGCTGTACCACATTTGTCCACTGGGGTGGCATCGTTTAAGTGAAACTGGCAGACAAATAGTGTATTACTTCACATAAAAAAAGGGAATTTGGTGTTGCCTATATTTACAAGTTCTTCTATAATTTCACTTATCCTGCCCAGTTGAGATCAAATCTATGTGTTGCTAAAATGAACTGAAATCAATTTCACTTTCTTGTCTTCGGTGGTAAAGAGAAAGATCGTACCATCTTCTTTGGTTCTGAGCAGGATGGGGTTGCTGAGGGGGCCGTCACCCAGCCTCGTGTACGCCAGCACCTGCAGCACGTACACGGTGTATTTTTGGAGGACCCCGAGGAGCAGCGACACACTCGCCTCACCTTCTGCCACCTGAACACTGGGGGGATCTTCCGAGTCTTTCTGGTTGTACAACACCTGCACACAGCGACACCAGCAAAACATTTCACACATGGAATCACAGTCAAGAAAAGATATCGAATCAATTAACAAATTCACAGTTTTCCTCACAGTGTCTGCAAGGGCTTTGATAAAGTGGCTGTTATCGAACAATTTGTGTGGCTGTCAATGTATACCAAATAGAATATGTGAAAAAGATCAACCAATAAAAGAAGTTGCATGTTTTTGTCCAGGTTTGCGCTGTCACCTCACAGACAGAATATAGGGCTTGAATGCTCTATCTGTGTGTGGGTTTTCTCTGTGTACTCCAGTTTTCTGCTTATAGTCCAAACAATAAAAAACAAAAAAAAAAGAAGGTGTTCCAGATGGACAGACACTGACTTCAGCATTATCCATAGGAGAAACAGCTAAACTGCTTAACCATAACCTAATTGCAACTCCGGCACTGAAAAACTGATTTTAAAACATAAAATAAGTGGAGTAAACTGTGTTTCACGCCCTTCAAAGAGCAGCGATAAACACACAACAATTGTTGGATATGAAAGATAATGCAGATTTTCAGCCTGGTAACCTTTGTATTTAAGCATTTTTCTACATAGGCTTGTCAGAAAACCCTGACATGTGTTCCCTGTGGAGCCTCACGGAGACAAATTCCTGACCTGCACCAAAGCCAAGAAAGAAAAAGCTCACTACAGTCTCAGCCTGCTTTAGTCTGAATCAAGTTTTGGGATCCTGGAGTTTTGGAGTTCCTTTTCTCTCTTGCTTCACTGTGCAGTCAGACATCAGCCTTATTCCACTGTTTACTGAGCGATTTCAGCTCGATTAGTCACTGCGCATGTAAAGTGAACTTCTCTCCAATAAAAGCTTTGGGATGGGAAACAGGCTGGCGGCTTTATTTGTGACAAATTTGGAAGAAATAAGATGCACTCATCCTAGTTAACAAGGGCTTCAGTAGCTGTTCAGGAAAAGTGTACAAAAACAGCTTTCCATAAGGTTCATAGGGAGATAGCAGCTCAATATGTTAGAGTACCTGTATGTTAGGTTTCCTATGTCTTTTAAACAGAGGACTGTAAATGCAGACACTCGCCTTTCACATGTGCAATTGCTGTGGGACATGTGCAATAACATATTTATTCTCAAGCACTGCACTACTGCACCCGTATGTATACATTCTATATTTTATTTCAGGTACTTTTTAAATTGTGTGTGTATGTTTTTATCGCTGACTCTTGCATTATCATTTCTTTCTATCTATCTATCTATCTATCTATCTATCTATCTATCTATCTATCTATCTATCTATCTATCTATCTATCTATCTATCTATCCATCATCAGCATTCGTGGCTTTTAAAACAGAGGTAAACCATTGAAATCAAAGGAACACCAGATTATTTGTACATAAAAGAAGCTATAAATATCAAAGAACCTGACTGTAGATCTATTTGCATAGATCTCTTCTCCTATTTCAAAATGAACCAGGCAGTTGTAACGAATTGACTGTACGCAACCAAACAAAAGCACAAAACTACAGCTAACCACAGGGATACTTTATATATATATTTTTTTTTTTAAAAGAGTAGTTGGATGGAAGGTATAGATCTATAATTATTACCCAACAGAAGCGCTCCCTGAAGCTTTGAACAACCTCCAGCTCTCACTGCATCATGTTTGACCACAGCAGGCAGCCATTTTTTCCAATAATGAAGAAAAAGCTTTGACAAACCTGCAAACCACAGGACGCCTCAGTTAGCAACTAGATTGGCAAGAAAGTGGAGCACTTTGCAGCTGAAGAGGGAGATATCGTGTTTGTCTGAATGCGAAATCCTCATTATAAGACGAAACCTTTCATTTACAAAGCTCGCATTGCAAAACAGTGCACACATAGTAACAGCTCAACTGTGACAAACTCCCAAGATGTTTCCTGATTACATGGAGTTGTGCCGTCTCCCGTAGCTGGCCGGACTTCCTTCAGCATGATCACAAATCATCAATTGTGTGCACTTCACTCAGATGTCGGCATATCCCATCTTACATTTTTCTCTTGTTTCTGATTTCGTTTTACTGTTGCGGTGCAAAATTCAGCATTACACTGAAAAAAATTTGAATATCAAGACTTTAAGTATTACACAATTCCACTTTTTCAGTACTGATTCTAGAGAAAAAAAAAAAAGTTTCACATTTAGTGCAATATATTCAACAATCTCTCATTACTCGTCAGATTGCGTGTCACTTAAAAAACTGACACTTTCACATACGATTTCCTTTTTTAATCAAATAATGCTCATGCATGAGTCAAACGTGACAAAGACTGTGCAGCTGCGGATTTGGTGACCTTGCAGGTGTTTACGGCACTCGACTGGTGTCTGAGGAAGTGACTCACAGCGCAGTGCTCATGTTCATCACGGTTAAGTCGGAGATGGGACATGTGAGCGTGTGCAGCCATGCGGCTCCGCGATGTCAGGGATTTGTTTTTAGCTCAGACAAATTGGCTGCATCACATCAAATCTTTAAGCTTTGTGTGCGTCTTTCAGGTAAATGACGGACAGAGAAAAAAAACCCCAAAACCAAACACTGAATATGGCCAGGCTTTTAGTGGAACAACTAAGACTGATCCTGAAATCAAAATTACACTGACTTCCATTAGCTAAGAAAACAAATCAATCTGCATTATGATTTGTCAGGCAATGACGGGAAAAATGTCAGCAAATGCTCTTTTCTGTTGTTTCTCTCTCTCTCTCTCTCTCTCTCTCTCTCTCTCTCTCTCTCTCTCTCTCTCTCTCTCTCTCTCGTTTTTATTCCATTTTTACAAACTCGAACATGAACGGTAACTACTTAACAACAATTTGAGGCAAATGTCATCTGGAGCTTTGGAGTCAAAAATAAAAAATAGTGATGAAGCATGCACAGCGGGAGGCAGGGGCAACCATTCAACGTCTACCCGGGAAGAGAAGGTGCTAAAGAGCCGCTGCTGGCAGCCACTTCCCATCTATTAGCATGGTAGGCATGCAGCTCAGTGTGTTCCTCTGTAGTGCACAAGAAAACACACAGATGTGGATTGTGATGTGCTTTGGGCTGCTATGACCCGGATTTCACACATAAAAAAATTAGAAAGACAGAAAACTGGATGGTGCGGTTTGGTTTATATCGCACAGCCGCAGCCTGTTTTTTTGTGCAGATTTATGTATTTATATCACCACTATGTCCAAGCAGCTGCGGATAAATTCTCTCCCTTTTAAAACGTTGTTCCTCCGTCCTGTGTTTGGGCAAAGATTAAGAGGTTCACTCAATGCCATGTTCTTATTAGTATGAATATTTTGTATATGCTTTCTCTTTGTTGAATGTTTATTTCATGGATGATTGGGATATTGAGGCATAAATTAAGGCGACATAATGCCTCAATTTTGAGTGGGAGGATCCAGATCTGCGTGGCTGGTGGGTGACAAGTGGAACATGTTTACACATCTGATCTTCAGTTGTCTTCTTTCTTATTGAAGTGTGTAATGAAATCATGGAAGGATCTGAAGCAGGTTTGTCCAACATTCAAGGTCAGATTTTAAATGTTCTGCACCCTTTGTCCTTAAAGGTAATATTAGCACAAACAAAACTAACAAATATCGCGATAAATCCCTTCATGGTGGCAACAAACATGCTGATTGGACCAGTTGCAAGCCAAAACAACTACATCACTTATTTTGTTATGAGATTATCTAAGGCAGTGGTTCTCAAAAGCTTTTACAAAACGTCCCTCACAGAGTCCTGCCAACCTGAACAGACACTATCTGAGACTTAATCCAATTAGCTGTGGACAGTTCACAAAAGAAAGGGACACGTTGACACCTAATTTGAGGATTATTTAATGATGCCAGCCACGTTGTACAGAGCAGTAACACTTAAACTCGTCCTAACAAGGTGCAGCGCCTCTTCAACTCTCATGAAATCAGCCAGCCAGCGCATGAAAAATAACATCAAAGTTTACATACATACTCACAGTGCTCCAACAGAGCCATAAGTATTTAGTCCCACCCTAAAAATTCTTATTTGTATCGATAAAAACTTTCTATCGTTAAGATAATTCAACCAAGGACTTTTGGCCCTTGAGAAGATTCACACTGACAAATCTGGTCCTCAGTGAAAAGTTTGAGTCCCTCTAATCTAAAGCCTTTTTGCTCTCCGGGGCATTAAAAAAAAAAAAAAAAAAAAATCAGAATTATTCAAAATCAATCATTCACTTTGAGAAAAATTATGAACTGTTGACTTTAACAGCAACAACTTTGACGTGTCCATGACAGCCAATTAAGTCCATGAGGGCACCGTTCCCTCGAGACTCCTGAAACCCAAATCATTTCATCTGCCGTAAGTCTGCAAACTCATGACTTGAAAACGCAAGTGTCCACAGAACAGCTTCAGCTGCATGCTGGGAAAAAGGTCACCCTATCAATGGCGTTATTGCCAGAGAAATGTGTGCACTCAAAAGCCTATTCCAAATGATATCAATGAATATTCACACGAGCAACATTTTAAAAATCTCTGTGGGTTAAATTCTTGCTGCTTGTTATATTATTGTTACCAAATTGTCTCCCAGTGACAACATAGTCACCTTAAGCTTAAATTTTCATTAGATAAATAACCTGAAAGAAAGAAAATTTTGAAAAATGTCTGCACTTATGAAATATTCTAATAAACTGTGATACTATGTAGATTTTTATTATTATCATAATTACATAAGCTTACATTTTGAGAATTAAAACAATAGGAAAACAATAACAGTCGAAGTATTAAAGTTTATGCAATTAAATTATGGAAAGCATTTATTTTTCTTTTGGATTAAAATTCTTTTATGATGCAGGTTTATATTAGGACACAAAAATGTTCTTTATCCTCAGTTGCTTTTGATCAAGCCGACAATACTGTCACCAACCCATCAATTCATCTTCTGTAACACTTGGATTCAACTCAGAGTATACTTCAATTCAAATTGAAGTATAAGCATCATGAAAGATCATATATGTTTTATATATAATCAGAACAAGTAAAGCTCAAACTGAAAGCCCAAAATATTAAGAATTTTCAAGTTATATTAGAAAGATAGATACAGTCAGTCAAGATTTTTAGATTATTTATATCATCCATCCATTCACCCATCCACCCATCCACCCATCCAACCATCCATCGGACCCCCGGGCTTGTTGTTATGCTATTCTCACTCGCTGTCTCAAAGAAAAAAGCTCTATGGTTCATACAATAATAATTTTCCATAAGCATTCAGACAGGAGTCAAACTTTTTGGAGTAACTGAATTTGAGACCTGTAAAAAAACAAAACAAAACAAAAAACCAAGGTACTGTTTGATCAGATGAGTCGAAGGCGCAGGTGTTTGGCTGTTTAGCCTAACCAACAGTAGACAGGCCTGCTGCAGAGAACTCGTCAGGAGAAGAACCTCAAACCAACTGTGAAGCGTAATGTTGGAAAGCTTCTGCTCTGGGGCTGATTCGCTGCCTCGGGGACTGGACAGCTTGCAGTCAATGATTCAGCTATAAATTCTGCATCATATCAAAGAGAGCTGGAGGATAATGTGAGGCAATCGGTCTGAAAAGCTGAAACTGAACTATAAGTGAACCTTTTAACCAGATAATGATCCTGAGTGGACGACGGGCAGATAGGAGAAGATGGAAATTTGCATGAAAAAGTGGTCACAAATTTCAGCGTGTTGATATCAGAGAGTAATGAACAATTATTCAAAACATCAAAAGTGATTTCTGCAAGAGGAGGCAACACTTTCCCACACCTGATTATCTACTGATTTCAATGTTATACAAATATTTGAAATGGTCAATTTCTTTATTAATTTGGCCTGTCACAATACGATCAAACTTTGGTTTATCGGAAGACAAGATCCCCAAATAGAAAACTTATCCAGACTTTTCTTGTTGAAATGATGTGTGTACGATGCTGTAAAGTTAGAATTAATGACTCCATGCTGATTGACTGCCAGTAAGTGTTGATCACCATCAACAAGCATTCATCTAGTTCCTCCTTAGAAACATCAGGGGATGTCAACCACGTCACGGCCGAGGTTTGCGACGAGGCAGGCCGACTCCGGGATTACAAGTAATGGCTTAACTGGAATTCTCCACATAGAGACGGATTGCAAGCTCGGTTGCTTGCGTAAAAGGGAAGTCTGGACTTAGAAGCAGTTTGCAAAGCAGATTCACACCATGCATGCACACACATCCCACTTTGCTGCCTAAGCTGCAAGTTATGTTTTAGAATTCTCTCCAAAACCAGCAAATTTTATGGATTATTGACGACTTCTTTTTATGAATGAATAAGCCAGCTGCTGTTTGGGCTACAGCATAACACAAACTGCTGTCTTATGAAAGCATATTATGCTGTAAAGCTTCTTTCAAACACATGCAAACTATTACACACACACATGCCCCCATTCATACTAACTGCGCTTTTAAAAGCAATAATGCAGGAAGAACAAACGGGGGAAGTTACTGAATATTACATCATGCTCATCTTATATCAGCTCTGTGTGTGTGTGTGTGTGTGTGTGAAGGTGATGGAGGGAGTGATAACGGGCTGAGGGGGTTAAGTGTGAATGCTGTTCGTCTCCGTTTTGATCGTTTTACTCGCCTTGTATCCCAGAATGACGCCGTTTCTCTGTGCCCGAGGAACGGCAGACCACGAGAGCAGGATCTTGGAGGAGCTCACCGCCTCAGCAGTCACATTCACCGGAGATCCTGATGGAACTAGAGAACACACAAACACGGTCAATACTATTTCACTATCTGAATCAATCTTTGATTTGATCTCAATCCTCTCCTCCTCCCTCGCTCCAGCAGTCTCCCCTACCTCTGAGATAGAGGGAAGGTGTAAAGGGCAGAGAGAGGTGGTAGGATGAGCGGAGACACAAGGAGGTAATTGAAGCACTTTATTTCTCATCATACACGACAGACGTCTGCGTTGCACACCAGCAAACAGGAAATGGGAGTGAATGAGGTCTGCGTCCGTACCGGATTCAGTGGTGCGTGCTGCGATAGTGTCACTCCACGGTCCTGCTCCGATGGAGTTGAAGGCTTGTATCTGAACCTGGTATTGGGTCCAGGGATTCAGACCCTCGACGACAGCCTCAGTGGCGCCTCCTGTTCCCTCCACATCCTCGGTCCTGTCCTCCCCCTGGCCGTCCGTCCTCCACACACGCAGCCTGTAGCCCACTGTCTCTGGGCTGCTGTTATACTCAGACTCTGGCAGGGACTGGATGTGAAGAAAAGATGAAAAGAGCAAATTCCATTGACGTATTTTGCATTTAATACCCTTGACATGTTTCTCTCCTTCAAATTACATTAAACATGCATCTTTCCACAGGCCTCAAACATTAGATCAGGCTGGGATTAGCCTTCAACGGAAGGTAAAGTCATTTACACTGGTGAGCTTCAACTTTTAAACCACTGACAGGTGGAAAAAAAACTAAACAAAAAACAAACAGAAAAAAGCATTGATTGTCTTGTTACAATAACACCTGTCAGGAGGGGGGGGGGGGGGGGGTGTATGAATCAGCCCCTGAATAGTCAGTCCTGTAAATTGATGTGTTGGAAGAAGGAAAAATGAGCAAGTATAGGAAACGTTATTTTGACAAGGGCCAAATTGGGATGGCTAGACGTCTGGATCTTGATTTGCTGTTTTTTCACTGGCAGAGCTCGTGGCCAACCGGAAGAGGCGCTAACACTTTATTGCTGTGAACACAAAGGCTGGCCCTGGGGTCTTTTGCAACCAGAGATGACAAAAGGACTCGCATTCATTACTAAATTAGATGTACAGATACCTTGGTGCACTTTGGTGAAAGGAAAATGACCTATGTTAATGGATAAAAGCTGGTAATATTTCCCTGCCATTGAGAGGAAAACAGAAGATCCTGTCTTTTCTCCTGCCTTCAACCTCTTTGCTGTACCTCATTAGCCGCGTGGCTAGAGCTGTTAACCTCTGATAAGCAGTTTCGAGTTCGTCTGTTCGAACCGCAGACCTCCAGTCAGGGGCAATACCCACTGTAATATCCAGGAGTGAGAAACAGGTATTCAAACATTTTTGATGTAACGTCATTACAGTATGGGTAACTCCTGTCAGCTGCTTTGAAATGCTCATAAGATTGACTTGAAATCTCTGGATCCTACAGAAAAGCTTTTGAATGTGAACATCCAAAAAAACCTGAGAGAAATGTATCAGGGTGTCTAAAACACTGTAGCGGAGCAACAAAAGAAGGTGACCTGCTTGAGTTATGTTTTCACTTCACTGTTTTTGACATCATGTTGACGATAGTGTTCAATGATCTGCTGGGAAACCTTGGTCCGCTGTCTACTAGCCAACTCATAAATAATGTGCAACACTTCAGGGCAATAATGTTTGTTGATAGCAGTGACAATGAAAAGCACATTGTGGAAATTATGAGGAAGTGCTTTGAAAAACACGATAAAAGTTGTTGACTTGTTCTTCAACTTTACCCGATCTCAGTCCGATCTGTGGGATGTGTGGTTGAATTTCAACTGCTCAAAGTTAAATTTCAATGAGCTTTATTGACAGAAGAAAACCAACCTTTGTAGTACCCAATAAAAGGATTGTTTTTGCACAGGTACATTAGAAACCATATTGCTGTTTACCAGCCTGGAAATCCAAACTCATGATTTCCCTCTTTGTTCCCGTTGTAGACTCTCTTCACTCGCTCACTTCAATTCTCATGTTGTGCGACTCTCTCTTCTCCTGCGTCCCCATTTTTAACCATCTTCTCTGCCTTTGTGGCAGGAAGTCTGATTATGCATGACTTCTACGACCACCTATAACTCGTTACCCTAAAGACCATATTAGCAGAAACTTCAGTTTGCTCACAGTATATAATTCCACCAAAGATTTTAAGCAGCGTTGTACAGAGGTCGTCCTGTGCTGCGCAACAGATAAAGAAGCCAGGCAGCCAGTCATTTTAAATACCCTCGTGATTTAGCTCAGCTTAGCATTTAGGAGCCATAATACAGAATGTCACATTAGCTTTATTACCCTTAATATGCAGCTTAGAATAATAGCCTTAGCTAAAACCATTGTGATGGTTCCATTACGGCAGGAAAGCTAGCATAGCCCGGCCTAGGCGCTAACATGCAGGTGAAATCCCATTAGCATGCTGCGCAGGTAGCCCACAGCGCCTCAGTGTCTGTGTCTGATTTGACAGGCTCTTTTTCTCATTCCAACTCTTAAATGGAAAATACTCTGCTCTCATTTATGCCATAATAGAGGAGGGGAAGGGGGGAGCCACAGAGATGGAGGGGAAAAAAAGGAGGTATAGAAAGCAGGGACATGAATGGAAAAGTGAAGACAGTGAGGAGAAAATTACATTGAAGTTTGTGCTGCTTGCAGTCCACATGTTGAAAGGAAATATGACAGATTAGTGCTGGTGCTGATAACCAGGAGAGACACTGATTACAGGCTGTCAGACACTCAGCTTGTTCTGACTTTCTGCTGTTGAGTGCACATGCATATGAGCACCAACTGCTATATAAATAATGGTAAACATTCGGAAGTGCAGCACAGAAAGAAAGAAAATCCCAGCTGAATTAGCCCTCTTTGAGCAGGGTGAGGGTTAATGGTCTCACAGAGGCGATCTGCTGAGTGTTTTAGTACCTTCCATCTAAAACGCAGACTGGTCTGTGTGGCAGAATGGAGGCCGAGGTTGGAGGGGTGCGTGTCGGGTGCAGCCTGCAAGGTTTGAATCAGCCGAGAGGGGTCGCTCATGGGGCTGGCACCAACAATGTTCACCTGCTGGATCCTGAACCTGTGAGAACAAGAAGCGGAGTTAAAGGAGCATGAAGAGGACCGCACGGTTCTATCAGGAGAATTCTCAGCGGGCTTAGAAACTAAAGTTTACAACAGGTATCCTGCATTATAAACAGGTCAAACATTTGTTCTTCCATTGACTTTAATCTCATCAAGCAGCAGCAAGATAAACACTGGGTTCAGTGCTAATAAGTCCAAATATAGCAGCACAACATTTTTGAACATGGATTAGAATTTATTGGTACTTTTCACAATATATCTCAACCGTTCAGTGTCATTTCAATCGATTTTCAAACGTTTTCAACACCACACTATTATCTATTGTATTATTAGGATGGACTTCGCTCAGTTGGGCGGAGACACCACGCATTCCAGGCTGATCAGTGACATTAAATTGCCTGTAGTTGTGAATGAGGGTGTGTGATTGTCTGTCACTCTGTGTTTGGCCTGTGATGGAGTGGTGACCTGTTCAGAGTGGAACCGGCCTTCACCAAAGACTCAGCCGGGGTTGACTTCAGCACCACTCAACACTGGGTCTGATAAAGACGGATGGACGATATGCAGAACAGAATCAGAAGCAAATCCTCTGTGTGCAAACACATTCAGTCATTTTGTCCTGTCTTCCACCCGCCCACTGCCTCACAGGGCAAACTGCCAGCCTCAGCCAGAAGGTAAATATACTCAAATTTGCACATTTTAAAATAGCAGGGCAACGGCAAACTGCGTCCAACATTTAGATAACGTGCAGACAGGCTGCAGACAGAGCACAACAGAATGTGGCTTTTTTATCTGTACAATTTCAGCTTTTAACTAATTAAGGTTTCAATGCACTTACTGATGAGTAACAATGATTAAAGTACATCACCTAAATTAATGCAGAAAGTAGTTTATGAATCAGGGATCTGATTATCGCTGTAAGAGTATCATATTTGAATTAATCCATTTATGTCTTATACTTCCATTATTTATGCTTGAAGCAGAATAAGACACTGGTAAAGCTATTAATGGTGCTTGTGGCTCCACTATCAACACGTATCAGTGTGTCTTTATGTTTAATATCTCCTCTGGTTGTTGTGCTCACTGACCATATTCTTCGCCCCAAGCTTTTGTCTTCATTTTTTTTTTTTTTTAATATGATGCAAACAGAACTCGGAATTTGCAAGAAATTCAGATCCTGACCAGTCGCGTTGAATGTCAGGAGACATAAAAGTAATGAAGCCGCAGCTGTCCCCTTGTTAGAAATTACACATGGCCCCTCTGGCCAAATAAAGTCCACACATTACTAGAGCTATTTAATCAGCCGAGCAGAAAGGATGTGACAATCTACAAGTTTTACTAAGTTTTATCACCAGTACATTGTGTCTGTGAAAACCCGTCTCACGATGTGGATAAAAATAGAGACAGTGGAGGTCAACAGGAAGAAGAGAAAGAGAGACACAAAATAGGTGACACACAGCAAAGGTCCAGTCGGATGGCCAAATACAGATTTCCTCTAAAGAAAGACAGCAGATGCTGTTTCCAGTCTCTGATTGCCAAAACATAATGAAAGGCTGGCAGACAAAATACTTAAAGCAGTTTCCAAGGTCTGGTCTAGATACTAGAAAGAGAGTAATTATAGTTTTCCTTGACATGTCAAAATATAATTCTGACAACCTAAGCACAGACAAAAACTCGTACCATGCATGTGATCTCAGATTGTGACCAGTGATTAAGCCACAGTTTCACCAACCTCTCTGAAACCTTTCCACCGCCATGTCCGACTGTAGCTTACTGAGCAGACATGGAGGATAGCAAGTAAAACTGTAGTGGTCGTGGTAGCCCAGGGGCTGAGTGGTTGCAGCACATCCCGATGAAAATGTCATCGGCACTGAGTCGACCAAACTTTCACTGGACGTCATTCTGTTGCTCTCCAACATTTCTGAATGCCTCTTTACTACAACTTTCCAATAAAGGCAAAACGCCAACTTCTTTTATGCCTGCAGGAAAAACAACCCTCCAAAAGTCTTTAATTCAAGTTTGTAACTCCATAAGCCAATAAACAAAAACTGAGTTCATGATGAAGGGACCTACATTGAATATGAGGCTTGAAAAATATTCCCTTGCAAATATCTTATGCAATATTTACCACTGATTGTTATTGTCAAGGCTGCGATAATTAAGCATGCATTTTTTTTTTTTTTTTAATGTAGACTGCAAGCTCATACGGTTGATTGACATAAATAAATAGTGAAGGGAAACAGTGGTGTAGTGGTTAGTACTCTCCACTCCAGCACGCTGCAATAGTGAGTTGGATGAAGTGTCAAAAAGGATGGATGGATGGATGAATGGATGGGTGGGTGGGTGGATGAATGGATGGATGGATGGATGCCAGGTGAAAAGAGATTTCAACATCCACAGTTTCAAACTTAAATTTGCACCTCATTCTCTTTGACTTTTTATTATTTGCCCTGAAGAAAATGTCAAGATTACAAGAAAATACATAGACTGTGAATTTGAATTGACAAGAATTAGAAAAATGTGGAAATAAAGTCATTCTGCCTCTAAAATAAGACTTAATATGGCAGCGGAGTCAAATATAGAATATAATGGAATATTTATTGTCATTGTAACAAGTACAGAGAACACAAGAAAGGATTATGTTAAGATGCTCTGGATGTACGACTTGTGGACAAAAACTGACCCACATGAGTGTTCAGTCCAGAGTGCAGGATGACATAACAAAATGTAAATAAACCAATAATAATAATCGCCACGTTTCATGGTTTAAGGCACTGACAAACTAGAAATTAACAGCAGGGAATTTGAGTTATCTAACTACTTCAGTACTAATGAAATAGCATCACATCAAAGAAACACAATGAGCTCTTAAAAGCATGTTAAAGGTTTCAGATATCCTGTATTCTGAGCAGCGACAGACAATTTCAAGGTAAATCTTTCATTTTATGGAGAGAATTTCAAGTTGTTCATTAAACATTTTGTAAGAAGTCTGTTACATGTGATCACTTTTGTATGCATTTGTATTTTATTTGAAGTACAATGAGGGCAAAACTTTCAAGTTGATGTTTATAAACATTTATGGTAAATCTAGAGGTGTTCCTTAAAAGATTTCTGAAGATGTTTGACTGAAACAACGGGCAAACACGAGAAGCCACTTTTAAATAAAACCCTTCAAGACTTTTCAATTATTCCAACACCTTCTGCATGTATGTCCAAGTATATGAGTCTTGTTTAAGAACTGAGAGCTATAATATCGTTCACTCTTTCCACTTCAGCTGTAACATGCCACTCGGGGTTGTTTCGTCGTCAGACGGTAGCAAACCTGCAGTCGGTGAGAGCGAAATAGCAACGCAGACATGTAGACACCCGTAGAGCCAAGAGGGAGAGTTTGTTACTTCTGTTGCTTCTAAATACAACGATGCTTCAGCGTGGCTGCGAGTGATGAAAAGTGTGAGCGTGCAGAGTGTGTGGGATTTAAAGCAAGGGCGGGGGGGGGTAAGAAATACAGACAAGTGCATCACTTCATCTAACGTCCCAATGGTGTCGCCTGTGACAACATAATCCCTGGGAGTGTTGGATGTGTGCATACACACGCTGCAATCCCATTACAGATGAAGGCGGAGATGCAGAGAGCAAGAGGCTGGCTCAGACAGATAGACCGATAAACACAGGAGATAGACAGACAGATAGAGAGAGGAGGAAGAGTTGATGCTGTTCAGCGTGGTGACAGATCCCGTTTACAAGATGCAAGCTCCCCACAGAGCTCGAGGAGGGATTACAGCCGCTCCTGTCTCCTGTTCTCCTCAGCTTTTTTTTCTTTCTTTCTGTGGAACGCTCTCTGCTGCCCTTCCCCACTTTCTCATCACCTCTCTGCTCCCCTCAGCCCTCACCACTCTCCTTCCCCACTCTCTCCTCTCTCTTTCCCTCCAGCTAGTTGCGGGAGGGTAATAAGGATCTGCATGCAGCAGCTGTGAAGGTGCTGACAAACAGAAAAGTCTCAGATGGAACTGTCTCTCTGTGTGTCTCCGTGATTTATCTGGCTTCACCTGAGCCTTGCAGTGCTGCAGAAAATGCTGCAGAGTGAGATGTGTATGAGGCAGTCGGTGTGTGTGTGTGTGTGTGTGTGTGTGTGTGTGTGTGTGTGTGTGTGTGTGTGTGTGTGTGTGTGTGTGTGTGTGTGTGTGTGTGTGTGTGTGTGTGTGTGTGTGTGTGTGTGTGTGTGTGTGCAACTGGCAGCGCTCGAGTGTGTTCTGAAATGTGTGTTCACCGTCTGCTCACCTGTACTTGGTGAACGGGGTGAGGTCGGGGATCTCCAGTGTGTCTGCGTTCGGTTCATTGTCCTTCTGGAACACAATCCTCCACGGCCCCACCTTAGTATCTTCCTTCACCACCTGCTTGAAAGGAGGCGTTCCGCCAATGATCTGGCTTGTGTTTCATATAATGAACATGTACTAGAAGAACAAACACACACCTGTCCTTCCACTATCCACCGCGATATGGCGGTCTTGCCATCAGTACCGGGGCGAAACCTCAGCGTTGCCGTCCGAGGGCTGATGTTGGAGATGACCAAGTTAGAAGGAGCACCAGGAAGTTCTGTTGGAGGATAAAACAAAACCAAACCACTGACCTTTACTCCACAAAGCCGTGTGACAATTCAGCCATTCTTCAGCCTGCGCCTGCAGGTCATTTTTTACTGCTGCATTTTATAAAGTCTTACAGGTGTATAAAACATTTACTGTGCAAAAACCACAGAGACTGCTGCTCCCATAATAATGTTATTTATGAAAAGAAAAGTAGTCTGTGTGCGACATTTCTGATGTTTCAGCGGGTACTTACAAAGTCTTTGAGATAAAAGAAAAAACACCTTTGCGCGACGGCGCCGCTGCTGCAACCACATGCAACACACACCCATTCACAGAGACCAGAGTTTTGTTCAAGCAGAGAAGGACGGCAGCATCACAGCATGATGAATTATTTCAAGAGGGCGGATCAAAAGAAATGAGCAAAACAAATAACACTTTAATACAGTGACTTTTCCATGAAGGGATGAAAACTATGTACAAACGCCAAAACTGACAAAAAATATCCTCAGAAACGCGACATGGCTTATCTCGAATACACTTGCAATAATACTGATAATAGAAATGGGGTGGGGTGGGTGGGGGGGGATCCTGCTGCCAATAATGACTTAAGTACAAAAAAAAAAAAAAAAAAAGGCTTAAAGTAGAAGTGAGCCAAGGAATTGCCTCCAGTGCTTTTTGTTAATGTGTCCATGTGCAAAAAAACTAGGAAATAAAAGATTGGGCACAGAAAGACGGGGGAAAATTTAATTTAAAATAAAGGAGAAGCACTTATGCTACAACTGTATATCTCTGCCTTTCAGAGCAATTTAATTCATATTTCAAGGTCAGCAACACAATGCGGTGGGAGATAAATCTGAACACCAGAGGAGGCGAAGGTGAATTAAACGGATAGTTCACCATGTTCCATTTAAGGCCTATAAATGTCCGAGGAGGCTGCACACCTGTGAAATTATGTGTGACCCATTCCCATTGTGACACTGCGCAATCTCCATGACAACGATGAGTGACAGGAAACCGGCAGTTTGCCTGACCAGCTGTGGCCGCTTGAGCGACACCGGAGGGGAATGAGAAACAAAAAGCAGTAAACGGCCCACCGCGGCACATGTGCACTGCACGCCTGTGATATCTCTGTGCTCTGAGAAGCCGGCCAACAGTGGATGGGCTGCAGCTTTGCCCTGGCTTGGAGTTCAGCTTCATTTCCCACAACCGGTGGAAGAAATTGCTGTGATTGGTGGAAAAGTGGCGAGATGAACCTCAACCACGGCGGTTAAAAGCTAAAAGGTGGTCCTCGCAGCCTGACTGGATCTCCTGTAATACTGTCAAATTGTGTTTTCAGGTGCATTATTTGGGGCTTATAGAGAATTGTTTTGTTTTTGACTTGCTGTCAGTTTCATCCAATCAATGCCAGTTCCTGAGAGTTTTTGAAGATTTGTACCATATTTCCTGGACGCTGCGTCATTTTGTGACGGCATGGAGTGCTGCTGTATTTCAATTATTGCACTATGACCATAAGCTGTTGATGCTGCTGTTTTTGCGCAATATGGTATATATTGCAGATTTATAACAGTACAGTTTTTTTCTATTTTATCCCATTTGTCTTAGCTGTATTCATTTATTTTAATTTTATTGTTCTACACCTGGGAACTCCGCTTTGTCATGCGTGGTTCTACTGACAATAAAATGAGTCTGAAAAGTGGCACAGGAGTCGCATCTGCCAAAAATGCATCACACGGAAAAAAAAAGTCAAATACGGTTGTAAAGACAGTTTTATGGGGCTAAAATAGCAGCATTCTTTCATCATACAGTGACATCGAATGGACCAAGGTGGCATGAACTAGTATAATTAGTCACATGACCAGCCAAACAACTGAAAAAAGTGCAACTGATAGTTTAGATATTACGGTAATTACTTTACTGTTAGTAGGTACTTCTTTGAAAAGTATCGGGTTACAGTGAGGACAGGACAAAAAAAAGATTGTCTTGTACAACTTTCAACCATCTCCCTCTGTTTGGACCATCCTAACACCTTGAGAGTATTGTACTGCAGTAGTAATGTAATGAGCTGTCGCCACATGGGTCAGTCTAATGATTAACTCACTCATTAGGGTGAATCAGTTATTAAGAGGAAGATGCTCTATAATCTGAATTTCTAACCGTTTTGAACCGATTAACTAATGACAAGAACAACAAACGGTTCTTATAAAAATACTTAATTTCCTTCCAGGGGAGCGCTTTGGTGTTTCTGTCAGCAGGACAGAGTTATACTTCTGAATAATGAGGCGCCTCTGTTCTAGTAAACAGCAGTGCAGTGAAATAGTAACAGAGGGGATTCTCTCTTTAGCTAAAGTTAAGAGCTGCACACTGAAGTTTCGTTAACTGTGTTACTCATAATAGTAATCAGTAATTATGGAGTTGCAGTAACTTGTATTCATGAAGCATTGTTAGCAACTTTAAGCTTCCTCATATTCCCGAAGGCAACTCGACTGCTCCAGGCAAAAACAATCTTATATATTACACATTTTGAAGTGTTTGCACTGTGTGGGCGTCTGCCAGAGGGACTGCTACACCCGCTGTTCTCCTGTCTGCTACATGTTTTTATTGTTTCTACTTTTTGTTGTTCGCTGTCTGTTCTCTTTTGGCTTGATTTTGATGATCTGCCTTAAATGGGGTCTTGTTTCTTTTCTAATTAAATCCGACTGATATCTTGCTCGTGTACACGCAGATGCAGTGTGGCAGTGCCACTAAAAGCGAAAAGCGTGGCTGATATTCTAGGAAATAAAGGACGTATTTTGAGTTTTTTCCTTTTTCTGTCATGCAGCTTCTTTCTTCATGGCAAAAAACCCCAAAAAAACAAGCTATTAGTAAAATCTAATAGTATATCTGTGAGAAGAACTTGCTTGGAAAATCTAATTAGACAATAACTTTTCATCTCTGACTGGCAAATGTTGCACACTTGAAAGTCGACCGTGACAGTATCAATAAGTGGAAGAAAGAGTAATTGGAAAAATAAATATATTCAGCTAGCAGTACAAAGGAAATGCACTGGTACCCCTGATTGAGTTTCTTAGTTTGTGCCGTTACGCATATCAGCTGCTTCCGTCACATTAAAACTGAATCTCAGACGTCAACAATCACAAGAAGACCATTATCACCATCACTCTTATTTTCTACTGATGCAGAGTATTTTTTTGTTAACCTGGTATAAATCATGAGGGGAATAATAATACATTTTGTATGCACATTTCACCACCTTTTTAAATGCCTCACACAATTTATAGCTGGCACTGAATGGCCCTCAGTAACAGCTGTTGGATTGAATTGGTGCTGGTCTGGCAGGCGACACAGGCTGCAATCCTGATTTTTTTTATTTTTTTTAATTATGTGTATGGGAAAAGAAAAACAAAAAATGACGGCTTGTTTCTGTTAATGAAATTGACATAATCAAAAATCATCACAATCCACTTTGCTCACTCCATTGCCACAAGACCGAGCACTTCAGCGTCACTTTTCAATAACTCCTCTCTGTCGGGTTCGGTTAATACTTTCTATCTCTGGGTGGTGGAAGTGCCGCGATGTGATCTGCTGTAATCCCTCTAATTTTTCTTTAGAGTCATACATTTGCAGAACATGACATTGTACATGCCTGCCAGGCCTAGGTGTGAAAGCAACAGAGCAGACTGGTTCTGCACATAATTGGAAAGATTTCTTAGAAAAGAAAAGAAGTAAAAAGGAGATGAAACAATATAACGACTGCGCACAGTTACGCCCAAAACAGAGTTTTTCTTAGCCTGGATACAGGACAGCTACATGTGTGCATCACAAGACAAATTACTCGAGCTTTGTAAACGCATGCAGCAAACTTGTGAGAGTTATAATGTGGAAATGTTGATATCAGCTGCCTTGCTCAGATGAATGACAAAATTCTCTCAACTCCATGAATACATGAATAAATAAACAAGACAAGAATCTATGCTCAGTGGGTCTCTCGCCCTCTCCCTCTGCTCATTCTTTAGTTCTTTTTCATAATCTTTAGTCCTCTATCTTTCTTTCAGTCTTTTGCTTTCATGAATTAATGAATAACCTCTGAATCTAAGAACTGTCTGTATCCATCTTGCTTTCACTTTTTCTGCTTTTATTCATAAATGAGTAATCAGAAAATGTTAGGACAGAAATCCTGCTGTACGAGCAGCGCTTATTCTGCATTCTCCCATAATTCCTCTGTGCTTCCCTCCGTCCGTTTCTGGGAGACTTTGGTCTTCTGTTCTTTGGAGATTGCATTTGTTCCCTGTGTTTTCTGTTCTTCCCTCATTATGTTTCTCTATCTGCTCTCCCGTCTCCAGTCCTGATCCTTGGTTGTCTCTTGCCCTCTCTCTTTCTCTCTCTTCGCCGCAATCCCTCCTCTTTGCCATTCGCAATTAATCAGCGCTAATAATGATTGCAACTGGGCCTCCGTCCAATCGCACAAACTCAGCACGCACGAGGATTCTGTGGACGCTGTGCACACGTGGAAATACAGCCACAGCTTGTACTAAAACCCTCTCTGAGATGTTGTAAATGACCAACACTTCTGTGTGTGAGACTCGGCGTGAATGTGTGTGTGTGTTGGCTGCGTGGGTGATGATTCATGGATGCACAGTAACAGCCACTTATCAGCCTGAGGAAAGACAATGGCACCGTGAGAGCTCATCAGTCATATTTACTCTGCTCCACACATGCGCGCACGCACAAAGAGAAACAAAAACAACGGTTTTCAACATCCACTCTGGCTGCTCTCCTGCATTTGTGCATATCAATTAATGGTACCTGGAGGGACTCCTGTGGAGATGGTGGAGGATGTGGCGACGCCCCGCCCGGCGGCGGTGAGCGCAGCCACCTGTAGCGTGTATGCTGTGGTGGAGGTGAGGCCGGTCAGCTGGTACTGCAGGGTGGAGTTGGACAGGGAACGTTCCTCACGACTGGACTCCATGCTAGACACTTCCCACCACAGTATGTAGCCTGTGGGGTGTAGAGCGCACGCTGGGTTAATAAACGTGCTCACACACACACGCACGCACGCACGCACGCACGCACGCACGCACGCACGCACGCACGCACGCACGCACACACACACACACACACACACACACACACACACACACACACACACACACACACACACTTTATAATGAGAAGTGTGGTGCCAAAAAAAGGGGTGGGGTTGGAGGAGTAACTACAGTCAAAATCCCAGTCTGTCCCTTCGCATCTTCGCAGTCATGCATCATGCTCCACCACCTTTAAATGTGTGTGTGAGCGAGGCCACTTGTGTGCAAAGCCCTGGAGAGAGAGTGAATGGTCCCTCATCCGTCTCCCTGCTCACCAGGTGCTGGATGAAAAGCAGGTTGAGGAGAAAAGAGTAAATGTGGAAGGTGACCTTGATTGAATACCCATTTTCCCACTCCTCCGAGTGTGTAAGGTGACTGTAATGACACTGCCGCCTCATGCTGCTTGGACTGTGGTCTTGTTGTGCAGACGCCTGATGAATGTTGGACACGATGCAGAAGTGACAACACAAAGACACACGCTTGCTCACGGACGCAAAAAAAGTGGCGTAATCGCTTAATTCACAGCAGCTTGTCGTTCTCACCAGCACCATTGTCTGGCAGAGCCATGGAGGGGCTCAGGCAAAATGAATTGAGGGATGAGAAAGTGCCTTGAGCTCTGTGATGTGCCACACAAACAACACCCTGGGATGAGGGCATGTTCGAGATAATGTGAGAAGACAAGCTGCAGAGGGAAGGGATTAGCTGATGATGAATCAGTTGTGCAAAAACATAGTGTCACAAACAGGAGGGGTGTCTCTGGAAGGCAGACAGAAAAGTAAGAGACTAAGTGAAGAACACAGAAGTAGCTGTGGAAGTTGGAGGGGTCCCTCGGGGGGGGCGCTCTCACAATCTTACTCAAAATCAGTCATTGTTGCAATTGTCCACCTGAGAACAACCCGTTTTAATTGGAGACAACAGTCATGCTACTGCTAATCATCCAGTGTGTTACTTTCTGGCAGGAACACACACACTTAATTTGTGCTTGTTTCCTGGACTGGTAATAACATGATAGAATAAAAGTTGACTGATTATGAAAGGAAGGAGTGATATTATCAGTGACTAAGCAGTTTCTTTTTCATTTTCTTTTTTTTAATGTCTTTCTTGAAATCACTCACCGATGACGATGCCGTTCTTGTCTTCAGGCTCGGCCCAGCTGACTCTGAGAGACGTGTCCAGGATTTCAGTGAAGCTCAGCTGGCGGACGGGTCCAGGTGCTGAGGAAAACACACACACCATATTACGATTTCCACCTGTATTCCAACATGGTAAAATTAACATTTTAGTGAATCCTCCAGGACACACACACACACACACACACACACACACACACACACACACACATACACACACACACACACACACACACACACACACACACACACACACACACACACACACACACACACACACACACACACACACACACACACACACACACACCCTCACACACACCAGCAGCCTTTGGCTCCTCAACGTCACACACCGCCTCCTAATCACATCTGCATTGACTGGCTCACACTCGGGTGCACGCAGGCCTGTCGTTTCTCATTTCATCCGTGGCTCCCTAACCCTTCTCCCTGCAGAGCGATTAAGCTATTCATCTGAGACATTCAATAACACTTGCACACAGCCACATACACACGCACGCATGCAAAAAGCTATCATCAAGCAAGAATTACACCCACCGTTAACCCTGCAACACGCCCTGCAACCAATCAATACCTGTCCACTGCTGGGTGTGTTTGCTGCAGTGTGTCTGTGTGTATGTGCACATGGCTTCTAATATCCCTTCCCCACTCAATAATTGCTGGTTGGTAATAATTGCTTGTCTGTCTGCCTATAGGCTATTGTGTTTATTTCATGGTGCGAATGTGTTCTTGTGTACTTGTAGCTGGGAGTGGCAGCTATTATGTTTATCCATGGAACAGTAGGCTATAAATACTAGCATGCTTGAAAACATATGAATCAATTCCCTTTAAAAAGACAGGAAAAATAAATAAAAGCAGGGAGGCAACGGGGAAACTAAGAACAAAGAAATTAAAAAGAAGTGAAAAACAAGATAGAGCCTGAGAGGAGAAAGGGAGTGTTGCTGTGTTGCTGTGTTGCGTGTCCTGGGTATTGTGTGTACACAGCTGTGCGTCACGCTGGTAAAAACAGCTGGACTGAGCGTATAGCGAGCCGATAAACTTTCATTGGTATTCACCGGAGAGGCTCATGGAGTGTGTGCTGGCTCGAGGCCCCCCGTTGTCCGTGTTGGTGTACTCACTGTCCTCGTGCGTCTGCAGCATGGTTGGGGGGCTGCGGGGGCCGTCTCCGGGGGTCGTGAAGCAGAGGGTGGAGCCAAAGTACCAAGTGAATTTCTTGAGCCCGCTGACCAGTCCGGTGTGGCGTGAACCGGGGTACTCTGGCGTGATGGTTACCACCATAACGTCTTCTGGAGACTGCTCCGGCCAGACCAGCAGCTGGGTTCAAGAGGGGAAAAAGGTTGTTTGTGTTTGGTAGATTATTTCATTGTCGTAACAATAAAACCAATATACCACTGGAAAGCCGGATTATCAATGATGTTACATTTGTGAGGAAAATGCATTTGTGGGATGAGCAGCAGTATTTGGGTTTTGCCAATGAAAAATGTGCCAAGTCTTCCTGGCCTTTTCTTTGTTTGATTGGGATCCTTCAATGCAGAGAGACAGGAAGTTAGGATTAACTTAACAGCAGTAAGACTAAGACGCCAAACTCTGAGGTGTTGTTTGTTAAATGAATAACTTGTTAAATTGTCAGCATGTCTACTTTCTTCAGAGTTCCAGCATCAATCGTTCCAAACAAGAATTAATAGCAAATAAAGTCTTTTGTGGTAGGAGCACACGTACTCACACATGCGTGTTCTATGTATGTTGTTATAATACTTGTAAGCAGCAAAGACATGATCTTAACTGCCCATGAATATGAGAGGGTCCAATCAAACCCTGCAAAGTGTAAAAGTTATCTGCTATTCTTTCCAGAAAAAGTAACTCTTGTTCCAAGTTTATCCTGATAAGCGACTGGCTTTTTCCCCACATTAGTCTGAAGAGGAACAGTGTGGCGGCTCCCAGTTCTCATTAAAAATCATCAGGTTTTGTAAAAAAAAAAAAAAAAATGCATTAAATGTGATCATCTAGAGAATTTCTTGTGTTCGTGCTGTTTATGGTTCCTGAACTAAACTGCCTTCGTCAGTTCATTTATTGTAAAATTCTTTGTTTTGTTGTTCTGTGATTATTTTGGACGGCGCAGCTTCAGGCTCCCGGATCCACTCTACACACCCGTCTCACTCTATTCACCTGAGCCATAGTATCGGATATAAAGAATTTTCTTAAATTCAGGCTGATCCCCCTGGGTCCCTAGTTTTGGAAACTTCTTAAAACTGCAAGTGTTATTTACAAATTTGCCATTTTCACATTTCAGTCCCTGGATAAGTTATTTGCATTTCAAACAAGAACATATTTACATATCGATGTACCGTTTAACATACATCCCCTGCCAGCAGGCTGTTGACACTCACCAGAGTAACCGAGGACGAAAACTAAGCTTGATTATCAGTTCGAGCAAACGCCTAATGGAAGGTTAATTTATCTCCAATAGCGCGGCTTAATTTACATTCAGAGCTTCAGCAGTTTGGCTTTTGTTATTGCTTTAGCCACAAAAACAAACAGCGAAAAGCACACACTTACATATTCATAATGAGAGATAAGCTACTGGCAACACAAAGATGGGGTACACATATTTATAGGTTTTGTTAAACAGAACCACACTGGATTAGTGGGGCAAATAAATAAATATATAAATTTAAAAATTGGCGCACAATCTGCATATGATGACAGACCAGAGACATGTTATTGAGACATTTACTTATGTGTAGTCAGAGTTACGTTCCCAGTAGAGGAGGTGAGTCTAGTTTGTGTTTGATAACTCTGACTTGTGAGCACATTTTCTCATGGGTCTGCGTGCGCTGAGAGCTCAAAGCTTCACACGTTTCTAGGTTACTGTACTTTCTCTTTCAACGCCACTGTTAATTGGGCATTTAGCTTGTTTTTGTCGGCCCTGCC
Source organism: Lipophrys pholis (assembly GCF_963383615.2). Lineage (NCBI taxonomy): Eukaryota > Metazoa > Chordata > Actinopteri > Blenniiformes > Blenniidae > Lipophrys > Lipophrys pholis. The sequence goes on from NC_137628.1 coordinate 27,898,832, forward strand.
ACTAATGTCGGAGACTCTGGGACCCACACCTGTCCCTGCTATTACTGCATATGGGTTACATTTATCCAGTGTGAAGTGAGAGAAAGTGTTTCGGGCTCATTAAACACATTTATATTTGGGGCGGGGGGTGGTGGGGGTGGGTGGGGGCACTGTTAAAAAAAATAAAACAGAATTGTGAAGACGAGCGTTACAACACTGCTGCGTGCATGGTGTAACCAAACACACTCATTAAAGAGGAATCGGAAGGATTAATGCAGCTCACGCTGCTTTTATGTATGCATCTGCAACAGAAACTCAATCTGAGAGACTCTGAAGTCTCCTACTACGAGTGAGCCAGCGATACACGCACACAGAGCAGTGGCTGCGTCTCTGCCTGCCTACGGGGTGAACGGCTGCACCCAGTCGGTCATGGTGAAAAAAGGGTTTTCTATTAGATTTCATTATCAGCACAGCACAGTTTGGGCGCAGTATAACAGAGCCGATGTGGCGCCCTTAAGTGTCCACTTTCAAAGCGGTGACTGGCTCTGTTGACGCAGACGCATCGGGCTGGATTGCAACGGAAAAAAAGTGAGCTGGTGAGCACACAGAGTGCTACGCTCCATCCAGCACATGCTCTTGATTATTAGGCGGGCCTGTGTGAAGACACTTTTGAAAAGAGGTGGCGAAAGTGCTCACTCTGTGATTAAACTGCTTTTCTCATGTACAAGTTGAAAAGTACAGGTTCTATGATGTACTTGAGTATTTAACGTCTGCGATAACTGGAGTCTCAGAAAAATTAAATGTCTGCCCCCTCACTCGTCAGCACTATAAATATGTACAAGGCTGCTTAACTGTCGTGCAGCCACACTGAGCTGGAGGAGTCTGATGTTTTAAAACAGCATGGCAGAAAGTTGGGGCGAACCGGCATCAGCACAGTTTGGCAGTACTTTCATCTAGAAAATGAAAACAAAGCAGCATGTGGACTGTGTCAGAAAGAAATGGGTATACAATCACTCCACTGGAGCAATGCACAACCGCATTCAACTCAAGTGACTGCTGCTCAGACATTGTTTTTCCCAGAGACGCTGTGATTCCACGCAGTCGGAGAAGATAACGCAGCTCATTGCCAGAAAGCTTTAACTGTTTTGAAGGTGAAGGCTTCGGTACACTGTGCTAAATTTGGATTGTTTTCCGAACTGTTTTCTTTTATAGACTAGTCAATTGGTCCTAATAAAAATGTTTTTATTCAGTCGACACATATCAGCTTCCAGGAGCATCCCTGGTGTGAACGCACCCACTCGTAACATTGCTGCTGTTTACTGACCTATGTCACCAAGGAGTTGGCGAGTTAAATCAATTGAAACTGATTAGAATTAAAACTGTATCAGTCATCAGTTATTTCACTCCATAACAAAGAGAACCATCAGGTACTCATTAAAAGTCCATCCTAGAGGTTTTCTCCACACAAATCACAGCTGAATCAAAATGCTGGCTCTATTTCATTTTCCTCGAAAGTTTATTCAGCCACTTTAGAGTTTCAAGAAAAAAAATAAAATTAATGATAATATTTAAGAAGAAAAAATTTGAGCGAAGGAATCAATAAGGGGAACCAATGAGGAGCAAAAATTATTTAGGTTATTTATTGCAGGCAGAAGAGAGGTAAGTTGATATTTTGAAAAATAAATGAAATGGTTGGGTTATATGTGCGTTTTCCCAGCATGCCATCTTCCTCGTAACTTTTGAGAATAAATCCAAGCAAAGGAGTAAAACGGTCTTCTTCCTATGCAGACAAGCTATTTTATAAGTGAACGTGACAGTCCTAATGTAACGTGGTAGAAATTGAAAGTTATGATGTTCATCTACGTATTTGCAGGTGATTTACTCAGCATCAGGAACTGTAAATTTACTCAATGGTTTCCAAAGAGGCAACAAGCCAGCTTCGAAAATATAACAAGTTAAAAGTGTAGGTATTTGTGTTTAAATGGATAAAGTAAAAAAAAGAAAAAATACAGTAACACCTTTTTTTTTTTTTTACTTTGTGATTCCACACATCTGAATAGAAGACAATAAAATTCATCAGAAGGAGTTGAGCTATGTTGTGACGGGTATTGTACATAGTCAGTGGTGTGTGTGTGTGCGGGGGTGGGGGGGGGGCGGTTGTGTGTGAGGGGGCACGAGGCTTTGCTTCATATCCTCTTTTAATTAATATCATTATCTATTGCCCTCGAACCAGCACAACACACCCAGTGACGCACGCCCACATGTGCAACAGCCGCTTCACGGATGTGGAGTGCAGGAGCTCGGCGACAACATCAGAGAGCGACATCAAAAAGACGGAAAGCCATATAGTATTTATCAACCAACAAAGGCGCCAATATTCACACTCTAAAACAGAGTCTCCGGCACGCCGCCGCTGACGCACAGCCAGAACGTGATGTGTTTTCTTTGTCATGTTAATCAGTACCTCAGCGGCTGGTTGCCACAACGAAGCGAGGAATAAATCACGTACCAGAAGTCGTACATATAGATCACTCAATGCAAGTCAATCGCTCTGGCCCCGCTCCTTGTTATCCCACTTCTTTATTAATTTTATCTCTTTGTATCCTCGGTTTCTCACCCAATATTTTCTTGGCATGTACTCATATTTCCTGGACTTATCCTCTCTCTATGTTTTCCCTCTTTTTCTCTTCCAGCAGCTGACCCCCTGCGCTCTCTTTTCTGACGGTTGGGTGTTAAAAACAAGAGCATGGTAGCGCATCATGGGAAATGACCTTTGAGCGCAGGGGAGGTCAGCACATATATTTAATCATCACATATATAGATTTTTTTTTGTGGAGTATATTTTTATCTGCGAAAGTGATGGATAATTGTTGTGTTATGCAATTTCTCGGCAGTCTGTTTCTCGCAGCTATCTATGAAAAAGAAGCCTCGAACCCGCGAGCTCATTGCGATAAAAAACACCTGCTACTGTGCAATGCTGCAATTTTAACGTCTCCTTTACTCTCAGTATGTGGGAAGAGGTTGAGGGTATAAACAAAGCAGAATATTAGAGCACATTTTTGCACATTTCTTCTTACTAATAACACAAAATGTTTCTGTATGTCACAATTCAAGGTAAAATTGAAGCTTTTCCAAAATTGCAAAAGGGAAAAAAAAAAAGAAAGGATTTGTTTCCCCGATGAGAAAGTTTGTGTACTAAAGCAGTGCAAAACTTTGAGAGGCTTACCTTGTATCCCTGGTTGATGCCGTTAATGAACTGCTGAGGTGGAGGGTTCCACGTGAAGCGGATCGTGGTTGAGTTGAGAGCTACGATTTCCACTTCCTGCGGAGGAGCCGTGGGAACTGCACGCAAACACACACAGAAAAGATTTAACTGCAGAAGGGTTCACTATGAAAAACAGTGACATGTATTAACAAACTGTTCACTTTCCAGGCCTGGATTCTCAGCATGCAGCAGTTGTAAATATCTCACAAAGGCTCACAGTTCAGTGTTTTATGTGAAGATTCAGATCTTTTTTTTTCTTCATTAAAAATATCTGCCAAACATGTAAGAGCTAAATGCCAAAGCTGGCCCTCGCTTCTCTCAAGCACAATGAAGCAATTTCTCAAAGAAAAACAACAACAACACATGTATTGTATTTAGTATATATGTGTTTTGCATCCCAACACCTCAGGAAAAGGCTAAATGAGATTAGGATCTGGATTCTCAACAACGATGGCTCACTGGATGTGTTGGTTCAATCCTGGAGCAACATGCACCAAGCAGCCCTTTCAATAGTAATAGCCACATGGTCAAACCGATTGACTGATAATAATCTCAATATATTAACATATCAGACACGTTTGTTGTGTTATGGTGGCAGATGTCATGAGAAATGATAAGGAGAGCTGCATGGGTGTGTTTAGTCCCTGTATATATCTATTTTCATTTTATTCCCATGTTTTCCCTGATGGTTTCTTCTGTTGATTGTTTGATTTATGTCCTTTCTTGTTTGTCTGGTCATGCTGTCGTGTCTTCAGACCTTCATGATTTAAATCCTTAAAGTGGACACATAGTCCGCAAGAACAGTAGTTTGTTTTCTCGAGGTGTCAATGACAAGAACAAAGTTAGTTCTGTCTGGGACGTTTCACACTTCACAAGAAACTCCAGAGCAGAAATGGTGATGGGGGGGTTGGGGGGGTGAAGGTACGTAGGGAGTTTAGGAAATTTGAAATCACACAATAGGTGTCAAGCACAAAATAAGATGTGTTGAGAACAAGCTGAGTGAACTTCCAAAGTAGAGTTCTTTTTACTCGGCCCTCAAAGAGAAAACTGACTTCACTGTTCTTGTGGACCAAGTGAAGACCTTCCATCTGGTTTTATGTTTTGCCTGTTTTCAGTTCCTGTCATTTGTCAACTCTGTTCATATCTCCTTTCTTCACACCTGTCTCTAATTCACCTCCCTTTCCTTTGTGTGTGTATGTGGTTGTACATTAACCCTTCCTGTTCATTAGCTTTGCCAGAGACTCTGCCAGCTGTGTTCGGTTTTACCTTCTGTGTATGTATGTACGTATATAAGCTTCACCCTGTCCTTGTATCCAAACTCATTTATCACCCCAAGGTTGATCACCTCTTTCACTTTGTCTGTTTTTGGTTATTTGTATTTAGTCAGTCAGTTAGTGAGCCAAAGGTTTTGTTGCACAAGATGTGACAAAGTTACTGGTATTACATGCAATGGTGAGCGAGAAAATCCTTACTTTAGAGTTTAGAACTTGTGATTTATTTTAGCTCCCACCTCTTCATCACTTGTCTTCACAACACAAAATTACAATAACATACAGTACAATACTATAGTACAACAGGCAAAACTACAAGTGAAATTCAAAACATGTATGAGAAAGGTGGACAGGATTCGAGGTTGACATGAAATGCCAACGCAAAATTCTCCTTTTGCCAGCTCAAGACAAAAGGGCTTCGGGGATTTTCTGATATAAGCTTATTAAACCATTTGTAAACTACCCTTCACCTTTCAGATGAGTTGTTTACTGATTAGCAGGTTGTTAATAAGCCAGTAACACTTTAAATATACAGTATATGTATTTTCTCTATGTGAAGATAAATGTACTAGTTCACTTGTGCATAAATAATGTAGTATTTATTACTTATGCTTTAATGTAATAATAATGCAGGGGGAAAAAATAAAAAGGTTTATTAAACCAGGGTCTTCTGTGTTTTCAATCTCACTACAAAGACACAACAATAAGAAGTTCAATAACATGTTTATGGAGCGAAGCAGGATCGTAATAACTTCCAGAAGCTGTTTGAACTCGGTTCATTCCTTCATCATCCATCTCCCAGCGAGACAGAGAAGAACAGCGCTGAGGAGCACACGGTTTATGTGCCGGTATTATTTTCCTTAAAAATCTGGGTTATTTGTTCGATGAGAAATAAATGCAGGTTGGCAGGAGGTAAATATTGTAAACAAGTGCTGAACACATTTTGCTTCATTCACTTCAGGAACTGCACTAGGATCTCCTGTGTTTACTCTTGCTCTGCGTGAGCGAGCAAATGGCTCTTTGCATGTGGATCCTCATGTGTCATGATGAATCCATCAGAGCAGCGGGTCGGGTTGGAGAGAGCGAGGAGGTCCAGAAGGAGGAGTGTTAAAGCTGGGAAGAGGGAGACGAGTGACTGGGTAAAATATTTCCATGTGTCTATGGGCACACGTTATGGTGATTACACTGTAAGGGGTTTATGCTGAGGCCAGTGAGCCACGGAGTGATAATGCCCTGTTGCATGATGGGAATGCCCTTTACATCTCATATTTGAGCAGAAATGGTCAGACGGCAGGTTTAAACACACATGCAAATGCATGGCGCACACGCGCACACATACACTGCAGAAACCAGAGCAAAAGTAAGAAAAAAAAATCCAGCAAAAAAACGAGATGGTGCAAAAAAGGGAGCCAACGAATGAGAAGATAGAGAGCGAGACTGAAGATTAATTGATGTTAAAGATGCTCTCCCCCTCCTTGCTACGCTGACTGTACTCCTGGGGACTGGCTTCTAACCCCTCGCAGCTCACAGCTCCAGATAAAACACTAAACTCTGCCCTTTGGGGGAATCTTAGTATGCGCGCACGGCAGCTCGCGAGAAAGCGGGAGGAAAGAAATGTTATCAGAGACTTACACCGAGTCCAGCCACATCTTCTCAGAGACAGTGAGAGAAGGAGAAAATGTCCAATCCATCGCAGCCACTCCCATTAAACCACATTAGAATAATTAATGAGCCTAACTCCCTCTCCTGAGTCTATAAACCTGTCCCAAACTCTTGTAATAATGACTGTGGGTTTTATGTACGTGTGCGAGAGCGTGTGTGTGTGTGTGTGTGTGTGTGTGTGCAGCTCAGTCTATCTTTAATAATGATAATATACTGTTGGAATAAAAGTCAGGAAGAGACGAGCACGTGTTTAAAGAAGATTTAGCCCCACAACCACTTCCTCTCCTCTCTCTTTACAATCTTCACTTACATTCCTCCACAACCGCTTCATTGATTTACTCTGGAAGGAGCTGAAAGTGTGTTCCGCTGTGCAGCTCTGTTTATTACAATAAACACACTATTAGAAGTCATATTATGTATTTATAGAGTCGTACAGGAACTCTTAGCCCGTGACTTCCACCCGGCTCCTGCTGCAGTATCCCACGGAGCTTTGTGGGGCAGATGGGACATGTAGTCCCTGCAGCAGGTCCTGGGCCGCCTCCAGGGTCTCCTCCCAGTTGACTGGAGTTACTGTGCCCATGGGGCGATGCCTCGGGGGCAACTTCAGCACAAGTGTGAGCTGCGTCAGACGGATTGCCTCAAAGTTGAGCGAGTGAAACCCGCCAGGCAACAGAGACCATCTTACCTTTAGCTTCTGTATCCAATGAATGTAAATGCCTCAGCACATACAACATGTTCAAATATGTCTTTAGTTGCAAGTCAAGCCCAGATTCTGAGGCAGAAAACTTGATGGTCGATAAACAGACATACCGTACAGTAAGCTTTTATCCCCCCAAAAGAAAAATCCTGATATTGTTTGAGGATTGTTCAATTGTTCAACAAGCCACCAGCTGAATCCTACAAGGCCGGCCTGATCTGGCATCAAATTGAAAAAATATGAACACCCACACTGTGAGTCTGTGAACGCCATCCACCTCCAAACCCCCGCCCCCTCCATCTGTTGTCATTCAAAGACCACAGTTCAAGTTTCTTTAAAATCGGTCAGTAACACTTTAATACTCAAGGTCTCAGTGAGTTTAAGACCTTAGTGACACATAGATAAGGTGCACAATCCTCCTTAAATCGGTTAATGGACCTTTCCTCTCTCTATTAATCTACTCCACCTGCATTAAAAACCCAAAGACAGAAGCTTTGCTTTTTACCCTGGATAGAGTATCAACATCTCCAAGTGGTCGGTGTGCGTGGCAACAATCTGTTATCAGACAAAACCATCAGGAAATAATGCTGCTGCATCCTGAATTATTTAATATTCATGTGATTAACAATCAATCTATTTTTAAATATTATGATCAAGCTAACCATTTTGCAGACCATCTGTACAGCGTTTTAAAAAGTGTGGGAACATATTTGCATTTTATTCATTTATTGTGGGTCTGACCAGATGCAAAGCTGCTTTGGTTCAGGATTCAAAGAAGAACTTGTAAAAAATAATGATGCAGTATGTTAAAGGAATACATTGGTATGTTTATATTGCTAATCATGAATGAGAAACTAAATGTATAGTGTGTGTGTGTGTGTGTGTGTGTGTGTGTGTGTGTGTGTGTGTGTGTGTGTGTGTGTGTGTGTGTGTGTGTGTGTGTGTGTGTGTGTGTGTGTGTGTGTGTGTGTGTGTCTGTGTGTGTGTGTGCACATGACGCTCACCTCCCTGCAGTGTGTACTCAGAAACAGGGCTGCTGTAGACACCCAGGCCAGCCCCTGTGTAGGCAGCCACCTGGATCTGGTACTGCGTCCAGATGATCAGATCTTTCAGCAGACAGTAGTTGGTCTCTGGGCTGCTGATATTCTTTTCCTGGTAGTCCCCTGGCAGCCCTGCCAGACGGTACCTTCACAAACACCGGAGAAAAGTTACTTTGCAGCAAAACAAGTGTAAATAAAGAGCTTATACCTGCACATAGATGTCGGTCGATCGATCTGTGTATCTAATAATAATATGATATGAAACCAGTGTGCAAACTAAATGTGCAAAATTACAATTGTTTGACTCCTCCAAAGTCTTTATGGACATTTTCAAAACTCTGAGCCGATGAAGCCGATACCTTTTTTTTTTATCTGTCTTCTGTCCCCCTAAACATTTCAAAAGATCGAAAACCTTCAAAGACATGCCTGAATGGTGCACCTTCAAGACCTTCACTTTACTACATGTGATATAAGTGTCCACTTAAAAGGATATATGAGCTGACGAGACAGGGAGGTGCAGGACCACGTTGGTATTGTACATATCTGATGGCGCTCAATGGAGTAATAATCCCCATGCCAGCGTTTTAATATGACGCCTATTCACTGTAACAGGATATTCTGACCGGCCGAGTCAGCGCTCTCTCTCTCTCTCTCTCTCTCTCTCTCTCTCTCTCTCTCTCTCTCTCTCTCTCTCTCTCTCTCTCTCTCTCTCTCTCTCTCTTTCTCACACACACACACACGGAAACATGCTCGTACACACACAAACAGGGGTGCACAGAGTGGGGGGATACTGGAGGTTGACAGGGGATCTGTGCAGAGGAGAGAAGATAACCTCTCTTTTCTCCTGACACACTGACACCCACCCCGAGAAGAGGAGGAGGAGGAGGAAGAAGAAGAGAGAAAATAGAGGAAAGAGAGTGAGAAGCTGCCAGCTGATAAATCAGAGGAAGGAGGTTGTGGAAGCTCTGTCCTATCTCGCCGAAATGACACAGGAGTGTAGAAGTGTGTGCTTCTACTCTTCCTGCTGACTTCTGGAGCCGACGTGAGACCTTCTTCTAAAATTACATGCAAAATCTGTGTGAGGCAGCAGCAGACCAGTTTGATTACACGCATTGTGTCACACTTTAGGTGGACGTCAAAGGGACGGTGGACGAAGCGTGAGCTTGCCTCAGCGTGCTCAGAGACCAACGCCTCACATGTGTGAAGTTACACAAGGCAGGACGGAAAGCGGAAGGCCGGATGAGAGATTTCTGTACATATTTAATTAAACTACCGTCATGTACTTTTTCAGTGATTTCATCAGCGCTCCCATTAGCACTTTTATAATTGTTTGGACCAGTGTTGAGCGGGGCTCAAGAGATCTCAAGTCTTTCTAGCATGATTTCTTTTTTCCTTTTAATTTGTGAGGAGCCATTATAAAAATTAATAATTGGAGAAGAACGTTGTTAACCAATTTATTAAAACAGACATTTTTAGAACGGAATTAAATGTAAATATGCTAAAGATGAATTAAAATGATAAAATAAGGCTTAATGCAAAACCGGAAGTGTAAGTGTAGGCTTCTTATTGCCTATGGTTTCATACAGCCATTAATACAGATATCTTCTGCTGTAAGAAAGTTAGGCACAGTTATCTAAGTATGTCATGAATTCTGCATGTATAATCAAATTTTGAAGTTCTTGGTATTTGTTGCAGCATGTTATGAACTTGATGGGAGAAAATGAAACTCCGTCAACCAATTTTCCGGAGAAGCATCATATAATTTGAATAACCAGTTCAGTTTTCAGAAACAACGAGCTGATGGTCCCTTTGTGCAACCTAATAATCACTGCAAAGAATATGAAAGAATAAATTAATTGAAATGTCTTTGAGCACATCACAATACAAAAAAAGATATTTCAAACTATGTCAGACTTTGATAAATGAACTGGTGAATTTTGGTTGATGCACATTTTTTTGGTTAATTTAGTTTAGTACGATACCAAACGGATGTTATTTTTTACCTCAATCTCTTAGAAAAGAAAAACACATTATTTGATTACATTGAACTGCTCTGCTTTCAGGATTTGCAAAGAAGTCTATCTTCTTCGACCAGTTGCAACGCTGATGAATAAAATTAACGGTCAAAATACTGGCTTACACGAGTAAAAACACATTGTGCCGTTTCTGCTTCAAATTATCCAGAGAAAAACACACTGCTCCATTACTCTGACTGATCGTTATCCAGGAAGGAGCTGTTATTTTGATAACAAAAGTGTGGAAACGTCCCTTTTGAAATACCTGAAAATAAGGAATCCTGAATATATTTCACAAGACTTCACATTGTGTCTGCTCTAATTCAGTAATGCTTTTTTTCAGACTTTATACTATAATAGCCATTTATCACACAAAGCATTGATGTCTTCTTTTAACATGGGAGGAAAATATGCCTTTCAGAACAATATGAATCATGTCTTTAAGAGAAGATCCACGTTTCAATGTGACATCTGCAGTTTCAGGGCTTTTCTTTCAGAGAGCATCTTTTAGTCGACCTTAAGCATCTCTTCATGACAAGCGGCAATGAGTACGTGTAATTTGACACCAGTTTCACCATTTTTCTGGCAGCTGTAGCTGCTGTACCTGAGGCGGACACCCATACAAACAAAACCATGACAACCTGTCGATGGCAGCTTGCCTGGCAAGTGTTTAAAGCCCTGGAATGATTTATAAACCACGCCATTACTGTAAATCTAAGTTTTAATATGGAAATCTTTGAGTAACATGACATCTCTAGAAATAGAGAAACTGTATACGGTTGAATATAACAAGAAAACTGAGGTTTGATATGTATTTCTGAGAAGTTGCTGCTCCATCAAACAGATGTTTAAAAGGTTTTCATTTGCATTACTCGATGCTGTGACAAGGTAGAAACATTCGTCAATCCTTCAATTCACTCCAAGTCGGACATGCGCTCCAGATTTCTGATGTTCTCCAGACTGACGAGCGAACAACAACACTGCTGCATACATGTCGCCTGTGACGCATTCCATACCAACCCACCTCGTCCTTTGTTTCCTGTCTGTGACTCTAACGTCGACTTAATGAAGCTGTGAATAAAAAAACATGTCAATGATCCTGTGTGTGTGTGTGTGCGTTTACCTGAGCACGTATCCTCGAAGGACTCCATTCAGCTGGGGTTCTGGTGGAGGCTGCCACTGGACCATGATGGACTGGTTTGTACGCCCGCTGGCTACTATATTCTTTGGAGGAGCACTGGGCGCCTCCTCCCGCAGCATCAACCTGACAAACACACACAGTTGTGTTTACATCAATTTGAGGGACTTCACGTTGGCTTGCAGTCATTCTGTCAAGACAGTTAACTAATAGTGGTTTAACCATTATGCAAACCTTAGCACAACCATGAAATAAATGTAGTTGGTGCATAAAGTGGACATTACTTCTGCTCCTAAAATGTGACAATATCAATAGATGTGAATGGAACACAACCACTTTACTCATATGCATTTGTTTTAATACTTTTTTGGGACATTTCACTTACTTCATCTTACTTCTAGTTACTTGTAACTCTTAACCTAAGCTTTAAATATGAATCCACCTCCACATTTTGGCGGCCTCTGTTGTCATTTCTCATACAAAAAAGAAAAATCTAATCGTGTGTGTACGTACAGAATTACTAACTTAGGCACAGGCGTGTGTTTTAATACCTTCTGGAGACATTGTACAAAGTTCATTTATGCTGAATGTTACACACATGGACCAATGTTGTCGTACCACCAGTAACTGTTGCGGCTGTGTGGGCGCTCGAAGCAAAAAACAAATAGTGGAAGTTCTTGATGAGCAGCTGTGAGAAACCTCGACTTTATCATCATTTTAGTATGTTTATTTTAAACATGGCCGACTCTGGTGGATTGAACGCTCACAATGTATGAAAAACATGACCACCTCAATACACGTACACATAATTTCATTCTGCAGACACTGCATTAACATCTATTTGCTTTCTGAAGACTTACTTTAACTTTAATCAGTCCTATAACTACTTTCTTTACAGTGACTTGATTCCAGTGTGTACACAGATTTCGGGTTCGGACAAAAGTAATGAATTCTCATCCACACAAGCAGGCAGTTTATTTTATTGGGCAATTTATCATGAATATATTGGTGAGACTGGATTAGTGTAGGTTCAGAGCTTATTATCGCCAAGTGACCTGCTATGGCGTATCACACAGTCTGCACAGGAACACTATAATAGGTAGGTCGGCAAAATAAACCAAGAACCTTTTATAGCAATATTCCTTCCTGAGTAACTTCATCTTTTCTACACTAGGGGTCATATAGTCTACAAACAAATTACGGTGTTTGTCAGCGACGAAGCTGTAGCTTATTATGGAACATCATCTCACAGCTTAAGCAGCGCTGATGAATTCTTATTGAATTCTGTGCTCAGCTGTCTCGCCGCCTGTCTCCTGGTGTATCTTCCAATTTCATTTAATACATTTGTTTTTCATTTCTGGCTATACTGTTCATTTATTTCAAACAAACCGCTGCTGCAAGAAACGTTTAACGCATCACTTCCAGCGTACTCGAGGATTTCTCCTGGGAACGATCGAGCTGAGACCGGGTGTTTAAAACAACAAATGTAAAAACATTTATTACCTCCAAGCTAGTTTCATTCGCCAGCAGCTTATGAGACCAAATCGTGATTTCCCGTCCAGGATGTTGCAGGTTATTGTTATTATTCTGTGCTATTTCTCTCATTGTAACTCCAAGCTTTTTCTACTTGTCTTTGATTTATATTCAAGCTTCCTTCTCTGGAAAGCGTAAATTTCAGCTTCAACAACACCCCCCCCCAGAAGAGCAGCTGTACAGTGTGACAGCAGAAGATAGTACAATCACTATTAGGATAGAATGCACAAAGAGCTTGTCTTTTTTTTATTTCCAGCGAGACACTGTGAACCCTCACTGCCTTTGCCCTCCCGTGTCTCTCCAGAGCGTTCCCCCCATTTCTTCTTTGACATTTCGAACTATTTCTCAATTTTTTTTCTCCTCCCATCTGCAAACTTTCACCTCTCCTCCATGCCGTCCTTTGGCCTCAATTATTTCATCCGTCTATCTTTTACTCATCTCCTCCTCCTCCGTTCCCCCCTCCCAACCTCGCGCGTGATTAAAGCTCTCGGCCCTCTCATGCTTGGTAAAGCACACAGGCTGAGCTGGTCCAGCCTCTGGCTTTACTGTAAGCAGCTCAGCAAACGTAATCAGAGCCATATGTGGTCACACACACACACACACACACACACACACACACACACACACACACACACACACACACACACACACACACACACACACACACACACACACACACACACACACACACACACAAACAAACAACTTTCTCCCAGCTTAAGACAGACTGCTACATCCGATGGTCTTTTCCCTTCCATGGATTATGTGTGGAGATTTACGTTACCTTCTCCCTCCGACTCGACCCCCCCCCTCCTTCCCTTAACACCCCCCCCCCCACCCTTTCCCCAGCTCACGTGCCCCAGTTCGAATGATTGAACCATTAGCTGACTCGTGCTTCCCTCTATTTGTGTGTCTGAATCTGTACGCCTCTTTAAATGTATAAGCATAGCTGTGTGTGTGTGTGTGTGTGTGTGTGTGTGTGTGTGTGTGTGTGTGTGTGTGTGTGTGTGTGTGTGTGTGTGTGTGTGTGTGAGAGCAGGGGTGTGAAAGCTGTTAGCTCGAGAGTCGCGCAGGCGGATATATAGCACAGGCCAGTGGTTTTACAGCTGTGCTTTACTTCCATTAGGTTAGGCACTGTCAGGCACCAGGTGCTACACACACACACACACACACACACACACACACACACACACACACACACACACACACACACACACACACACACACACACACACACACACACACACACACACACAGAGAGTAATGGGCCTGGTGTGAATGAGATGGGCATTAGAGTAGCTGTCTGGAAATGAGGTATATATATTCCTCAACTATGTCACTGCGTTTGACTGAAATTGATGGTGCACATTAATACGGAGACGCAAACTCGCGCTACACAACAGTACAGTACTAAACAGACGCGGTCACTCACCGCTTCCAAGTAAAAACGCAAGCTGACACGCTTTCGCTCGGTGGCAGAAACTCCTCTGGAATCGCCTTATTTCCCTCCGAACCACGGGTAAATATTTCATACAGTGGGTTCAGCATGAGGACAAGTACTTCACACAGGAGATTAAAAATACAAACTTCGTACCATCCCACTCACACGAAACTTCAGATCCACAACCGTAGACTAACAAACATTCACACATGTTCTGCAGCCAAACAAAACAAACACTGCAGCAAACTAAAAGCCGTGTGACACACTTTCTCCGTCCCCTGTTATTAAGGAAAAGAGGACACTTTCTGCAGGAAGTGTACATACTTTCTGGTGTATGAGCAAGAAGGAGAGGGGGTGTATTTTGTGGGTCTCAGTGCTCTGTGGGAATTAGGAAACGTTTCTATCTGTGTCATTCTCCACAGTCTAATGCCTGCTGGCATTCTTGCTAAATCCATGTCCGACTCTCACATTTAGTGGTGTTACTGGGACGCTTAAGCCTGTCCTTATTTAAACACGATACGAAAGTGTTGATCCAGCTGGAAAAAGAGTGAGAAAGAGTGATGCGAACAGAGGTAGCAGTAAGGCATGCAAAAAGGGAAAAGTGTGCTAACGACTGAGTACAAGTAGAAGAATGGACGAGCATGTTTTTGTAATTCTCGTCTCCTTTAAATGCTTTGCTGTTGCACCGGAGGTTGGAAACTGTATAAATGTAGAAGGTTGACAGACTAAAGGGACTGACAGGAAAGTATGATATACTTTTAACATATTCTTACAAGAAATGCCTACCTGATGCAGCACGTTGGTTCATTCTATACATGAGTTATATTGCTGTAACTTTAATGAACAGCATTTACTGTATGTTGTAATTTTAGCATTCATCTTAGACATTTCTCTAAGAACACCAGTCATGATGGTGTGCAAACAGAGATAGAAATGTGTTTAAACTAAAAGTAGAAAAAAAAAAAACAACCCTCAGGAGACCTCTTGGTTTCGAATGTAGAAACATTTAATTGACTCTTGATCGATCAATCAAAGAGCGGTGGACCTGCCAGTGACAAGTCAAGACTACAAACTCCTTGTTAAAAATCCATCCTGCAACACTTGCACAAATAAAGATAAGACTGTCACTAATCATTGCAGGGAGACTGGGTTTATTTTGCCTCTCGGAGCATGATATCTGCCCCTCTGGGGTTGTTCTGGGAAGCAGCAGAAGGCAGGTCAGCTCAGTCGATGGAGTGATTTAGACGTTATTTGACGTGTACGACCTAAAGGCAAAAGAAAATAAAAAATACTTCCACATGCACATGTTGAAACACCACAAATTAAATTAAATAGGACTGCAGCTGCATAGCTGTTTATTCCTCAATCTGCAGTTGATTTTTCTGTATATCTAATCAAGACTGCGGGGCGGGCCGATCCTACTGAGGGCACAGGAGGTTCATTCAGTGGCTCAGTGGCAGAAAAAAACTAAAAAATCAGTGAGGTTATTTCTTTTCCCAGCATCAATTGCCAATTGAAAAAAAAAAGTAAAATCTGCGGTCATTTGTTTCAGCTGTGAGAAGAAATCTTTGTGAAAAGTAATATGTGGACTATGAAACTTTACATGTATTCATTGCAACACAAATTGTCATTAGTTGTAATTGTAAGGGGTAAATAATGAAATAATAAAATACACTCAAGTGCAGCAGTTGCAGACAAAATGTGTCGTATCTATGCCGTGGTGAGGTACAGGCTCCATGGGGGTGGAGGTGGGAAACAGATTGAAAACCCCTGCTGTAGAGGAATGATTTAAAACACTGGCATCCTGTTCCCACAGAAAAATGGAAAAACATAATGCGACGCTGACTTTTGCCAACTAAATCCTGATTAAGTGAGAGCGCACATGTGTGGGAGAATGGAAGAAATTCCATGGAGGGTCTGCAGATATGTGGCGTTAATGAGAATTCATCCGGTCACAGTGATCTTGACCTTTGGCCATCAAAACCTAATGAGTGAATGTTTCAGCGAGACTGGATGTGTGAATCAAATTTGAATAAAATGCCCTCGATACCAGAATGGACAAACGGCAGTGGGAAACAAAACGCGTGTCCCAATATATGAAAGGACAAACGGGCAACCTGAACACTCCAACAAGTGTTTCAGAGGGAAGGCAGTGATGATTGATTTCAGACAAAAACAGAGCAACAGTTGTCCATCATCATCAGTCTCAACACACACGATCACATCTTTGCATGTAAATTAAATTTCTAGTTAGCCTCTCTAAGGACTGAATGAGGAATGGTTTGATAATTAAGAAACATTAACAAGCTGCTGGGACTACATGATGATGCATGACAATTAGTTACAAGAAAACATTGGAGAAATTGTAATAATGACTCATTAGTTTATAACATCGTTTCATAACAATCAATTAAATCCCTCGCTGGATGTGCACCAAGGTATTTCAAAGATTCTTCAGTTTTTCAGTGTTTTATGGATGGTTTTTTTACTCTTGTTAAAAGTAATGATAATTACAGTTTATTATTATTGATATAGGGTTAGATCTATGACATGAAGTATTAGCCTTTCTTGTTGAGAAGTTTTCCCCGACTGCGATCGCTTCAGTCCTCACTCATTACTTATTTATCAACAAGTCTCTAATCCCTAATAAAAGTGAAACATCATGCTGAACAGTTGGGCCTCATTACTTTACAGAAACTGAAATTATGAGCTAATCATCACTTATTGCAGGCAGCTTTAGCCACAATATGATTTTGTTTAGAGGAGATGTAAGAACCTGATTCAGAACTAGACTTGATTGGGTTCACCGTGCCGGAAATTTGCGTGCAACATGAATAATGGAGGTTTTCATTTTCATGTAAATGAGAGGAATCTCCTGCAAGACGACACAGGGAAAGGTCGACTTCGATAAAGAAATGCATGAATGTATAAAACACAGCCTCAGTCTATACCGGTCAATAACTGATCCTTATCTGCTCTTAAAACTTTCTGGTCTTCTTTTTTTAATTTTAACATCTAATTAGCTGTCGCAATACTGAGACCATGAAGGGGACACAGCAGCGATGCTGATCTATTCAGCTCAACGGAAATAAAGGCTGACCTCTAATGTTACAGGTTAATTAAATAAACCTAATGAAAAGTAAAACGCGTAAAGTCATTATTGGAAAATGTACATATATTTGGATTCAACGACCAATGCCAGAAGGTTATTTTTTTTGTTTTTGCTGTAAATGTCCAGGGAACTATATTTTCAATTCTATACAGTCTGATGCGATTTGTATACACATCTCAAAGCAGAGTGATACACATGTTCACCCCATTGATCTTACAATCAAACAGCTTTTACAACTTAAATTATCATTGCAGAAGGTAGAAAGGCTGAGGCTCATATAGGCAAATTAAACATGACAGGATTCAGCTCATCTTATATTTCTATTTTATCTCAAATGTCTGTGATGGTTGATAGAATAAGTCATATTGCAATCCCTGTGTTTCCACATCGAACCCCTCATCTCACTCCATCCATGCGTCAAGTCAAAAGACTGTGAACCCCAAGGTGCCCACACGGCAAAATCTTGTACAATATGCTCCATAAGTGAAGTCTATATATCATTTGACATTACTGAACTTGATTGAGAAATGTCTGTATAAAGCATGTGTCAAAATGTCTTCACTCTTTTTGAAATACTGATTTTAACATGAACAATGCAGGACTTGTAAATCCAGACAGCTTAGTATGTTCTATGTGCTGGAACGATATAACAAACATGAGGGAAATTAGGTCAATGAGGCCTAAAGGCTTTCTATATTACATATTTCTCACATGAACTTTAAAATTATAGTCATGTTCCAAGCTTATAGTGTCTTCTTTAGACAATCCAAGCATGAAAGGTGCTGCTGGAAATACCTCAGGACGTCTGGTATGTTCAGAGAGCCTAATGTAATTGTTGGGAAAGGGTCTAATAAAGCGCCTGAGGGTGAACATACAGCGAAGTGAAACAATGTAAATGGCAACCGAATGGTTGCAAGAATGTAATATATAACACAAAGTACTGATACAATAAATAAATGGGCCTTTATGAGTATCTTTGGACTGTGCGGGTCTCGTGTTTTGCCTTTATCGGCAGTATCTGTTTATGATGGCCTAACCTGCTGCTTTATATCAGTTCAGTTCATTCAGGTTTTTTTTTTGGTTTGTTTGCATTGAGGAAGAAGTCAGAGAAATTCCTGTTGTGACTTTTTACAGCTGTGTATCTATGTGTATGAAATAATCTACACTGCTAAAGTGTGATGTGTCGCAACAGCTGCAATAATAAAAAAACAAACAAAAAACAAGGACAAAGTGGAAAAGAATTGAGATGGATGCTTTAAAGTGCTGATGATGCCTGGAGTTCAAGGCATTTATGTATAATCTGTCTTTCCACTGCTAATGTTTCCTCTTTAGAGATGCTAATGGCGTGGGAGCAGGTCATGCATGAGTCAGTCCGCGTGCAGATTGTGGGTTTGGAAGCCTTCGCCTGGATTTCTGAATTTAGATTGCGTTAATGTTTTCTGGCATTGATCAAACTTCATTCACATACAGAGCTTTCTTGTAATGTACGTGTCTGCAGCAACTCGTGTGCTTCTCTGAACCCTATTGAACAAAAGGAAGAATAAACCCTAACCCTAAGAGAAAAGGGGGGAGATGAAGGTATGAATTGATGCTGTTATGACAAAGATCCTAATCAGGACGAGAACAAAACTGGAGAGTAGAGAAGCAGCTGGAAGTTCAAACTTTAATAAGGGCTTTTTGTCATCAATATTACAAGCATCTCCTCCTCTCTCTGTCCTGTTCCCTCTCTCTGTCCACATTACTGCATTTTGTCATCCCTCTCACTGGGCTGCTCAGAGCTTCTGCAGGACATTTTTAATCTGCTTCACTCTCCTGAGTGTGTGATGTGCTGCAAACAGTCTGGCAACTGTGCCTGCTAGTGAATTTCTGTGTGTGTGTGTGTGTGTGTGTGTGTGTGTGTGTGTGTGTGTGTGTGTGTGTGTGTGTGTGTGTGTGTGTGTGTGTGTGTGTGTGTGTGTGTGTGTCTTCCCCCGCTAACATCCAGCAGATGAAAAGGGAAGTGTGTGTACAGTATGTGTGTGTGGTAACGTATGAGACGAAGACTGAAGAAGAAACGTATCCGTCTGCTCTGATACACTGACCAGCAATGGCTTGTCTGTCTGCCAGAGTTTCATTAAAGGAGGATCAATCCAATCTATTCTCCCGGGTCTCTAACAACCAACTTTGGACTGAGAACTAGGTAGCAGAATGGCAGCCCAACACAAAAGCTGCTTCATGCAGGAGGAAGAAGAGAGGGACGGGAAGGAGCGGAATAATGACAAACAAGCAGGGGGATTAGTTAGAAAAGATTTTTGAATAAAAGGGAACAGAGCAGGAAAAAACGCAGCGCAGAGAAAAGGAGAAGAGATAAGAGAAGAAGTTGAAAAGACGGGAACTGAAAGGAGAGTGTAATCTGAGGTGTGTGAATGTGCGACGGCAGCAATCACAGCGACTGTTGTTGCCGAGTTTATTTGGCAGAACTACAACTGGCATCTGCCTATGGTCAGTTTCCTCAGTCAGACAATGGCCTGCGCGTGCACGTGTGTGAGCGTGCCTCTGCTTTGCGATGCACGACCACATCTGTTGTGTTGCGCGTCAGAAATTCGATGCACGTGTGTATTCAGGGGCAAAACTGTTGAGAGGCCTGCCACACCTCCTCCAACCCTCTTTCTCTCCGTGCAGTTCCATCAGTGCTAAGGCATCGTAATTACCCCCATTAGTGTTTTCTCTTGGGAGAAACACGCAAACGCACAAACTCCCACACACAAGCGAAGGCGAGCACAAACATGAAACATCTGCAATGCAAGCTATTTGCTTTTTGGACAAAGTCACACTCCCTCCTGTTTTTATACACACAAAGACAAGCACACACTCGTGGAGCAGCTAATTTCAGCGTGTTTAACATTTGCAACGGAAAGTGACTGGCAAGCTTGTACGCACATGCGCACACGCACGCACGCACGCACGCACACACACACACACACACACGCTTTGCCATTTTACTGCAGAAAGGTTCCACTTTATTCATTCCCTGTTTGTTTAAGGCCGTGTGACCAAGTCTATTACACAGAAACGGAGCAGAGGTGGATAGAAGAAGGAAAAAAAAAAAGCTAAACTATTTCACACACATCGTGGCATGTTCTACACTTTAGTAAATTGGTTTCATGCTTTTTAGAAAGCATCAGTGAATTTGCAGTTGGGCATCACGGAGCATATTGCAGAGCGTGTGTTTGATAAAGTCGGCAGCACTGACTGTGCAGCCCCACCGCGCCCGTGAACGTGCGCAGCGTGCTCTTACCTCTGCGTCTCAGCACTGTACTGACCCCTGCCCACTTGATTGACGGCGCAGAGTCTGAACTGGTAGGTTCTGGCAGGCGTGAGCCCGCCCACCGATACCTCGGTCACAGCGGGATCGACCTCTGATAGGTAGACCTTCCATGGAGAGTCTAGACACGAGACATAAAGATTAGAGGCTGATAATATCTGGCTGAGGCAGGACAAACAAAGACGCAGGAACACTCAGGGCCAATAAATCAAACAGAAAAAGGGGGAGGAATGGATAAAAGCGGCAAAGTAAAGAGAAAGAGGGGGTGATGGAGATAATTCTAAAGGAAAGAAGTAGCTGAGAATGCAAAAGGAAAGTAAGTTTAAAGGAAGGAAGATTGATAAAAAAGCACAGATGTTGCTGTGTGTTGCTGCCAGCTTGTTGCCAGCTTATCTTTCAGTCTTCCTGCCGACGATACCGTGGACAGATGCAGTATTATCCCTATTATTGTACCAGCCACATGTGGATCTCTGTAAGTGAGAACGATAGTGGCCATTTTTAAGTGAAAACCGAGCGCATTAGAGCCAATGTGTCATGAAAATATATTTACAGCTGGCTTTTCGCTCTCAAACACAATCCAAATAAATCCAATATATATATCAAGCATGGAACAGGTAATCAGGGTGCAAAAAAACTCAGATCCATTCCTTACTGTCTGGATTCATCCCTCACTGAAATTGACCAAACATTTAAGCTCTCTGCATTCTTCATCTTTCCCTTTATCTCTAGTCTGTTATTCCCCGGTGCCACATTTTCCCTTCTCTCTCCCAAGATAGCACCTTTCTCCTCTCGTACTCTCTGCCATTATTTTCCTGTATTTTCGCGGTTGTCAGACGGCAGCTGTGTAATGGTGACAAGAACAACAACAAAAAAAACCCCAACAACTTCAAGTCACACTTGTGGTGCTGCTCTTATTAGAATGAGGATTAACATTTGATATTTGCTCTCATCAGTCCAGCTCCCACATTCATGAGCCAAGAGCTCGGCTGTGCGTGTGACGCTCAGCGCCCAGCATCCTCAGCCTCCAGCAGGAGTGAGCAGCTCTCCATCCGTCTCTCTCCAATCTGTTCTCCCTGTCATACTTTCCATCCTTCTTTCCTCCTTTTCCCTTTCTCCTTTCTTATTTGACAGGGAGCCAGCCTGCTGTTACAACATCTGCGGTAGAGAGAGAGGGTGGGTGAGATGCAAAGAGAGGGAGCGAGAGGAGGAAAAGGCAGGGTGAAGGAAGTATTTATTTATATGGAACCTACGAGTACTTTTACACAACTACATGATTTTCCATATGCCAGAAAACGAGTGCATGTGAGTGACTGGTAGACAGCAAGTGAGCAGCTGTTTGCTTCTCAGAAGCTATCAAGTATGCCCAGAGACGGACATGGACATATGCACGCGCACACAGGCACACACGGTTATACGTACTGTTCTCGGAGAGCTCCAGCAGGTAGTACAGAAGCGGGGAGTTCCCATCGAAGGGGCGTAGCCAGGAGAGCAGGACGGAGCGGGAGTCGGAGTCATTGAGGCGAGCCGTCAGGGAGCGAGGAGAGTGCGGCAACTCACTGGGGGCAAGAACGACACGGATCTTCATCAGGTTTACTCATATTCGTTTGGACATTTGTCAAGCAAACTTGCGGTCAGAGGTTTGAATCCCTCCAGCTGACAGTTTGCCATGGTGGGTGTCTGAGCAAGAACCCCGACTCTGAACTTCTAGACGCTGCCCACCGCTCCCTAGAGATGGTGTCACGTGTGGCCAGGTGAGTTGGAGGTCACCGGCTGTCCCAATTTTCATCATCAGACTTGAGTCTTCTTTTTCTCTTTTTTTTCGTCTGGTTTGAGGGAAATGCAAGGTGGGACGGCCACGTTTTGGTTGGCTCTGCACCTACCTCTCTTCTGTTCCTTTCTGACCGGGGTCTCCATCTCTTTTTAGTTGCTACTTTTTAAGGATGAACTTTTCGTTGTAACTATTTCCTCCCACAGCAAAAGAGGAAAACTAAACTGCAGAAATAAAGACTTATTTTCTTTTTCAACCTGAAACACTTGTGTGGCTTCTTTCCTTTGTGTTATGGCTTCATTCCACTGAGACATGTCATTTATGTAGATTTTATGAGGCCATAACAGATGGGTTAAAAACAGAGACAAAATATTTGCTGTACATTGTATATGTGACAAATCCTTTTATTTCTTTCTCATTAGTGTATTGTAACTGTCAAGTCAATGTAATAAAAACTATTGAAGCTCATTTATACTTTCAGTGCTCACCAACAGGGTAGGAGCTCCAGTGTAAGGTCCTCTTTTGGGGAGAATGTGGGCTTTACGGTGTTGCCCGACAACACTTTGGCACATTCATGGCGAGGTTAAAATGGAGAACCACAGATACCATTGAGCCGAACCTTAACAGTCTCATAAAGTATTAACAACAAATAACATCTTTGTTTGGTCTACAACAAAGAGAAACCCCTCAAGGACCATCAAGAAGTTGACTGCATGCATCTCCTGTGACAAGATTCCATTTGTAACATCTCATAAAGGTTCATGAGGCTTTACAGTGGAAAAAAAAGGAAAAACGTATGTTTTAGTATTTCTGAAGTCTGATCAAAAAGTCTCAAGGTGTATTTGAAGGGGAAAGAAGTCATGAATAAGTATACACCTCTTTAACGTGCCTAAGATAAGAGAGGAGTGGCTCCACAACAAGTCAAAGAATACTAATACGCTATGCAGCTACAACTATTATCAGTCTGGTGTATAACAAGAACAACCAAAAGTTTGTGGTGGGGGGGGGGGGGGGGGGGCGCATTCAACAGAATTGAGACAAATGTCACAGCTGGATTTGCAAATAGAAAAATGTAAAGTGAATTCTTGTCTTAAAGTAAAACTTCCCTGATGCACAATAACTGATGGTGGAAAATTGTATTGATCAAAATCATTTCAACAAGCTCATTGGATGATGGAGAGAGAGACTGACACTTCTTGAGTCAGACTGGAGTGAGACTCTTCTCTGCCGCTACACTGTGATACGGAGGTAAAAGTGTTTCGTTGCATTACTAAGGTTTGCTGAAGAGTAGAGAAACCTGTGCACTGCACTTTCCAATAAATGTGCCATAGACCTTAAACATCATATCTTGAGACCTGAAACATCATCTTGAGATCCGATGCATGAGAGGTACAACTAACTGTCAAGAGCTTCAGGCCGAAAAGGACATTTTTATCAGAAGAAAATCTAATCAGACTTTACATTACTCTGAAGAGGAGGAGTAGATATTCTTCTACACAATTTCATGCTGGAGGATGTGAATGTAGATGGAAGTGATATATTAGAAAGTTTTAATGACGTGTTGATGAACCTTTCATTAATATACAGGCGTATGAACTGTATTTAGGAGCATCACAACTATAATAGGAATAGATTGAACATTTTAACCATCAAGTATTGTTGAAGAATCTGTCAATACTTTAAAGTTAATATGAAGTCGCACATCCTTTGTACAATCGGATTGTGTTTTTCAGTAGTTTGTTGTACGCAGCGCTGATGTTCAAACATATTTTTTTTTCATATTTTGAAGATAAATTCATCCATCAGGTGCAGTAACTGAAAAATGAGTCCATTAATCAGTGAAAAAAACACGTTCATATACTGTTTAGAAGAAAACAAAGAAAAAATCTGGCCACCTGCCTAGTTAAAGGGTTAAAGTGAATTTAGCGCTCCTTAAGAAAGCAATCAGGAACAGGACATATTTATCATTAAGAGGCTGGCAACAACTGGCATTTACTGAAAAATGCAAATAATGAGCCAACTGTGACAGAGACAGTTTAGGCTGTGTGCCTCTCTGACATTAACATTTGAGTTTCTATTCTGCAGAAACATAATGAAAAGCAATGAATCTGAATCAAAGGACGAAGATAAAATACCGGCATACTGTATTTGTTTAATTTGGGCTGCTAATACATTGAATTACTAAATTACACATGGCTGATAAAATGCATCCAGGCCAATTATATTATTAGGAACATCTTTATCGTGCTACTCCCAGTCAGACTTGATAAAGTTCAAGGGAAAAATATTACATAAATGTTCATAACAACAGAATTAGAGTAACTTCAAAATGGCTCAAAGCACTTGGCTGGATTTGTTCTTGGCTGCCAACAGTAACCAGGTAGATTTCAAAAAGTCCCTGATCCTCGCCAAGAAACAGTCGGCACGTAGCCCAGGAACTCCACAAAACCACAATTTGTAGTCTTCACTGAACTGAACTTCGCTTTGGGTTTTTTGTAGAAATCAAGAAAACAATATAAAACGGGTTGATAAGTGAAGGTTGCATGTGCTCACGTCCAGTTTAAAAAAAACAAAACAAACTTGTACAGATTTAAATCAACTTTTCTCGCCCTGTTTCAAAGCCTCTCGACTAAACCAAACCAACTATGTGCTCGTCACGCCTAAATATGCTGTGACAATCATCAATACACGACAATCTACTGCAACTTTTCATAAGCGGTAGAAGCTGTCAGAGTATAGCTTTAATATCCGCATCCAAACAAAAGCGTGTTCCTGAGCAGGTAATTACACATTTATGCTTTTGTGTCTCATCAGCACGTCTGTGACAGTGTGCTGGGACTGTTCATTAGGCAGACATTTGTTTCCTGTGTTTTGTTGTTCTGTTAAATATGTGCGGTAGAATAAGTTTGGCTCCAACATCCAGGTTAGTTCTTGGGTTTAGTCCAGGACCGGTTCCAGAGGGCGATATCTTTTTTAAATATGGTTTGGTCCGAATGCTTCTGTCCGGGCTCTGTGTCGCCACAAATATATTTCAGCACATCTATTAAAAATAAATTTTCCAGACATTTGCCCATCCCCTGTGTACTCCCGCCATATTAATAACAATGAAAGCAATCCGGTTATATTCATGAAAGCAATAAAGACAATCCACACATTTAATTAAAGCAAGTTTAGTGTATCGTAACTCTCTTTAAACGGTAGAGGAGGAGAGGCAGACAAATGTAGATTTTAAATGTAGTTTTGTGAAGGCTGCAGGTGCACGCAGAGGAAAACACAAGTAGAGAAATTAAAGGAGATCAAAGAAGAGAGCGAATACCATTACTCTGAAACAACAACGAACGAGTCTTTGTAAACTTGCTGCATCTCGTGTTTATATGGTTATTGATTATTTCCAACTATTCAGGATCGTGCGAGTCCGCTGTCAAAGGGCTCTCCACTGTCAGGCTGCAAACTCCTATTAATTGCTTCGGGATACGCGGGGTTAAAAACATCTGCCTCGGTTCTTTTTCGCTTGTGTACAAATTCACATCTCAATATTAATGGAGGTGTGAACCAAGAAAATCGAGGGAGCTGCTAAAAGAGTCGGGCGAGCAGCGCAGTGAGGAGAGTGCAAGGACAAGCCGCCAAGCAGGGGAGGGAGCGAAGGGAAATGAGAACCATGTTTTCTTTTCTGAGCTGACATGATCATATTAATTAATGGATGAGCTCAGAGAATGTTAGAGCAACTACCTTCACACCCGGCCTGCAAACACACACACACACACACACACACACACACACACACACACACACACACACACACACACACACACACACACACACACACACACACACACACACACAAGCACAAGCACAGTCACAAACTCACGGACACACGGATGGGTCTTACGGGAGTTGAACCAATAACCTGCTGGTAATTAGTCTGTCTCTGCAGCCGCCAGCGTCTGTTAGCCTCTGTGACCCATTGATACGGAGCTAACAAGAATGTCAGTCACACACATAGATACATGCGCACATACACACACACGGATGTGCGTGCACACACACACACGTTCATCGTGTGTTCTTACGCGGATGTAAACACAGATCTGCTCCCACTCTCTGAGGGTGACATGTATAACCTCTTGTCCCTCTATAATTCAGAGGGATGTGGATCTTTGTTCTCTCTCTCTCTCCCTCTCCTCTACCCTGCAATTACATGAATATATCATAAGTGCCTATTATAAATATATGACAGAAATGCTTATTAATATATAAATGCTGCTACCTGTTCTCTCACAGTGGCCATAATGAGGCTGTGAGGGTCGCAGAGCAGGACACAGTTTAAACGTGTGTGGCCTGTTTTACTGTGAGCAGATGGGAATGATGCCTGCTCATACCCAGACCACCATGTGGCACATCTGGGATGGGCTCACCCACAGCACACAAACGCACATGTGCAAGTACGTTTTGCATAGCAATGTGTAAGGGATCTCACACAGGTGGGATTGTAGAGTCTACTTGTAGTCAGATGCATGCTCGCATTTATTACTCTGTCTCGTAAAAACTCACCGAGGGTCTGACCCTTGACTGAACATGGCTGCAACCAGAAACAAGCAATTAACTCATGAAACAAGTGCTGAAAGTACCTGACAATAATTATTTCCTCGCCCATCTGCTGGGTCTCATTGCTTTTAGTTTGCATAGTCAATGCTTTTTTTCTTTTTAATTTCTGCATCATGAGACGTTCTCTCTGTCAATCATATCTGCAATATGAATCAGCCCAACACCTCACTAAAAGACAGAAACATGTTTTTCCTCCTTTAAAGCCACGCTGCATCAAAATCAATGAGACTAATCACAAGGAAAACTATTTATCCTGCCAGATAAGAAATTACTTATTCACAAGGTATAAATAATATGAAAATCAAATATCAGCCAGATGTCTGAAAATGTATGGGGAGGTAAAATATATGTGAAGCAGAACAAAGCACATGTTTCAGGGCTTGATAAACTGAGATACACACTGATTTGTTTTCTTAGCAAGAGTTAAATGAAAAGACAAACACCGCTCTCTCGTCAGCGTGTTAAACACGAAGCTCCAGCAAGCAGCTGGTTGATTTAACTTAGCACCAACAGGAAAACAGGTAGCGTGAAGCTCATTAAGGCCCCATATCTCATTTGTTTGATCTCTGTGAAAAAACACAACGTGATTGAGTAGCAGATCGGGGAAGGGACGTATTCTACAAACTCACATGACTTCGAGGCGTGCGGAGTGGGAATCGTTGCCAGCTCTGGATGTCACGGTACACGTGTAGTCCCCGATGTCGCCGGACCACGTCTGGCCGATGGTGAGGGATCCTTTGCGCAGGGAGACGCGGCCTCCGCTAGTGGGAAGGACCGTCACGCCACCTCGATCCCACATGAACCTGCAACAAGAAGAGGTTTGTATGTGTTTTCTAATATTCAACATGGGACAGTTTAAATGCAATGCTGTGCTGTAGATGTGAAGAACGTGCAACAGTTCCTTCACAAAGATAAATCCGTATTTGCTGTGGCCAACTTGACCACCCCCTTGCTCTTCTTTAAGCTGAAGGTGGTTTGTAATAAACCCGAGCTGTATGTCTGGGGTCGTTCTCCTCTGCTGCAGAATCAGCGGATCAGACGCTTTTCTGCTGGTTTTACATG
Source organism: Lipophrys pholis (assembly GCF_963383615.2). Classification (NCBI taxonomy): domain Eukaryota; kingdom Metazoa; phylum Chordata; class Actinopteri; order Blenniiformes; family Blenniidae; genus Lipophrys; species Lipophrys pholis. The sequence goes on from NC_137628.1 coordinate 27,926,724, forward strand.
ATGGATAAGTAGCATTGTTTACATCGACCGTAAAACTTTTGCACCGCACTGTAGACGGTAGGACGAGATACTACAAGATTAGAGATCGTGTAAGTAAACAGCCGGGCCGCCGAGCACGTACCTGATATCGATCCTGGGGTCGTGCGTGGCGTTACAGTCCAGAACAGCAGTGGTTCCTTTGATAACACGCTGGTCTGTCGGAGGAACAGAAATAACTGTGCGGCCTGGCAAGTGATAGAGAAGACAAAAACAATGAGAGAATTAGACGGTGTAAATAAAAAAAAAAATATACATGAAACTTTGCATGACATGGTTCAGTCTTGTTTAAAATGCATACATAAATGTATGTTGCAGAACAATGCCAACAAATAAAGGTTCAACACTCGGGCATGCATTCCCAACACACCCACACACAGAGTAAGAAAAACAGCACATAATCTACATTTAACTCAGCAGTGAGAACAGAAATCTGCTCGAGCAATGTTCATCTCATTAAAGTGGATTTCATTGAGAACAGCCAGCTCATGTTCACATGTACTGTATCTATATATGTATATATGGGAACAAGTAGCTAATCAATAACTTTATCAGCTAATCTGTCGGCCTCCCATCAAGCCAATCAAATGATTATTTAACTCCTGCATCAGCTAACTGCATCAATAACCAATCACAGATCTACTCACCACTGCGAGCTAATGCAATTGGACAGCTATGGATAAATTACTGTTCCATGTCTGTTTTAGCCTCTTTAGCAAATGTATATTGAGCAGTTTAATCTGTTGTTGTTTGTGTGTGCACAGCATGTGTTGTGTGCGTCTTACTCCAGACGGTGAGCGTGGCGCTGGAGTTGATGGTTCCCTCTGAGTTGGAGGCGATGCAGGTGTACTCTCCCGAATCCTGGAAGCTGACGGGCAGAATCTGCAGACCCCCAGACTGCAACAGTGTGAACCTGGGAACCTGGACGGAGCCGCTGGCTAAGACCTGTGATCCTGCAGAGAGTGAAAATAATAAATTAGCCTCAAGGTGAAGGAAAGTAATTAAGCCATTAAGCACATTTTAATTAGAAACACATTCTGCCAGTGCGTCTGTGTGTCTGTGCGCACGGTCTGGTACCTTTCCTCCAGGTGATGGCAGGCTTTGGAGCGCCGCTCGTCTGGCAGGTAAACACGGCTGTGTTGCCATCAGTTACTGTTTGGTCTGACGAGGGGGATGTAAATGTAGGGGCCACACCTGAAATTGCAAGGAGATACCACTTGAGGAACGAAGACAGAAACAGATTGCGAGGAGCAAAAGGAAAAATGAGGACAACTTGGAAAAAAAAGAAAGAAAGAAAAAAAAAAGGGATGCTTTTGTTGATCGAAACGCTTCCTCTCTGATCAATATAGAGGCTTTATTCACAACATGGCGCTACGTGTGAGGGCATAAATGAGGAAGATGGTGGTGTGGTGGCTCCACAGGGACCTTTGATTATTATCAAATGTTCACAAACCAAAATGAAACTCCTCAGAGGCAAATATAACTGTATGAACAGCCGGCACGCCCTGCAGACCATTAGGTCAAGGTGGAGTGTTTCCCTGACGCAGTCACTTGAATGAAAAATGGCTAAAACCGAGAAAAGATAAAGGGAAAAAGAAAAGAAAAAAAACACCTTATGAAACATTTCAGTACACAATAAATGTGATTTTCAAATCAAAAAAAGGGGAAAAATGTGAGCAGAAGCAAGCTTGTGGCTGGAAGTTTGTTTATTGCATTGCAAGTGTAAGTGTAGTTAAGTTAAATATAGAGAAACATTTTCCCCAACTGGAATACCAAACCATCTTTTTCTGCCACATATGCATAGTTACAAACAATTGAGTTGATGTTAAACATCACCGTCAGCATATATAATATTGAGGTTAACATCATCGTCTAAAAGGTGGCAAGAAGGTGAGGCTGGTGCCAAATTACAAGTACTCGATCAGCTCAATGCTGATAATCAGAGAGAAGCAGGCTTCAAGGAAATTATGACGTAAAATGCTAAAACACAACTTGTACTTGTACTTGGTATTGGCTCCAGCCTCAAGGGACCTTCTCCTATTCCTCTTTATCCATCTAAGGAAGGACAGAGAGTAGTTTTCTCTCTCTCCTGCAGAAAAGATGAACTGGTTTATTGTTTTATGCCTTGCTGGTTTTTCCAGCGATGGGCTGGTGACCTATCCTCTGTGGATCTTGCCTTGAGTCTGAAGTCGGCTGGGATCGGCTTCAGCGCAGCGCAAACCCTCACTTGTATCAAGCTGTATCAAAAGTAGATGAACAGATAAACTAGGGGCCACTTCAACAGCCAGTATATGATATATTATGATGAAATGCTTCTCTGGTGTAAATCCAGAACAGAAAAAAAAAAGAATTTGTTCAAATACCTGTTACATTTATACATGAACAAACGTGAAGGATGAATAGCAGAAATAATGCAGCTGCAATGATTTGCTGATTTGCTGATTGGCAGAAAAACGATCACCCTCTATATCCTGTCAGTTGTTTTTCAATCCAAAATGCCAACAATTACATACCTCAACACTCTCAACTGGGAGATTTTCCCATTTGTGGATATTTGTGATATTCTAATTGTTGATTAGGAAAAACAAGAAATGTAATTATGTCATATTTTGCTTTCGCATTATTCTAACAATAATAATCATTGTTAGTTGCAGCTCTAACGAACATAATCACACAAACAAAAATGATTATTTAAAAGAAAGTGAGACGAATTAATGTGGAAAAGGACTTGAAATAATCCATGAGAGCACAACTCATTCCCGATATCTCAAGCACTTGTGTGTACAAGCTGATCAGAGGAACTCACTGGAGACGAGCAGCTGTGCGTGTGCTTGGGTCTCTCCTGCAGCGTTGCGAGCGAAGCACTGGAATATTCCCCCGTCTCCGGGCTGGACCCGGCGCACAGTCAGCCCGGCTGCCGCGTTGACCTTGTAGCGAGGGTTGGCCAGTTTGGAAATGGGCACGGCATCCTTGTACCACTCGATCCTCGGCTGAGGGACCCCTATTTGTGTACACACAAGAGAAACACACACAAAGGGGGGAGAAAATATTTAGTTTCCCTAATTACATGCTATCTGACCTCACTGCTGAGCCAAGCACTCCAAAAATGTGCAGACTTTTATCAACAGTCATTCTTCTCCTTTTCTCTCGCTCTTTATAAATATGCATGCGTGCATAATGACTGCTAATAATATATTGATTGGAAGGCGTGGAGGTGTTGGGCTAAGGGTGGCAGACGGGGCCAGAAAACATTCTGAATAAAAGATTTGGAGCAAGAGCGGCACGTTGAATACCTGCAGAGTTTGTGCCCACCTGTCTGATGAACATGCCAGAAATGACAGGCAGGGGGCTCATGCAATTACTCTGTCTCAGGCAGGCCTTCCCACCTGTGTGTGTGCGTGTGTGCGTGTGTGTGTGTGTGTGTGTGTGTGTGTGTGTGTGTGTGTGTGTGTGTGTGTGTGTGTGTGTGTGTGTGCGTGTGTGCCTGTGCGTGTGTGTGTGTGGCTGTGGCTATTTGAAGGACAGGGAGAAAGAGAGAGAGAGAGAGAGGATTCCACACTTTCCTTCAATCTGTTGGTGTCAAGCTCTTGCAGACATGCGTGAAGTATTTTCTCTCCCTCCCTCCCTGCCTCGCTCTCTTTCACTGCACTCTATCTTTTCTCCTTCCCCCATTCCTCCTCCAAGCCTCCATCCCTCTTTCTTCGTACCCTCAGGCCTGTGCGATTTAATTACACTGCCACTGTATCAGATTACTGAGGAGGAACATAAACTCGGTGTGTGCGAGAGAGAGAGAGAGAGAGAGAGAGAGAGAGAGAGAGAGAGAGAGAGAAAGGGAGGCAGGAGGAGGAAGAGGAGGAGGAGGAGGAGGAGGAGGAGGAGGAGAAAGTACAGTGTGGCAGTTTTTAGAGCCTGTGTCCAGTCGTGCTCTTGTGAAGGTTTTCATGTCATCTATTTGAAGACACTTAGTGAAACTTCGAAGTTCTCCGTCAACATGGCGGTGCGCTCGCCGCCACCAAAATTCCAGCGTCATCGCTCACCAGGCCTTTCGAACCACCGCTCACAGATCCTGGACGCTGATGCCAAACCTCAGCCTGATGAGATTTGGACCAGGTCACCTTGAATCAGGCTGAGCAGCAGGTGATTGTTCAAACAGCAGGACTGGAGCTTTTTACAAAGAGACCCGACATTGAAGGGACAAATATTGGGCCAATCACAGCACCGGCCTCACCATCTCTATGCAGCAGTATGGCGGGCTTTAGAAGGAGTGGATTTAGGCGGGGACACTTTTATCAGGCATTTTAATGCTGCACAGATTTAGAATAAGTAATGCAATATGGCCAGTTTCAAGTATTAACAGGCAAACCTTATCTTATTATTAATTTTATCTGCACCAAAATATAATCAATGCAAATAATCTTTTTTTTAGTGTTTTGTGTTTTCATTTTGATTTTATATCACAAGGCGTGGTGAGATCATAGTTTTCCCCAATACTGTTTTTAACCCATTACACAACTGCTCATGATCCAGAAACAATTGGAAAAGTTTTTTGGTTTTTTTTGGTCCCTTATCACCACATCAAGTGGTGATAAGGGACATTTTGGATGTAGTGGGTCTTCTATCTGGAGATTTTTGCCATTTTCCAGATGAGAAGTCAGAGCCTTATCTGAAACTTTCATTTATTCAATAGTCTGTTTCCTCAGCAATACAATTAATCATGAGGTAATTAAATTATTAAAATACAAAGTGCCACTTTCGCAGAACAATTAAATGCAGATTATTAAAAGCAGTCAATCTTTTTCATCCAAATATCTATTGGACGTATTCTGCCTCACTGAGAGGGTTGAACTGGTTTCACAGGGAGAATTTCTGCGTGCAGAGCTTCATGTTCTTCCTGTATGTGGGATTTCCCCAGGTACTCTGGTGTCCCCCCACAGTCCAAAGAAGTCAATGTTAAATTTGCTGTCGCTGTGAATGAGTGTGTGGTTGTCTGTCTCTCTGCTTGCCCTGTGTTGGACTGGTGACCTGTCTCATAGTCAGTTAGGATCCGATCCAATCCCCCCACAACAATAAAGTGGATGAAGCGGTATAGAACATGAATAAATGGCCTCAATAAAACCTGGTTACAGGAGGAGGAATTTATTAACAGTATAAAGATATATTATATATCATTAAATAAAATCGAATTGAACTGAACTGACTGAAGCTATTTAGTTATATTGTGAGTGTGAAATTGTGTGGTGGATGAAGGAAATTCCAACAGTTCATCAGGGACACAATGAAATTTAATTAACATTAATAAAAAAGATAATCCCAGTTGACTATGGATGAATACAGGGTCACGTCACCAGATCTTAATCACACTCACATTAACCTCAACGGCAGGGTTTTGCACTGTGGGACACAAAAACCTGGAAAAACTCATACATGCACAGGGAAAACATGCAAACCTCACATAACACCCCCGTGGTCTCACACACAGACAGCGTACCTGTAGCCAGACAGGGGATATCCACATTCCTGTCGAGGTCGGCTGAGATCTTCCTTTTGGGCTGCACAGTCAGAGTGGGTGGTTCTGCACAGAGGAGATTTAAGACCCAGAAAAAAGAAATTTAAATAAACATCACAATCAGAACCAATATAGAAATAAAACAGCATATAAAGCTGAATGGGGAACAGGAAGGGCTTAAAGTGCTACTAATATTAGGTTGTTAAAAAAAAAAAAAAAAAAGCTGAAGAAAAAATAACTTAAAAGAGGAGCTGGGAGTTCTCCCTCTCTGAGCATTTATTCTTTAATAGAGAAGAGAGTTAGAGAGTCGAAGTCGGCATCGCAGAATAAAAATGGTTCCCCCTCTTGGCCTTCAGTATCTTGAGTGTCATTGAAAGGCAGGATTTCTGTCTATATGCCCTGTGAAATGATTTCCACACACAACGAAAGAAAAACACACACTCATAGTACCCCCAGGGAAACAGTATCCTCCCTCCCTTTTTTTTTGTTAAACTACTCCATTTCACTGCCAATACCAGCTCCCTCAAAAAATGCCCCCCCCCCCCCCCCCCCCAAATGCTGACAGCAGCTATGAGAAATTAAATGTGAATTCATGCCTGCTGGTTTATTTCTGTAATGCTACGAGTTATTAAAAAATAAAACTACGGTGGCTCTGTTTCTATAAACAAATAAACAAATAAATAAATGCTAATAATCAGTGAGAGATATTGACACAGCGAGCCCAGAGAGGAGCCGGAGATGCAGTGTCTAATTCGTTTTCAGTCGGAGGGAAAGCGGCTCCACACAGCAGTGGCACCTGTACACTGAAAAATGACTTGGTGGAAAATGAAATGTCCAGCGCATGAACTAAATAATGAACGTGGATTTCAGTTTCTCCAAAGATGTCACTCCTATTGAACCAACCGAAATAATTTTAATAGACCTTTCATTTCTTTTTAGTTTTTTTTTCTTTTCACTTTCGCACTTGAACTGTAATAACATACAAACAATAATATTTTCGACACAGTGCTGTCATGTTTAGGGCCGTTGTACTCGCAGTCCCTCGCCTCCAGTGTTATTTCTGTTCCTTTGCACATTGCAGGGTTCAACTGAGGAGGCTAAGTTTGATCAAGCTGCACGGCAGACTGCTGTGCTACATTTATCCTACTTGACTCCGCCACCTCTCAACTTCTTTACCACTTCCTGGGAACTTTTAAAACCCACACGTGTTTGTGTGTGTGTGTGTGTGTGTGTGTGTGTGTGTGTGTGTGTGTGTGTGTGTGTGTGTGTGTGTGTGTGTGTGTGTGCATCTTCTATCTTTCATGCAGACAGTGAAATTTGGGAAGAATTTTGTCGGTGGAACGGGGGCAGCGTGCATGGAGCAGGAAAACGAGAAAACAAGAGATGAGTTACATCCACATGGCGTGACACTGATAACACGGCTGCATTAATCCTCCTTCAGACAGGTGAGTGCGAGGGAACACAGTGTAGGTGCAGAAACAGAACAAAAACCCATCTGAGAGTGTTTGGGGTGGCTGTTTAGGCCTCTGAGCTCTTATGGCTTCCCTACTGTCTGTCTGCAAAACAAAGATGGGGAACAACAAGAGATGCATTGTTGTTTGCACCAGCAGCCGTCCGTACAGTATACAACATGGAGGATGCAGTGTCATACATATTCCGATTAGTGGATCGGGGCAAAATAAAAAAAAGAGAAATGAAATTGAATAATGAATACCTTTGAGGCTGTCTCCTTCTTTTCACACAAACACATACACTATTCTGTTTAGGAATCCCTTTTATTGCATCAAGCTCAGTTGAGCCCGTAGCAGAGAAAAGAGGATCAGTACCAATGTATTCATCAGTCTCTACTTCTCTGATACATATGAATGCATGCAGACTTTGTCCCTGGCAGGCAGGCCTTAACAGTCCTGCCGCCTAATGAAGGAAGATAACGTGGAAAAAGCTAGATTGTGGAGTAGAAGGTGGATGGAGAGAGAAAAGAGGCAGGCAGAGGGTACAAAAATTGGCGACAGATGCCGAGAGGGCACAAAGAAAGAGAATGAGCCGGTATAAATATTCAGGCGGGTCTTTTCTAACTAGTAAGTATTCTGAAGACATGGGTAGTTCTCTAGCTCTCTCTCTCTCTCTCTCTCTCTCTCTCTCTCTCTCTCTCTCTCTCTCTCTCTCTCTCTCTCTCTCTCTCTCTGCTTAGGTGCTCCCTCGCTCCGACAATCACAGCAGATCAAAAAGACGCTGACGAAGTGGCGGAGAAAAGTTTCGCTTCATCAATCACACGCTCCCCGATCGCATGTTTGTTGTTTTCTGTTTACGCACATGGACTGAGGACCTGAGGCGTGGGGGGGGTGTGGGGGTGTGGGGGGTTGTGACGAGATCGCTCCAGTTTGAGTGCTTTCAGTGTTCTCCTATTGATTGGCAACTCCGGGGAACAAAACTAATTTAGCCGCCGGGCCAACAGGCGTGTGCGTGTGCGTGTGTGTGTATGTGCGTGCCTTGGCGATCGTATGCGAGCACACACATGCATCCATGGAGGAGTTTGTGTGTATACACGGGCGCAACAGCTGCTTGTGACGACAATGGGCATTTTACTAGTGAATGCGAACACACACACACACACACACACACACACACACACACACACACACACACACACACACACACACACACACACACACACACACACACACACACACACACACACACACACACACACACACACACACACACACACACACACACACACACACACACACAACGTGGCCTGAACGCTCCTGTGGCTGACAGCTACTGCCTGTGGGGTGTCCGCGGCCACGCTTCCAGGAATGAAAGAGGAATAAACGGAGGAATAAACAGAATGAAACAGCGCCCAAGGCAAAACAAATGTACAACAGAAGACAAGAGTGAGTTTAAAATAAATTAATCACGTGTTGAGGGCTTTCGAGGGCCTTCCCAGGACAATCACAGATAATTATATTAGGTAGTGCGTGTGTGTGTGTGTGTGTGTGTATGTGTGTGTGTGTGTGTGTGTGTGTGTGTGTGTGTGTGTGTGTGTGTGTGTGTGTGTGTGTGTGTGTGTGTGTGTGTGTGTGCGGACACAAGTCAGCCTGAGGTGACTTGCCTCCATTTTTTGGGGACAAAAAGTTTCCACAGTGTGAGTCGTTGATTCTAAGCATCGAGATTAAGTTTGAGATTTGGGTTGGATGAGGTCAAGACGAGTCACCAAGAAATGAAGTCAAGCCAATTTGATACTTTCTGAGCTCAGTGATTAAAACAAGACCAGGTCAATGTCTGCCAATGACTGAGCGCCTGATTATCCGACTGACAAAAGGGCCAGAGAGAGAGAGAGAGAGAGAAAGAGAGAGAGAGAGAGAGAGAGAGAGAGAGAGAGAGAGAGAGAGAGAGAGAGACTGATGGACAGCTTTTCTTACCAATTACAGTGAGGTGCACCCTTGCCTCCACGGGTTTGGCAGAGCTGTTGCTCAGCGACGCTTCACAAACATATAACCCAGAGTCAGAGGGGGACGGGGCGGGAAGGACGAACCGACGCCCTCCGGCCAGCCTCCGGCCATCACGCTTCCACGACACCACGAGGCCGTCCACCGGTCTGAGAGGAGAGGGTGAGAAGGTGAAAAAAAGATGACAGAAGGCAATTACAACATACAAAATCCATCAGTTTATTTGTCAATGAGGCAGGAAATGAGTGATGACGGTCTTTATGTCAGAGCAGTCCGCTCTACTCAGCATGAAGGCGCTTTACTCAGTTACTCTAAATGTTGGAAAAGAAAATGGGATCTGGGTGTAAAATGAAATTTTGTTTAATCAAAACACCATCATTTTTTTTTTTTTTTGTGAGAAAATGTGTGCATCATAATGAATGTGCCTAAATGAGTGGCTCAATACTTTGTTATTCTCACCTGTATTCAGTCCTCGGCTGGTGAGTCATGAGCACAAACGCTAATTATGTAATCAGTAGCCGGAGCTGCTTTTTGTCAAGGACTGCTCGAAAGTCGTAGCTCAGTTAGAGCATCCTCATTGTCTACAAATAGTAATCTATGAGAATAAATTAAAAACATAGACAATGAGAAAGACAATGTAAGGGTCCATTACTCTAACCAGTATAAGTGCATTTAGATTTAAATTAGAGTGGTTCGTAAAAACATCGAGAAACAAAAACAACGGCAGAAATTAGACAGATGGAAGAACGCAAAACAATTCATAATAAAAGCTGCTCATGAAACTCAAGCTACTGTCATTCAGTACAAGTGATACCTCCTGAATACATTAGCTCAGACATCATTAGCGTTGCATTGTTTTGATTTATTATTATTGCATTTGCTCTCTTTCTTTTTTAAAGAGGTTATTTGTTTTTGGTATTACTCTTGCATCCACCAGGCTGGTGGTACTGCACAGCACAAAGAACTGTAATATGAAGACATGTGTAGGAGGTGAAGACAAGCTGGCAAGATTCAGTTTCTGTACGATTCCGTGATATGTTTCCTGTCAAATCACACATTTTCTGGCTGGAAATCCAACTCGGATGATTAAAAGTGATTGACCAAAAATTATGTTTTCCCTTTGTTAAACAGACACTGCAATTATTTCCTCTCAGTTGCCAAACGGCAGAGTCACAGCTGACATCACTGTGCGGATCCAGATAAAATATGCTGTGAAAGTATCGCCTGGGATTTACAAAGGGTTTCGTATTCATAAGAAATGGGTCAAATATGAAGCTACTGTGGCCTAAAACAAGTAAAATGTGACGGGTACACCACGAGGGCAATATACTCCATAATATTATGACTGCCTACCAAACGTTATGTATGTCAATACTTTAACCCGACCGTCCTGGCATGTCCTCGACTAGACTGCATGGAGTGTGCTGTTGTATATCTTAACGTGCCACTGACGGCCTATTTACACATCATTTTTGTTATACATATATATATATATATATATATATATATATATATATAATGTTTGTATGTATACAAACTGTGCATGTGCAGTAGCAGCATTTTGAAACGTTGCGTCTTCCTGCGTTTCAACGGATCGATTTTGAAAAAGTTCTAACTTGGGAGCCGTTTTCAAAAAGTTGTGTTTTCGTTGATTTCGGCACTGTTGTTGTCCAAACAGACACTCGAAACACAATAAAGGTTTTCCGTTTTTACTTATAAACGTTGTCGTGTAAAGCAGGAGATCCTTCATGTCTTGGAAGCTACAAGGTGGGGTCATCCAGGGGGACGACTTCTCCTGGGTCACTTTTTAATGGTACTGATGTGGTGGTATAAACGTTTACGGGTTCAAACCACCACTTGTGAATCTGAATTATTCACTTCAACGGTTATGGCAGAATGTTATGCCATAAGATAGATACCTAATTTTATCCAGACACCAAAATTTTATTGCAACAAAACTAAAACTGCTTTCTCGTCGCTCAAAACGTCCGCCACACACACACACAAATACAAAAATTGCACAATCTCCTCGTGGCCTGAGCTCATTGTAGGATAAAAACCTTTTTTGTTAATTTGTTGTCATGGCTTTATACCAGCTGGCCCATGGTAGCAGCTCAAAGAAAGAGCGTCCTGGATGGGAAATGTTCTGGGCCTTTTTAAGACATAATTGTCACCAGGGGTCGTGTAGCGAGTGGAGTGAAGATGCTTTTAAACCTCCAGTATCAGGCCTATTGGCACTACCTGTTTTCAGGCAACTTTCTAATTATTTCAGCAGTATTCCAGCAGCAGAGCAGTGCCGCCTATAACTCATCGATGATTAATGTATATAGATAACAGGAGCTTTCAGATTTCAGCACTGGGTTTGATTTTATGGCTCAAACTCTTTTTTCCTGCCAAGCTTGCACTAGTTTTTGCCTCTCTGTTTCCTGCGTACAGCCTGGTCTCTCTGGGTTGAATAGTTCCTGATAGCGACCACAGTTCCTATGGTGTGGTTTGTTCCGGGTACAGAAAAAAAAAAAAAAAGCAAGCGATTCTGAGATTTTTTGTCTGCTGATGTGAAGGAAACAATTTATTTACTGCAGCATTAGAAATGTAAGGCTCGACCATGTGTCTACTTGTGTTAAAGACAGTTTCGGTTTATTTTCTAGGTTTTACTCACAATTTTGTTTCAGCATCTATTGAATGTGATAGTCACTTGGTATTTCTTTTTTATTTGTTTTGTAGCTTGAGTGCTTCCAAGGGATCAAGTACAGCTGGGAAACATTAAAAGAGAAGCGGCCAGCTCGACTCGCACTGACTAAATCACAAAATTCAACCAAGACCTTGTTAAATAATAATAATAATAATAATAATAAAAAAATCCACCAGCACTTGGTAAAATTCCATAAAGCACACTGTCTAAGTAGAACCAGAAATATCACCTGTTGAGTCCAGACAGCTCAGGACTCATCATCCTGGCTGGTTGCGCTTTTATCTGGTCAGAGCAACCTCAGTGCCACTTCGCCTTTTATATATTTTCAACCTATGTTGGACTTGCACAATAACACGTCCCTGACCGCTTTTACCAAGCGTAGGAAATATTCTCGTCGCTTGTACGTTTGGATACCCTAGGAAGAACCCACTGCCATCCAAACCTGTATACTCTGCTGCTTCATTATCACTTCTGATTAGAAAATCACAAATAGAAAAGTACACTGGAGAGTCTGGCAGCAGTTTATATTTGATCAACAAGTAGCTGATTGCAATACTGTTCGGTCTATTTGTATGTTTTTTTTCCTTGAGTTTCTAATTTAATGCTCTGCCTTATGTGGCATTTGAATAAACTCATAAAGCATAATTCACAGGGTGTATGCTAAACTATTTATGGATAAAGTTGAGCAACAACGTACTTGCCATTGTTTCCTCACCCTTATAATCCATTATCATTGTATGTGCAGTTTTGAGTGCAGTGAATGTTCACAAGACAAAGAAAGACATGTAAACCTATAAAGATGCAAACTGATATACAGTTGGCTATACTGCAATCCAAACATTAATGTAACGACTCCTTAGAACTCCTTAAGACAAACTCACTTGTCCTTCCAGTCATTCAATGTCAGATGCCAAGTGGTCGATATATCAGCTGCTGGTGGTCACAGGATTGATGTTGACTTGATGGAAATTGTTCAGCATACACAGAAATGCGGAGAAATTCCCTACGCAACTGATAGCTTTAAAAGCTCATTCAAAACAGGTTGTAGGAAAAACACTTGGATTACATAATATGGAAACAAGTAAAAGTATTACAAGCTCAGTCACAAACAAGCTCCAGCTGTATTATGTAAGATCCAACTTCCATCGCTTACTTATTACAGCCCAACAATGACTATATGTGTGATAATGACTATACTCTGGCAGTCCCTGTGACTCACAGCCTTGATGACTAACACAATGGAATTGGAATCCCTTGTCTTGAGTGAAGGGTTGATCTAAAACTGTCAATTTGAGGCAATAAAAATAAATAAAATACAGGTTGTGTTAAAAGCAGACACTCCGCTGTAATAGAACTGACGTCAGAATTCAGTAGCTTTTTTTGTCCATATAAGGCTTGGGGGAAGAAAGGCTTGTGCATGTGCGTGTGTGTGTGCATGTGTGTTAGCCGTCAGAATGGAGTTGGACTCAGCACACAGGTGTGATGTTTAAAGGTTAGGGTTAATCCAACAAATGACCTATGAAAATGAATGGGACACACATGTATTGCTGTACAAACACAAGTCGGTACTTGTGTTGCTGTACTTCGCTGTAGGACATAAATAAACCGTTTCCTCTGTAAAAAAAAAAAAAAAAAAAAAATGTTTAACTCTTTCCGAGAAAGACAAAGTGAGCGACTCAAGTGACGGAAAGACAACTGTGCATATTGTGTATGTTTCAAACAAGAAGAAAGCAGAGCTGTCGAAAGAGAAAAGCATTGTTTAAACTTATGAGTGTGTGTGTGTGTGTGTGTGTGTGTGTGTGTGTGTGTGTGTGTGTGTGTGTGTGTGTGTGTGTGTGTGTGTGTGTGTGTGTGTGTGTGTGTGTGTGTGTGTGTGTGTGTGTGCGAGCGTGCGCCCTCAATATAAGCGTTACCTAGCATTAGCAATGCACTCCAGGGTGGCCTCGCTCCCCGTCACCACTGTTGTGTCTTTAGGTCCAATCACGATTGCTGGAGCTACTTGCTCTGACTCTGGATCTGCAACAGAGCAAAGAAACACAAGAGGCAGTTCAGCTTATAAATCACACACAGCAGCATAACCCCAAAACATAGATCATGATTGACTCCGACATACGCTGTCCTGGAGCCAACCTAATACTTGTAACTCCATCCTGGTCATTCAAAACTATCTTGGAATGTTAACCACACTCTTAGCTGCAAGGCTTTTGGACAGTTGATTTCTGAATTACAAAACCAGAATGGAAAAACCTTATCGAGACAGTCTGATTGAGAAAAGAGTGTATATTTTTCAGCCACATTTTCAGCCTATGAGAAGAGGCCTTATAATACAAATACAGAGCTTAGCAGACACTATATATAAGCAGACATGAAGTGAACTGTTGTTTGTCCAGCACATCCCAAAGTACCGGTACATTATTTTTTAAAATGTTGAAGTGTAAATGCAAAACGTTTTCTGAAACAAATATGAAAAAACGATGCATTTTCAGTTGAAACTTTGTTGTGTGTGTGTGTGTGTGTGTGTGTGTGTGTGTGTGTGTGTGTTTAGGCCTGAGAAGAATCCGAAATACAGAACAAATGTTGAAATAAACCAGTTGGCGGTTCCAACCTCACACATATACTCTTAATGTTATACACAGGCACACACACTCCATAAGTCTGTTTTTATAAACAGTATCATTCTTTCTATCTAAAACACCGGAGTGGGGTATAATGATGTATTGGTGATCGCGTGGCACTGTGTGTGAGCTACACTGATAGTGTTCAGAAGAGAGTAAAGTGGTGTGAGTATGCGAAGAATGATTTATGGCCTGAATGCTGTGTGTGAGCGTATGTGTGTGATTTATGGCCAAAAATGGCCTCTTTAAAAGAAAAGGACACTCTATGATTGTTATCAGTTTTAAACAGCAGGAAAAAAAGAAAAATGTTTTAGGAAAAATTGTATAAAAGCAAAAGAAGAGGCCATTGAAAAAGTGGCCTATTCAGGCTGTGTGTGTTCATGCGTGCGCGGACATCAATGGCTTCTCCATGCGTGCGCCGTACGAGCGATGAATATGTAGATTCTCAATATGGGAGGAGCAGGGAGTACAAATTAACAGGCTAGTTCTGGTAGAGGTTGGGGTGGATGGAAGAGGGGGAGGCGAGAACTAGCTTTGATCTCCCTTTTGAAGGGAAAGAGGAAAAGGTGGTAATTGACTCTCCGCTCTTTATTCCTCCTTCACACATTCTTTCGCGCTCTTCATCCTTTTTTATCGGAGGAAAAGCGCTGAAAAGTCATATCCCACTGTCACACGGACGTTTAATAAGACATGTGAGTACAGGAAGATAGGCGAACGATAACACTGACACGCACACGCACCCACACACACATGCACACGCACAACCAACTTGACACCTACATTTGCTGATGCTCCAGCTCAGGGTAGAGGTTGAGTCATTAACGGAGAAGATAAGTGAAGTGACATAAAGGAAAGAAGGATGGGAAAAAACGATGGAGGTCTCCATCACTCTCAGTTGCTATATGCCTCACACACACAAACATATACACACACACACACACGCTCTGCCTCTAATGTGACTGTGCAGACAGCAGCGTCCTGTGTGTGCTGAAAATGGACAGCAGGAGAGGGAGAAGAAAGAGCCGGAGTGATGACGGACAGGCGGCAGGAGGAGAGCGCGTCCATTAGCTGTCCGTTGTGGGAAGCACAGGTCAGACGGGGGACTGGTAACCATCAGCGCAGCCTTAATGGTAGCAACGGCTGCTGATAATGAGTGGAGGAGGGACGTGAACCCAACCTATTAACTTGGAACTGTGAGTCTGACGGGGAGCAGACCGACAAATCAGGACAGCGGGAGCACTTGTCGGACGAGAGGAGAACACCTGGGGGAAGGAGATGGCCTCAGAGTGGGGAGAGACGGTGTATATGCAGACGCAAGAGGAGACCGTGCAGATGGCTTTCTTTCTCCTGGTGTGACACACATGATGGTGGGAATGGAGGGGAAAGCAAAATGCCACACTCCTGTGTGATCCTGCACTCCACTCTTCTCTCTGTCAACGTGTCTAACATCCCCTCTCTCACTCTCTCTCCGGGGAAATCTATCATTTCATCTTGTCTGGATCTCTCGCTCCCTGCTGCCCTTCCTTTTCTAAGTCCCTATCATCCTCTTATCTTGTCCTTTTAGTTGTTTGAATTGGGAATATTAAATTAATCTTCAAGTTATACCAAGAGAAATATTCAAAATGACAGGCAGTTTTCTTAATGTGTGTGTGTGTGTGTGTGTGTGTGTGTGTGTGTGTGTGTGTGTGTGTGTGTGTGTGTGGCAGCTAAAAGGCTCCCTGCAAAGATTCGACAAAGACAGTCTCGAAGTTTAATCTAACTCTATTGGATTCCTCATTTAGCAAATGAGAATCACCATGTGGCAGCGAGAGAGGGAAGGAAGGAAGAGAGAGCAGACTGAAACAAAACAGAAGACAAGATTTACCACACAACAAATAATTATCAGACAGCAATTTGGGGTGGAAAAGCGGAAAATCTTCATTAATGAAATCAAAGTTAAAAGAAACTCTTAAATCGGTTAAAAAATATCAACTTATAACCACTGAGCTGCAAAAATGTCCCCAAAATACATCCTTTTTAAAACTAAAAAGAATGAAATGTTCAGAGGTTCAAAACAGGAAAAGATGAAAAAGTTTAAAAGTCTCAGCCAGAAGATTACTGAAATGTGATTCTCAACAGTATTATTAATCGAGAATGACTCGGACTACCACATAAAGCAGAAGAGGGGAAATGGAGTAAGCTATTACAATCCCACCTAAAGAATAGACATGCGTCATTCACACATAAATAATCACTTTGCACTCGCAGGGTCGGAGACACGCTGGATTGAAAGACCGCATGACATTTCCATTTCCATCTCCTCCCACTGAACCAAAGCCTGTATGAGTGCTGGAGACGGTGTGGTCAAAGCAGAGAAGACCGTACACTCACTGTTTTGTCTTTTTGTTGCTTCTTTCAACTAAGGAAAATATCTAAACTTAGGAATATGGTCTCACGGAATGATTTGGAGCTTATCCTCCATGCTTTTGTGTCTTCGCGTTTAGACTATTGTAACCGTTTGTTTTCATGCCTGAACAAGAAGGAGCTCTCTCCACTGCAATTACTGCAAAACTCTGCAGCGAGAAGTCTGACCCGTACTACTAGGAAGACTCACACATCCCCCTGTTCTAAAAGAACTTCATTGGCTGCCAGTGTCCTATAGGATCAAATTTTAAATTCTGCTCCTAGTCTTCAGAGCCTTGCATGGACAAGCTCCTTCTTATATCAGTGATCTGATCCAGCCTTACACCCCTGAGCGGCTCTGAGGTCTGTGGATCAGAATCTGCTGAAGGTTCCATCTATTTGTTCAGGCTTTTAATTAACTACCTTTGGGCTGCTATGATTTTGTCTTGTCTTGGCCGTTTATATTCTGTGTACTTTCTGATGTTTTTGAACTGTGTTGTGAAGTACTTTGTGGCTTTTTGTCAGTGAAAGGTGCCATATAAATAAATGTTACTACTGACTTACTTGTCTTGTCCCCGTTTGGATTGATATTCAAACCACCACAATTTATTACTTCTTTTTTTTGGGGGGATTGGAAGTTTAGAGGTTTTTAGTTTTTTAACTTCAGTAATAGACCTGATGGTGAAAATCATCTTATAGCAAAATTGAGAATTGTGTCACAGATTTGAATCTCAGTTTGGAGCCTGAGCCTTTCACTATGACGTGTGAATCTTCTCTTATATGTGCCTTTTTTCTTTTTTTTTTTTCAAGGTACTCTGCTTTTCAACCACAATTGCAAATGCATGTATCTGATGTTAATTGGCATCTTCGTGTTTCTCTTTGTGTTTGCTCTCTATGCATTCAGTCAGCTGGGATCCGCTTCATCCCCAAGGAGCTGAAGTTGGCCAAAGCATTACAGAAGATGAATAGATAGATGGAGATATCGTTTGCAAGCACAGCTAGAGTAGTAGCTTGGAAATGAGCATAAGAAGTGGAAACACTGCGTCGTCCTGCTCTGGTCACAGTCTTCGTGTGGAATCATCTGCTTTTTCTCGGGCTGCTTGTGTATATCAGACCACGTAAACCCCAAACAGGAGATTTCATAATTCCTGTGAGCTCTGTTCAAAAGTGTGTGTGTGTGTGTGTATGTGGGGGGGGTGTAATTTAGCACCAAAGAGGTAACGACGCATTGCAAAGTTACAATGCCCTTCTCAGTGCAATCACAGCTGATTGACAGTAAACGGCTGTTGAGGCGACACAGCTGTGTGAGGGTGCACATGTCACTCAGATAGAAGCAAATAAATAAAAAATAAAAATCCCAAATTAAATCAAGAATGGGAATGATAAAATTAAAAAAAAATAAAGAAAGAGGATGAAACAGAGCCAGTGAAAGGATTGGTGCGGCTTTCAAGCAGAGAGGAGATACAGATTGATAAATAGAGAAGAAAAAAAAGGGGGGAGGGCGGGGAGAGATGAAAGGCTATTTCACCCACAGATTAGAACATAATCCCTCTTTGAATGGATTCTCTCAGATTACAGCTTGTTCTCCTATTAAATCTGTCAGTCACTCCCAGCTCCCCGTGGTGTCAGCGAGTCAGCCTAAGTGTGTGTATGATCCTTCTATGACTGGAGATCTGTGTGTTTTTAAGCCCTTCAGACAAATCTCTGCAGAGTCTCTGTTGGCTGGGTGTGCCAACACACACACACACACACACACACACACACACACACACACACACACACACACACACACACACACACACACACACACACACACACACACACACACACACACACACACACACACACACACACACCTCTTTGCATCCGTGCACGCAAATGCGCACGCGCAGAGTGGCTGGTGTTAGCTGACTGTGTATTAATAGAGTTGTCAGATCTGTGTCTGCAGGGTTCACAGCGAGCTAACACATATCACACCGAGACCACGTATACTAACGGAGAGGCAACAAGTTTGAGAGCAAATACATGAAGTTGGACCTTAAAAAAAAAATAATGGGAGAAGAAAGAAACATGAAAGTGAGACGACACTGGAACACTAGACAAGTTAAAAATGTGTTTTTAAAATATTTTCAAAAGGTTTCTTTGTGTTTTGTTTTGTTTTCCTGTAGGGTATATAAAAATAAACGGTGAAGGGGAAGGTGATCATTTGCTGCTCTCTCTGGAGAATGCTATGTGTGAGTGCGAGTGGGGTGAGTGTTTGTGCGTGTCACTGCGCTCATTAATGCCGCATGCTGACAGCTAAGTGTCATCATCTGACTGCACTTGCCTTCGAATGCCAATATATAAAACCACAAGCCAAGATGTGCCACACACACACACACACACACACACACACACACACACACACACACACACACACACACACACACACACACACACACACACACACACACACACACACACACACACACACACACACACACACACACACACACACACACACACACAGAGCGCCACGCCACACCGAGAGTTGAAGATCCAAGCCCCAGGAGAAGAGGCACACACAGACAATGGGAAGCAGGGAGAGGACAGAGAAAGATGCCCGAGTTTAAATATTCATCTCTTCCTTCAGCTGCCAAAGCCTCTATCTGTCTTTGTCATCGCTCCAATACGAGTGATGGAAGGCAGAGATGGATAGACGGGGGAGAGAAAGCAGAGGAAGAAAGTGAGGAAACAGGAAGCGCACAAGAGGCAGAGCAGGAGTTAAACTCTGGAGGCTGTTCGATGATTATTTGATTAATTTGGAGTATTATATTAGTCGTGGTGTTTTAGCTGCTTGACGAAACCCAAAATGACATAATGAGGTAACATTTCATCACCATCATACCGAGATAAACGGGATTGCATCATGGTGGAAAACTTTTTTCTTTACAATAGGGAAAGGTGGGATGAGATATTTCTTCTCCTGAAAATCATCAATATTTGACAGATTTTCAGTGGCACAGCTCTGGCTGGAACACAGCTGCTCAGTGTCACTTCCCCAGAAGGACAAGGTGGTATTAGTGCACAAATGTAATTATCCAAGTATGAGCCAATGAGGGGCCATTATGGAAGGCCATTTAGCCCCGTGAGCTCTCTGTGAGTCTCAGTGATGCAATATCTATGGATGTCAACAATGTTATGATATTTGTATTTGCTTTGGACCCGGCATTAATGCACATCAGGTTAAATTACGACCTCTGGTTAAATGAGCGTGCATGTTTGATGGAGCAGGCAACCAAATTAACCAATGACTTGATGCTGTCAACTGCAGGTCGCCGACGCACTCGCGTTGCTCCCACTGCATCATATATCCTGAGCGCCCTGTTCTTTGAGGTAGTGTACTTACTGTAAGCTCTCAGTGCTCCCACCTGAGAGCTCCACTGTCACCTGCTGCCACTGTGAAGCATTTCAAAAGCCCCGACTTCACCACTGACTCTATCTGTAGTGCCTCCACTGAGGGCGTCATATTCCCCAGATAGGACATTACTGTCGTCACCCCCTCACAGCCAGAACTTCGTGTTTCCTTGTGTGTGGTAAGACAAGCCCAAGAGGCCAAGAACTTTAAGGCCAAATAACATTGAAATTCTGTAACCACATAAAATAATCCTCACTCCCCGTGAGCCGCACGGCAGGGGAATTAAAAACCCCAAGTTTCAAGATCTCCTTGGTTTCTTCAAGCATAGTTTAAAAGCCATTTGCAGATCTGTTTGCGCCATACCGGTAATAAAGTCTTTTGTAATGGTGCTTGTACTTGTAAGATGTGGTTTCAGGTATTTGTGAATAAATTTGAAGAAACGTATTTGGTCAACTTCCTATAATGCGACTGATCAATTAGAAAAGAAAAAGATGATGTGAATCACAAAATGTGAGGCTTCATGCTGTACTCTTTAAACTGTGTTTTCAGGGAAGGATTACAATGATGAATAAACTGACACTCGGCAGAGACCTCCACCAAGGCCAAAAGATGACAACTATGAGTGATGTATTGAATTATTTCAAGATGAATTATGTCAAGTTAAGATTTGGACTGATGACCTGAAGACAAAATTTATAATGAACGTCATATTAAGTAGGTTTAACAAAAAAAATAAATCAGTGACCTTAACTTGCATTATGTATATGAATGAAAGATGAATGAATGTATTTGAAGAAGTGATCGGCCAGATTCTTTATCTCTTGAATCAAATGAAAAAAATATAAAAAAATCATTCAGAGTTCAATGAGATCCAAGAAAAATGCTAAAATATTAATTCTAGGCCTCTCCAACAAGCTTCAATCAAGATGATCCGGAAAGAATTAGAAAGACATTTGGAAAGACTGTGTTTAGTTATAGATTGTTCCAGTATTTATAAAAATGTATTTGAAAGGATGGACTGAAAAAGGGACTATCGACCTGAGCGGGGTGTACTGGCCGTTTCACACAATGTCAGCTGGGATTGGCTCAAGCTTCTCACGACCCCAAGTGGAGTAGAGTGGTATGGATGGATGGATGGATGGATGGATGGATGGAGCTGTGGTTGTTATTCGGCCCAACTTAAATTATGCAAGTTCCTGTCGCCTCAGTAAAGTTACTTTCCGACCGTTCAACAGACGACAACAGCTCGGGACAGATACGTATACTGGTTCCTGGTACTGACTAATGGAAAGTGCAACAGGTTGACCCTTGGGCAGCTCCAGGTTTGAAAGCCCTGAGGCAGAAACAGTGACACTCCACATCATTTAGAGAGAATGCCGCTGCAAGTGTAACCTTCGGCAAAGTGTTTAGCCGAGAAGCTCTTAGCTCTGACCTTGTGGTTCGAACAGAGAGTAAAGGCAGCATTTGTCTAAGTTTAGATGGACACAGAGGAACAGGTGTCAGAGTGAAAGAACAGGAGAGCTAATGCAAATGTAAATGGCTTCTTTACCTGTTGACCCACGGTTTTTCTTGCCGACTGTCCATCAGCGGAAGAGAATGGGATGAAAAGATGTTGGAGAAAAAAGGGAAATGGGGAGTAGGGGGAAAAAGGGGAAAAAACGGGGAGGGAGAGATCATTTAGATTTTCAGTTTTTCCTTTGGCTTCAGCAAACAGACACAATCATGAAATACATGCAAAGAGAGGCACAAAGACGGCTTTCGCAAATCGGCAGCTCTGAGGTATTTCAACGCTTTGGAAACAAGCCCTTCCTGAGATGGAGGAAAAAACAAATACAGAGAGAAAAGCAAGAGACAGAGAAATGGATGACAGGAAGGAAGAGACAGAGAAAAGTGGAGAACGCAACGTTATCGTAGAGTCCAGAGGAAGACGAGCTGTTTTCAGCCCATCCATCAACTTACGGCTCCTAAATTTTCTATCTCTCATTCACCAGTTTCTCCCATTCCTCTATCCTAACCACCTTTCTCCACATATTTGTCATAAGTCTGGGGGTAGCAAGACTGTAGGCTACAAGAAAATTATTGCACTGACATTCTACTGGCAGAGCATCTACATTCACCATTCATCTATCAAAACACCCCTTCACGCTTCTATTCAGCCACTCAGCTCAACTCTTGAACACAAGGAACTAAGATTTGGTCTGTGTATGTGTGCGTGTGTGCGTGCGTGCGTGCGTGCGTGCGAAAACAAAAGTGCACTGGGGCTCTAATTCTGTTTCTGACATGTCACACAAACCACAAACATCACGCACAGGACACGACGCGAGCCAGACCATAAGGCCTGCGACTCAGTCTAAACTCAATATATGACCGGGCCGCGCATAAAACACTGGCGGGCTTTTGATTTGCAACGAGTCGTGCTGCATTCTGCCAACAAACGGTGTGCCTTCATCAGTCAGTCCGTCGCTCAGTCAGCGGCAGGCACTTGCCTTTAGAAGACTGGACCGGCCAAAAGACCCCACTAAAAACCCGAAAGCTGCTATAAAACACCTGGCGGGGAAAACTTAAGATGGATAAGCAGTTCAAAAGTTTTCAATGGATATAAAGAGTCATCTCTTGTCAGCTTGGTTTTGGTATTGAATCTCAAAACTTGCCAGAACAGACTGAAATATTGAAAACTATCAAAGAGTGAAAGATGCGTATTGAGTAATTTGAAGTAGAACATCTCTTCCAAAGGTTTTTTTTTTCTTTATTGACAAGTTCTCGTGCGGCGGCCTGAGCTCAAGTTTTGTAAAGTGGACGTGAAGGGTTAAATTACCCGTGATGATGTGTTTGCCCTGTAGAAGTTGTTTCTGGTAAGATGTTTTGGGAGAGATAACTCCAATTCCTAGCGGCTGGGAAAACATTGAGCGCCTCTTTATCTCCCTGCTGGAAAGATCTCAACCTCTGGTGTTGTCACAAGTCAGAGTTTAAAAATGCGAGCAAACTTAAACCACCGAAGGTACTGACAGCACTGCCTTCAAAAACAGACAGAAGCACAGAAGATCCACAAAAGAACTGCTGCAAATCATCTCAGATGCCTGGAATATTCCACCAGTCAAACACCTTGAAAAACAGCTAACATGGGTACCACAAGACCTTTTGCATACTTAATGGAACGAAATGATTTAACTTCTATTCGTAACAAAACAACTAATCATTATACAATAATACTCAAAAAACAATCATTTTCAGTGTGTAAAACTCCCCGGAACACTCCAGTAAACTGCATCGGCCTCTGCAAGGTACAATCTGAAGTGAAAATGGAGTATGCATTGTATATTTCCTCCTGCTGTGAAAAGAGTTTTGTTTTGATGTTACTAATGGACCTCAGGTGTCACACTGGCAACGGTATCAAAAAGAACACAAAACAAAATGTTTACGAGTATTGTCAACGTGCCCAAAACACAGCTGTTTAACTAGAGCACACTTCGTGCTGTCAAGTAGCAGTATTGGCAAGTCTATTATTTTGGAAAGTCTGAAAGGATGTCAGCGCGTACACACACACACACACACACACACACACACACACACACACACACACACACACACACACACACACACACACACACACACACAAAGGCTCGCGGACACAAACAGCAGCACGCAGGATTTGGTCTGGGGGGCACACAATTCTGCGTGTATTCAAATGATGTGTCGTTATGAGTCATGCTCAGTTTCAAACAGAAACGCAAAAACAAAGGGAACATCAGGGGACAACGGAGAGTGTGTGTGTGTGTGTGTGTGTGTGTGTGTGTGTGTGTGTGTGTGTGTGTGTGTGTGTGTGTGTGTGTGTGTGTGTGTGTGTGTGTTTAATACAACAAGCACCTAAAGCTCACAAAGCCAAAGCTGCTGAAAACTTTTTTTGTCCTTCATTGTTTGCACAACCCTTTGAAATGATGGAGGTAATATTGATGAGCATTTCACAGCAGAAGATCACAGGAGCACATGGTTCTAACCCTGCTCTCAGGAAGACGTTGGAGCCCTCTATCTTAGTGAATAACATAAAAAGCATGGGTAACTAAGCTGCTGACTTATTTTCATTCGGGTATTTTCATATCTCAAGTTAACAACCAAGAACCACGAACAACATCCAGCTCACCGAATGTCACAGGTTTGATTCTCCACCATCATTTCACGAGAAATATTTCTATATGATGAAAATAATGGCTCTCATAAAGCTCAACATTGTTTAGGATTACTCCCAAAAATTTTTATTTACTGTTTCATTGTGTATTTTCACACCTTCCTTAGGACAGCTAACTGTTGTCGTGGTTCATTGCTGATAAGTCAGAGGACGTTGATGGTCAACAGTTATACAATCACATGCAAACAGTGGCTCATGTTATCCCAATAATTCCCTAACAGACAAGCCACCTTCAGCACCGAGGCCAATAATAATGTGGTGTTTTGGAGGTGATGTGAAAATATTAGTGTGTGCCTAAGTGTGTCTCATCTCAGCCTTGGGGATGATTCGTATTCATAAATTCGCTGTTGTGCTTTCAGGTGCCTGAAGGACCTACAAACAAGCAGGTCACCATGTCCTCTGTGTGAGTGTGTGTGTGTTTAATACACCGATCCCATGTGATGTAGATGTCGTTTTCATGTGTAAAGTTTGCTTGTGCTATGTGTGTCGTGTCTCACCGCGTTACCTTCCCAGCTGACCCGTGCAGGTGCTGACCCTTTAGTTGCCGGCTGTGGGTCACATATTACCCCCCCCCGCCCCCCTTTCTGAAACACTTCATGACTCACTGCCCCCCCCCGCCCCGGGGCAGCTTCCTTCCCTCCTTCCACTCCATCTACATACAACGAGACACCCCTTGCCCGTGGTGACAATCTATTCTCCCGTTCTGCCCCGCTTTGTTCTCCCCCATCCGCCCACATCGACATACACCGTCACATATCCCCGAGCAAAGGAGGACTTTTTTTTTTGGAGGGGGGGGGGCGCTTTGGATCTTTTCTTTCTTTCTCGTGGCTGTTTTAAACCCAAAGTTCAACCTCCAAAAAAATATTACCATTCCAATTTACCCTCTCAATCTGCAGCTCTCCTCTTTCTCTCTGTTCTTCTGTTTCCTGCTCTGGAAAGTTCACACACACACACACACACACACACACACACACACACACACACACACACACACACACACACACACACACACACACACACACACACACACACACACACACACACGCTTGTGTCCAGTAAAATAATAAGCCGGCTGAAGTGTTGACCTCGGACCTCAGAGCAATTCCAGACAGACCTAGACGCTCATGTTTCATATTCTGCACACTTCCTCTCCCGAAACCTGGTTGTGTGTCTCACTTTGTAATCTAACCACCACTGAGGAGAGCTATCATTTACACACAGCATAGAAAACAGCAATGAGCAGGTTTACATAGCAAAAAGAAGAAAAAAAAAAAAAAAAACGTGGGTTTTGATACAAGCCAACCTTATTCATCCCCCGACCGGAGCCTGATTCAGCTCCGCTTGCCCTCCAGGATTGTGGACTCCGGGAAGGTTACATCTTCCCTTGTCTGCCTGTCTGTACCAAACGCTAGCACCAGTTGACCTTTCCAATTTACCATGTCAATCACACACACACACACACACACACACACACACACACACACACACACACACACACACACACACACACACACACACACACACACACACACACACACACACACACACACACACACACACACACACACACACACACACACACACACACACACACACACCCACCCACCCACCCACCCACCCACCCACCCACCCACCCACCCACCCACCCACCCACCCACCCACCCACCCACCCACACACACACACACACACACACACACACACACACACACACACACACACACACACACACACACACACACACACACACACACACACACACACAGAGTCAGTATGCACGGCCCTGTCTCCCGTGCACGCACAGGTAAAAGTTGGTGTCAATCATGCTTGCATGAAATCCCAAATGTCACTGGGTTTTTGACATTCTCTTTGCTGACTGTCTGCAAGGAGAACGGCTTAGCTTATCCTCAACCTCGCACTTTTCATTCTTCTCACCGCACAACCCCTCTTTTCTTTAATGCTGAATTAATTTGTGGCCCCCCTCTATTCCCATCGCTTAAGTCCTGAGCTTTATTTGTGCCCAAACAGATGCCTGGCAAATGTGCACTTGAGATAAAAAAAACACCAATCCTTTGTTAAACATTTCCTGTTATCACCTTCAGAGTCAAACAAACAAAAAAAAAGAGAACAAAAATGACACATTGAATGAAAGTGGGTTGCTGAAATTGAAAAACAAACCAGCCATAAAACTGGTGAAGAGAAAGAAAACCGCAACGATACAACAATGTAACATGAGAGCGGCATGCAAAAAGGGGAGCTGAGTGTCGCTGTTCAAATTTTTACTGTGAGCGCAATGAATGCCTGACAAAAAAAAAAAAAAAAAGCACTTCAATAGAGAAGTGCTTCTTATGCGAGTTTGCACCTGTGTTAGAAGGACAAGGGGGAAAAAAAAAAACAGAAAACGTCTGATCCTGCAGGAAAAAGTGAAGGACATTAAAAGGCAAGTGAGGGATGAAAGACAAGTCTGAGACAGGGGAAAGATGAAGTCACAAGGTGTTGCTTGAAGAGGCTGTAATGTGGTGTGTGTGTGTGTGTGTGTGTGTGTGTGTGTGTGTGTGTGTGTGTGTGTGTGTGTGTGTGTGTGTGTGTGTGTGTGTGTGTGTGTGTGTGTGTGTGTGTCCTGTGCCCACCACCTCAGGGTGAAATACCAGATGGAGAGGGAGACAGCGAGAGACAAGAGCAGGAGATGCATCATTACTAAATCAGCTTGTTTCATCCCTGTTTTCCTCTTCTTCATCCAGAATGCTGCGGGGTAATCCCCTATCTCTCACTCCTCTTTCTCCGCTGTCACTTTGTCTTTATCTCTCCTCTCTGCTATCGCTTCTCTGTCTCACAAAGTTGAAGGACTGCTTTTAAGAGACCCTCAGCATGAGTAAATAAGGTTCATATGTAAGAGGATGCTGAATTTTAAGTGGTTCCAAAAACACACACACACAAAACAAAAAAACGAAGTGGTATTCCAGTTGAGTGTTGCTCGGCTCCCAGTGTAGCGTCTGCCTCTGACACACTCCATTCATTTTCTACATGCCAGCCAGCGGAGGGGACGAGGCCTGGAGGAATATGACAGATCAATGGAGGGTAACATGTCCTGGCATTTCCTTGGGCACTTCCTTGAAGGCTGAGACACTCACTCACAAACTCGCAGCTTTTTTGGGGCAGAATAAAAAAATATGAAGACAGCACTAAGATGTTATCGATCCCCTCTGGGAAACCCGGGGAAAAACCTCGCCGCATCATGTAACGCAACACTGCAAAAGCAAACACAACCCAGGGATGCAAGGAGGAATGAGTTTTCATTTCCAGGTGAGGCTATTTTACGCTGTGTGACCGTAAGTCCGTCCGAGACCAAAGTTCACCATCCAATCTTTGGATGTTAGTAAAAATTAATGTTCCCGCACTGTAAAACAAGCTCACTGGCAGCTAATTTAGAGCACTGGTGACCACAGAGGTCTGCAGCTGCTCTCATCTGCTGGTTTTATGAGTTGTTGATGCCAAATCTTAGTAATCATATGGACATTTTTTTTAAATATATATATATATACACAAGAGAAAGCAATCATCACATTGCATTTCTCTGAAATGTTTTACTTTTACTTTCTTTTGAATTCAGTGATGACGATTCACCAGGGAGCCACAGCACCGACTGACACTCCTCAGCGCTGATGTGGTGTAACCAGAGTTATTACACGGAGCTCCCACATGTTCTAATCACTGCAGTCTGCAGGCATCTTCTCCAAATACTTGTTTAGACAGGGAACACACTTCCACTCAGTTCACTTTAACCTACAGTGCAAAGCTTTTAGATATGAATAAACATTCATGTCAAGCAGAATCGAATAAAGCTGATTTAAGTTATCATTACTGTAAATCACTTTTTTCTTTTCGTTATGTTAAATCTGCTGACTTCCAGTTTATCCTGATGATACTTTCAAATGGGAATAAGACCGTTTGATTGTCTGGCACTTGTAAGCTTTCCAAATGTTGTTGGACCAGTTGGCTCAAATCTGGATTGTAAAACGGGTCATTTCACGGCTGCTGTGATTGCTGAAGAAATTAAGTCACAGCACTGTAGCTGCGATAACGTTTCAATGCAACAGGGTCTAACTACATCAGGGTCGCCACACTCTGTGGGTTTTGACCTCAAGAAAGACCCTTTACCACACTTTGCAGTAATGCTTCTTCTGAACAACTTTGTAGGAATGTTAATTAGGCTCCGCCGCGACACAAACTAGTGTTGTTTTTCATGATTGCTCTCACTGGCAGAGGGGCGAGACAGATGTTCTCCTCTGCAGGTCTAAATGACCACACAGCTCGGTGGGTGGGGCTTGATTTCAATGTGCTGTTTCACAGCAAACACATGAATTGCAGCTCTCATAACGTACCAGACGCATCACGGCTCACGCATACAGATGGACCAGGAGACAATAAATTGCTGAGGAGCCAAGGCGCTCAAGGTCCATTATGAAGTGAGAAAAACTGATTTTCATAGTGGCGGGGATTTACACCGTCTCGTTGACGGTAACAATGGCTTTATATTAGGATCATTGAAACTCGCTAAGGTTTTATCACCAGTATTTCATAAAAAAGAGAGAAAGGAGCATTTATTAAGCTGGATTATTGCTATGATGAGAGCGAGGCAAGCATGACAAGCCAGCAGACTCCAGTTGGAAATCATCTATTCATCCATCGTCTGTGTCAGCTTTATCCAAGATATGGTCACGGGAAACAGAAATATCCGAGCTGAAGGACATAATCTGGACGTGAGCGACTGACAAATGCATTTCTTTGGATTTTGGGAGACGGCCTGAGTATAAACCACAAGTACACAGAGAGATCATGGAAACTCCACAGACGAAGGGAATGTCCTGGACTCAAACAGAGGTGTTTACCACTACAACCCCGTGCAGCCCTTTACAGTCATACATACTTCAATTCCTCTGAAAATTGTACTATAATCAGCAGGAGAATAAAAAATGTTCATTAAATATTTCCATGCCTGAGAATGAAGCGTTGAAAGCATCAACTTTTTAAGAGCCACCAAACAACACTCGGAACTTGTCATACTACTGAAGAGACCAAAGAAATCCTGTACATTTTTCTCATTTTACCCATCCAATGAAAGGCTCAAACACTGAAATGGTTATCGTTCTAGGAATGCGTTTCGTTTTTTTCAACGTTTACACGACAAAGTTTCAGGTGAAAATGCATAGTTTTTGCATTTTCGTATCAGAAAGGTTTTACGTTTAAACAGCAACATTTTGAAAATGATCTAGTTTTCATGTTGGGCCACTATTGGCTGGAGTTGTGTTTTCAAAAATGAGCTTTTTCCTCACACATCTTTTCCAGAGATGTGTTTTCAGGGGCTTCGAGCACCGTTGTCGTGTAAACACCCAAAACTCCTCACTTGAAAACATTGTCGCGTAAACGGGGCCGAGATCTCATGTACATCTCGGAAAATCTACATAAAACTAGAAAAAAGTAGATCTTATGAACTCATTCGGTGGGATTTGTGTGTGCTTGCGCCGTTCTGTCTCTGTATATATATAAAGTGATTCCTCAAAGGAGCGAGAACAGTTAGGCTCTGTGTCTGATTAATGGCTTAATTGATTAAGTGGCTCAGAGATTGATTGGTTGGGCCTAGCTATAACAGATTCATTAGAACAGTGATAGATCAGTGCGATCGGGCTGCAGCTGTTCCGCCTGGCTCTGGACAGCACGGACTGGTAATGGGCATCATCTGTCTGTCTGTGGACCACAATATGTCCACGTGCACACACTGCCGTCTGTGAGCGTGTGTGTGCAGTGCGACACACATCTAATTTTTTCTTCAATCACTCCAAACAACCAGGCAGTGGAGGAGGAAGTGGCGGGGAGGTAAGTAGGGATGAGGAAGAAGGAGGAGAAGGGTGGAAACTATTTTTGGATTAAAGGCCCTGTTGATCTATTCCTGTTTTCAGCATCCCCTCTCAATCTTCAACTTTTACACTCCGCCTCTCTCTCTCTTTTTTTTCTCCTGCTTCCCATTCGTCTCCGTCGTCCTCAAAGCCTTTCCAGTTTCGCAGTCTTCTTTCTTTGACTTTCTCCGGCACTCGAACCCTTCCCGTCCTCATGTCTCCTTCACTTGGCCTCATCTGCCTTCTCCTTCTTTATCTCATGCCTCTCTCTCTAATTCTTAGCGAGCGTTTTGTTTGCACTGAAATGCAGATGGAAAAAAAAAAAAATTGAAGACATTTTCTCCCACGTCTTCGCTGATAGAGGACAAGCACGTCTGCCTGCATGTGGAAAGTTTGTAAGTGGATGTGAAACGTGGCTGTGCTTTAGTGCGTCGTTAATAAACGAAGACAGCGGGTGGAAAACACGGCACCCACACAGTCAATCAGACAGTGGAATCAGGCAAAAACGTCCACGCTAATGAACATGTGGTACATATATATATATATATATATATACTTGCACATACGTGTGAAAATAAGGTGAAAGTGTGTGCTCAAGGATGATTATAAACTATTACTGCTGCTGTGAATGTGAAAAACAGCCACTGATGAAGCTGTCAGACATCTTATTTATGTTGGCTTAATAGAAGTTGAGCTCGAATGAAACACAAGGAAGTTCCTTAACATCTGAGTTAAATGCATCTGCTGATGAAGACGGCTGTTTATCAAGCACGGCGCTCAGGAAACAGTCAGCGAAAAATCGTTCACTTGTGAGTGTCTGGTCAGCTGATGTTTCCAGGATGAATAAAAAGAGGCCTTGCTATTGTTACTTTACTTTAAGCACACAAACGCTTGTCTGTTTTGACACTTTAAAGTAATGGGCTGCATTTGATTGCTCATCGTGTTTAAATTACAAGGTTGCTTTAAAGTATTTTTGAAAGCATCTGACAGCGGATTCAAATTAATCAGAACTAGCATGTGGTTCCCTCAAAAGTGGTTTTAAAGTCAACTGTGTGACTGGGATTTAAAATAGGTTGTGAATAGCTGCTTCTCTGAGAAGAATTCAGATTTGACTGTCAGGCCAATATTACATTAAAAACTTGCTGTTCCAGTTGACAGTGTTTTTAAACTGTTATGTTACCCCCCCTATTTGCATGGAGACGGAGTTGGAGCTTTTCCAAAAGTTCCATCTTGGAAATCTTGCAAGATGCCTCTTCTGTGGCTCCGAGTACCAAAACACTTTGAAAGTTTTGCGTTTTCACTTGAACACATGTCGTCTAACCAGATCCTTATTTTTGAGACTCATTAAAGACTGACTCGTTTTTTTGTTTTTTAGTAAAAGGGTGAAGGAGCTTCTGCCTCTCTTATCGGTGCTGCTGCAGATGTTGATAAATGTCATTTGTTATTGTCGCAACGGTCCACAGAGCAGACCAGGAGACGGAGGTCGTCCCTACTATCCTGAATCGATGGATAAATACCAAAAGTGGCCGTTCCAGCTGGCAGACACATTAAAGGTATTGGTATTATTTTTAAAGTGAACAAATATCATGATCAGTAAACAAAGTTTCTTCTATTTCATGTTGGAAAAGTGTCAACAAAGCTTTGTTAATTTTTTTTCTGGTCCTGGGGGGAATGCAGAACATCAGAGAGGCAGCCGGAGCGAAAATCCTCTGCGGAAAAAAACACATTTCCATGAAGCTGATGTGGGGGAAAAGGTAATTTATGAGGTATTGACGTTAGAATTTGACTTTTACTAATGCAAATTATCTTTAATCTATTATGAGGGTGAATGTGCTGCATTTACCCAGTTGTATTTTTCAGTGTCGATGTGGACAGGAGAAGCTCACCAACACTTACCAACACTCACTTAATGAGCAACCTGCTTTATCTGCAGAGCCACAGGCACAATTAATAGGTTTCTCAATCATACTTCCATAAAATACAAAATTTATTCCTAGCTGGAAATTTTTTTTATCCATATTTTTATCTCACCCCTCCGTGCACACAGCATACGCCAAGCAACCAGCGACACATTCACGTCTCTATCGTTGCTTCCGTTACGAGCTCACTGACCGTATTTCCTTCTGCTCATCATCTCTCCTCATTTTCAGCCCTTAATTTTTTTCCTTCAGTCTTATCTTTTCTTTACCCCTGCCCTGGCCCCAAAAATCTTCGGCTCCATTACCTTTGCCTTTAGGAGGCACATACAGTCCAATTTCATCTTGAGTGGCTGGACGGGTAAAATATTGCTATAATAACCTTTAAATTTTCACTTTAAAGTTTTGCTTTGTTGTGACACACAGTGTACGTGATGAAATTGTCTCTGATTTTGCAAGATCAAACAATTACTACTGGAAATGACCACAATCGCAACATAAAGTCAATTCTAATGAAACATTCTGCTGCAAAATACAGTGAAATGTAAAAAATACAACAACAAAACACCTCCAATAATTCCTATATATGGACCTGTTGGTTTGTGGGGACGGATTGAAGCCTTTTGTGGCCCGTTTTAGTTCACGGGCCTTATGTTTGACTCCCGGTGTAACGTGAAAGTGAAACTTAGAGGAGTTGCTTCTAAATGAATGTAGGGGAAACCCTGAGTAGGGCTGCAAACCCATCAGAACTCCGTCTCCGTCCCCATGGCAGCGCATGAGTGGACTTTAAAAACAATGCAGAGGGAAATTGGACTGATGTACTTTCCCAAACCCGCTGCAGTTTGATCCGTTTGTCAGAAAGAAACTTCCATTGAATCCCTCCAAAGGAGCAACGTGCGACCACATTCATCTCCAGTTTGACATATTTTACCCTGATTCGTTTTGTGAGTGATCGGGGATTGGCAAATCCAGCCGATCACCCCGCCGATCTAAAAAAAAAAAAAAAAAAAAAACGCGGTCCGCAACGTCACCTACTAACCACAACAATCACGGTCTACAAGCTCCGGTCGAGCTGCAGAAGCTAGAAGCAGGCGGAGCGGGGCCAGAGACCTATAAAACTAGAGTCATATATAGTTGGTTATGTGTTTATGTGCAGAAGTCTACTTCTAAATTTCTATGTGGTCTGTCTTCTTCTGCTTTTTTATTGTGTTTGGTGAGTCACAGCGCCCCTAAAGGCCTGGCATGTGTACTACATGCCCTGAAGCATCGTGTTGAGCCGTGTTCATAGTGAGGTGTGGACGGTTTTTGGGAGAAGGACAGGGAGAAAAAAGATTGTTTTTTAGTCGTGTGGATGTACCCTCAGTTTACAACAACAACTAAAGAGAAAGAGAAGAATTTTGATTCAATAAGTGAGTTTTACAATAATTTCTAGCCAAACAAAGCTTCTGCCAATAGTGCTTTTAGCTTCAGACATCTTAGTTGCTCCAAAAATAGACTATTGAGTATATTTGCAATAGCAATGTGAGTATCGGATCGGGAAAGTATCGGTATCGGGGGCAAAAAAGTGTAATCGGGACATCCCTAGTTCAAACCCAACAATGCGAATGACTTTGTTAAAGGTGAAAGCTTTAGGAAGTTAATTGAATATCATGAGCCGGAAAACACATTCTCACTTTGTTCAATGGATTCTCCTTTTTAAGCTCGTCTAATAGTCTTAAATACATTTTTGTTCATTCAACAGAGAAATTAGTCACCGGGAACATCCTTAGTCACAATGACACCCTCACAGTGTGAAATAGCTCATTAGTACGACGTTCAACTATTTGGTCCCCTTTAAATAAAAAGTAAAGACAAGCTTGTCATTTTCAGCGTAATGAGCGTTCGCTTGTTGCTATCATGGCTGCCAAGTCACAAATGAACACATAAAGGAAGCAGTGTAGACAGACTGGAGACATTTGAGAACGTCCATGAACTTTGCTCACTGGAGACGAGAGAACACACAGAAATGCACTTCAGACCGTGAAAACTTTCAAATGAAAAAAGGATGATTTTTGCTTTTTCGTTTCAGAAAAGTTGTGTGTTTACACGGCAACGGAGGAAGAAACGTTTATGTAAAAGATTATGTAGTTAGCGCGCACGAGTTGTCACTGATTTTGTGATGAAAGTAATAGTGTGTGTGGAGAACAACACGCTATAATCATTAACAACTAGTACGCAGACATTTGTTTTAGTGGTGATGACTCTCAACTATATATATATATATATATATATATATATAAAGAAGGCTTCAGGTTAATTGTTTGATAATTTTGCATTAAAAGTGAAAAAATATAAGAAACATGTAAATGACATTCTTTGATACCGTTCTTGACCCTGTTCCTGAGTTCTTTTCCAAAGTGAATCTATACTGACCCTCATCTACTACACAAAATACATCTGCTATTGCTGTTTTCTAAGTACCTTAAACAAGCTCACTTAAACAAACTATCCCGTCAATAAAAAGTCTTGCACTGATCATAATCCGGCTTGGCAGGCTGCAGCTATCTGCTAACAGCTAATGTCAGCAAATACCAAAAGTACAATACTGCAGATTTTTTTGTTTAAAATACTACACCAATATCCTAATCGCTTTAAGGTCCTCTCAGGGCCTGTTGAGAGATTGTCTCCCATTAAAGCGCTGTGAGATGTATTTGACCTCTTTCCAGACAGTCCTGGCTCCAACATTGCTCACTTACAGACCTGCATCTAACTGCCGTTTTGCAGTAAGCAACGCCGGCACAAAATCCTGACAGTGGAAACCGTTTGGCGTTTCCTCTTGCTCTGTCTGTTGGTCATTGATTCTTGGAAGCTTGTTACATCCAGGGTATTAGACTTTTTATCCATTCCTCTTTTCCAGTACACACCTCTCTCTCACTGTGCAGCCATTTGTTGCTGTTTTTTTCCTCTCTGCCTCTTGATCAATGTATTTGTGAATGGAAGCAGATTTAAATAAAGTATGAGTGGGTGTACATGTGCACAAAGCTCTGCCAAAGCTGCATACATGGGCATCCATCCTGATCAGAGTCATCATGCTGTAAAACACGTTTGCAAATTAGACTGAATATTCGGCGGAACGAGTGGAGCGTCCACACAGAGAGACACAGTGGCTTGTCATACTGACACAGTCCGTGACTCAGTTTCCTGTCCATCCTTCCATCACTCCATCTCTCAGTCTGCACACTGGGGTTTTAATTATAGAAGCACAGAGGAGCCTCATTACACACTGAGAAGAAGAGAGAAGGGACTGAGCAGAGAGAGAGAGAGAGAGAGAGAGAGAGAGAGAGAGAGAGAGAGAGAGACTGAGGAAACAGAGAGGGGAGATAGGGATCAAGAAAGAGAGAATCTGATCCCTTTGCAGCTGAAATATTGAATATAATAATTTCAGACACAGGCAGTTGTAGCAGGAATTAATCAAAGCACTGATTCATTAGCCGAGCCTCTTTATCAAAACCACTGAGTATTAGCGCCTATTTGTATGATTACGCATGTGTGTGTCCCACATCTGCAGACTTCAAATGACCAGACTTCCAATACAAAGGAGTTCATTGTCGTCTCGCACAAGGTTAGCTCTTTCAAATTAACCTTGTGGGCACGCGGTAATAGATGTAAGCATGTCAGAGGAAGAATGCGTGCAGAATATTGTCAGCCACGCAGGTTTACGTGCTAATAAATGCACCTGCGATTCAGTTGAAGGACCTCCAGTAGGATCAGCTGCCAACGACACAACCAATCATTGAACCTCTTAATGATGTTGCAGTGAGTGCGCATGTCTTCTGACAAGGGCTGTCAGGTTTGGTTTGATGAGCGGCAAAAAACACATCTGCTTCTGGTTCTAGATGAGTTGTGGTGGCACTCAAAACGTTCAAACACGTATTTTTGAAGCATGATCACAAGGTGAAATTCAAACGGAGACAACTACAGTATTAATGTCAGAATGTGCCGTGAATCGTAAAACAGTCAAAACCACAAAATTAGCAATGCATGATGATTTATTATCCATCACACACACACACACACACTACACTCACTACATTCATAACAAACTCAATATATTGCGTTTAATTGTAATGCACACTTTCAGTGCAGATTATGCAGGTTCTTCCTCTGCGAATGTGGGTTTTGTCTAGTTTCCTCCCATCATCCAAAAAACTACTTGTGGGACTTGATTAAAACAAATACACAAAGTAGTCCTTATGGTTTTTGCAATCAATTACACACACAAAATATTGCCATTAGGCTTGGTTGGTAGAGTGGTAATCTCTTAATCTCTCCCTGTCCACATGCTGAAGTGTCCTTGAGCAAAACACTGAGCCCCTAACTGTTCCCAATGGATGGCTTGAGCACCTTGCATGGCAGCCGCCTCCTTTGGTTAGTGAGCAAAAGCCTCGAGAAATGGATCCATTGTTCACATGTTAGGACGGGTCATATGCTGAGGACTAAGGAATTTCACTCTGGGATTAATAAAGTATTTCTATTCTTTTCTAGATGTTGGCTGATGACTGACCTCAATCTGACTCGGGTGTGTTTAAACAACAAAAAATGTGTTCAATGATTTCTATTGTTTCAAATTCCAATGTTGAGAAAGAAATTGTGTGTTTTTTAACATTAGCTGGGGCCTCTTTCCTCACAGCTCCATGTTTATCACTGCGGTGATACCAAAGACCAGAACTGCTTCGGTTGTGTGCAAGTTCTTTGTTGCATATTTTGCACACGATCCTATCCAACAGTTCTTTAACTTTCCATCAATCTCATTTGTTTCATATATCAGATTCATTTGTATCCTCGTGTGATTTTCACTTTGGTGTCTGACATCAATCCCCGGCGACGTCTGGTGAATTGGTATGAACAGTCTGTGATAAAGCACGATCCGAATCCTTTTTCTGTGTTAATTGAATACAGATTTTTATGAAGTAAACGCTTTTGTTTCAAGACAAGCACAGGACATAACTGCATTCCCTCACCTTTAACTGTGACTGCAAGCTTTAAAACAACATAAGACTTGACCACCGCCAACAAGAGTCTTACCAGCTAATGGGTTTTTTTCTCCCCATCATGTACTCCAGAGAGAAAAAACATTCAATAAACATACTTCGCCATAACAGACGGTAGAAAGAGTGTTGCCTTGGTTTCACTAACCTAAAACAAATCCACACTTCTGGGAAGCTGTTGATGAGTTTGGCTGACACTAAACAGTGTAAAGGTCTTGGGTGTGCCTGTCGAGTTGGCGTCTCTTACATGTTTGCACCTCTTCCTGTTTTATTTTGAAGTCGCCGAGAAAAGGGCAGAAAAAAGGGAATATAGTGACAACTGCTCACGGGAAACCACACTTTACTGTGGGCCTGGCATGTTGTGGAGATGGACTGAACTTGCCACTGATGGTTATTTTTTTCACACTGAAAACCGGCCATAAGACTGAAAAACTTGCCTTTCAAGATTAAACATCTGTTCTTGGTGTACGCTCTTGTGAAATAAATTTTGAAATAAATGCAACTGATAGTCCAGTGCGACTTATATGTTTTTTTCCTCTTCGTGACACGTTTTTTGACTGGCGTGACATATACTCAGGAGCGACTTATAGTCAGGAAAATACGGTAATCTTCACACCAGATATCAATGATGGCCTTCCTCACTACTTTTTCCTCTCTACTTCTTCCTCACAACTCCACGTGTGCCCGCAAGGTAGTTTGCAACTTTTGCTTTCGAATTTGTTGGGTTTCTCTCTGTTGAAAGCACCGGCTGGTCCGGTTCAAATGGGAATGTCAACACGCCCTGAGTTTGCGTTTGGGTTCACCACGGTCCATTACAGACAGCTTTTACTGACGGTTATCAAAAGGTGGGGTGTAATTTAGCTATGCTGTCATGTTACTTAATATTTGACACAGTCGCACTAACGGCTTGAAACAGTTGACGATTAAGCCTGTAATTGTTCTTCAACCCCACTCTTCACTAAAACTATATCTCTAGTAATTAAGAAAAATAAGCCAGCTACTGCATTCAAATGAGTTCTTAGCATGCAGAGGGGCAAACAAAGCATGCTCTATGATCATATGTGATTTATTTAATGGGTAGTATACAGAGGAGAGTCAGTGACGAATACAAAGCCTTTTAATCAACTTCATTCTTGCAACTGAAACAGATTCCCCCCACAACACTAAACATGAAGTTGTTGTTTTTTTTTTAGTACATGTAGCTATGTGATATGTGAAAACAACCACAGATGGTCTCAAAATAAGGGCTGCTGCGCAAAAGCCCAGAGTTATTTGGCAACTAAGTGCGAACACACTGCAGCAACTGAAGCCCATGTGGTGTTTTCTTTTGTCTTCAAACTCCTTAGAACGAATTTAAATCAGTTTTTTTGCACCAAGTGCTGTGTGTGGCTGCCGTAGACTGAAAAAAACATGCATGGATAACCTGACCAAAATAAGTCTGAATGCCTGCTGAAAGCTGCTCGCTGTTTCCTCTGAAACTCTCCTGCACAGTGAGAATGAGGTTGGGACACTTTGCGTGATCAGACCCAGGATTCTGTATTTCACATGAAATCAGAGCCTGAGTAAGGCTGCAAAATACTTGTGATCATTCATCTTTACAATTCCTCACACCGGAATGAAGTATTACCAGAAACCCATTTTCGAAACCTGCTTATACCAATGCTACAATAGTACATTTTATCAGTGCCAATATCATATAACAGTAAAAGCTCAACGTTAAAAACACAGACGCTCTTCCGCATTACGTGTGTAATTTGTTAGGTTTTCAGGGAGGTTGCGCATGCATAGCAAATGACAGTACTACTGATGACCTGTGGGAGCAGTACAGCTCATTTTTGTGATTACTACATATAATGTGATTGAACGTTTGATGTCTGAACAATGTACAGGCACCAGTGGGTGTGGTGGTCTCGCCTCGCATATACTTTTGGACATTGTAGTAAATTACTACTTAAAAGTAATTTATGAACCATCCACTCATTGCTGATAGTGCCACACACATGAATAGGGAGAACTTGCAAACTCTACAAAGAAATACCACTGAATCTTAGGACTTTCTTGCTGTGAGACAAGACCACGAGACGAAAGTGTCGTCTGTTATGAGTGGCAGTCTACACGATGAAACAAAACAAAAAAGAGGTTCACACATCCACGTCTTAGTCTATTTGAATGTAGCGTTCGTGTTGAATAGATGAATGAAAGGAATATAACACTCAGTGGTGAGGAAGTATTATTGCACTTGAATCGTGAATGATGTATGTGCCATTGAAGAGCAGCTCTTGAGGTATTGGAGACGGTTAAAAAAAAAAAGAAAAAGATTATTTGTATCGTAGAAAAGTCGCCCTAATTACATCAAATGTAAGTTTTAGTCTAAATGACAAATAGACTTCACTTATATAGCACCGTTCAACTGTGTGAGCAGTCCCAACGCGCTTTACATCGTTAATCACGATCACACACCCATGGAGGCTGCGGCCCTGCAAGACACTGTCACTCCAATAGGAGCAGTTTGGGTTCAGTGACACTTCAGCATGTGTCAACACAACCTGTTGATATGTGTGTTGTGTTGTGTACTATTATTGCATTGAGGCTACAATTGTCTTTAACTGGTGACCTGCCCAGCAACTCGTCACACTAAGTTGGAGCTGTAAAGAAGATGGATGGATGCTGCTGCCACTTATAGATTAGCACCAACAAAATGAATATTCTCCACACAGAAAGAAGTCCTCTTAACTAACAGAAGAAATGTGGAGAAACGGCACATCTCTGAAATATTTGAACCTTTTTCATTGTTGTTCAATAAAGCATAGTGGCAGCTGCTTCCAGGCTTTGCCATATTTCCTGGTGGTAATTAATTAAGAGCAGTCATATGAGAGGAGGAGAAAAAAAAAGATTTAGTCACCGTTCAGTGCGTACACCTGCGCTTTCCGTCAGAGGACGGTGGGTGGCTTCACAGCATCCAATTTGGCACTGGCTTTGTTTTGTGGGGTCACCAGCCAAAAAAGTGTGAGAGTCACTGCTCCACACGCCTGTCTGGAAAGTCTTCTGGGATTCACTCCCCCGGCCGACTGTCTGCAGGCAGGCAGATTGTGGCACGGATCATTACGATGCCACATTGGTGAGAAAGATTCCAGGGTGTTCCTTGAAGCCCACCAAGGCATGATGCAGCAAAATGCAGAAACACCCCTGAGCGCATGATGAGAGCCGCACCGCCAGAAACAACCTGATGCTGGGGGGCATCCTCTGATTTCAAGCTTTAAACGAGGGCTGGCAGGTGCCCGGGTCTGTGACACATAGATGCTCACACATAAGTTTGCATGTGCGTATACATGAACACATAAATCCCACTACACACACACACACACACACACACACACACACACACGATCACACACTCGTTCTCTCTGGGGACACTAAGATACCTCCAATTAGACGCACCGCAGAGCAACTGGGACCTGGAAAACACACACACACACACACACACACACACACACACACACACACACACACAGGGAGCGGGGTCTCGTTTGAGAGCCAGCGATGTGGAAAGGAAACATCTGGAAGGGAGGGAATGCGATTAGAGAAAGAAACAAATGACACAAAGACTCGTCTGCATACAAAAATAACACAAATTGTCGCTGCGTGCGCACACACACACACACACACACACACACACACACACACACACACACACACACACACACACACACACACACACACACACACACACACACACACACACACACACACACACACAGAAGTATTTTATACTGTTCGGAAAAAAAAGCTTCAAACTGAGGATTGTTAAAAGCTTTTTAAGGAGACAGAAACTCGTCTGCTACTCGCTGCAGGAAAAGTCTCCATTTTTCTCTTTTCTTCTTCCATATCTACTCCCCCAAATGTTGCCCTGACTTTGTCTGCGACTGTGCGAGTGTGTGTGTGCGGGTTATCCTGAGGTCAGCAGAATCTCTGAGTCACCTCTCGACGAACACCACTGTCATGTCTCACAGCTGCGATGCGACAAACGCCACTTGATAGAGGAAGGGGGTAAAGGGGGACAAACAGGGGCGGAAATAAAGTGATGGAAAACGGCAGACGCCGGGGGAGACTCCAACAGGAGACGTAATCAAACTCAGACAGACCCTCCTCCAATCACCCAGGCTGAGGTAATCAAACTCAGACGCCCACACCCTCTCTGGCGCGCGCACACACACACATACAGTACACATGAATGATTAAGGTTATGAAAGAATAAAAAGGTTATTTCACACTGCATTTACGTGCTGGGAGCTCGTTCTTCCCCTCCACTTTCTTCTCTCTCTGCTACTTTTGCGGCGTGGCCTTGTCTCGTCGCTCGTCTTTGTGATTGCTCTTCTGTACTTGTACTCTTTTCAGTTACATCACAGCACACGGCGCTTAAAAACACCACCGCCTACCATACCCGCTTTATATTCAGCTGAGTTGCTTTTATAACGCAAGTCATTACTGTGCAGAACTACGGAGCTTCAAAGAAAACTTCTTCAAACTTCCTTGTATTAAAGGGATCTTATTTCTGGAAACTTTGTAACCCAGGAATTCACATTAACTCCTGCCACTTGAGTAATTATGGAGGTACAGTATGTAGAGCATTCTGGAGTTCAGCTCCACTGTGTTTACGAGATTTAAAACAGATGAAAAAATGCACAGTTTAGAGTCAAACTTGCATTTGAGTTATGGACCAAATACTTTTTCGGGCAAGGTCAAAACCTGACTGGACTTTAAATGCAGTGTGTTTAATTCCTGGTGGCTCCGGGATTTTAATATGAAATAGAGGCTTTTGTTGGGGAAACAAACAGGAAAGAAAGGACTACTAATGGACTTGATACTGGATATGTTGCTACAGGAGTAGGAACCCTTTGTGGACTCTGCTTTTGTCCACAAGAAAGACTTTCGTAAGGTGTATAAAGCGGTATAAAGATTGAATGGATGGACCCTGAGGTCCATGGCTGGTACGCGCCAAACGAGTGGAACAAGTTTGTTTAAAAAGCAGGTGTTGGCCCCCAGGCCTTATGCTGCGCACGCCTGCTTTACATCCTTGGGTTTGATCGAATGCAGTATTAGCGTTTGAGATACAGGCTTCTAACTTATAAGCAAATCATTCTGGTGAAGTGGACAGTTTCAGCCTGACTTGGAGGATTCATGAGGCAGACGGGGTCAAATAACAAGATGGTATCATATATTAGGAACTAGGAGCCACGACGACTCGTCTCTACTGCATCAGATTACAAAAAAGGAAATGTCGAGCAAGTCTCCCGACTTTATGGAGAAGTGCTGAATGATTTCAGTCCTCTTTAAAGTGAAGCACTCCATACGTATGTGATGTTCTTTGCCATTTTTCGCAGCTCTGCAATTACTAACAAGAGTGACATTAGCGACTTCTCTTTGGAGGAAATAAAGGCAGCTGATCAAGTATTGAGCCAAAAGCTGAGATAACATATAAAGCACTACAGC
The DNA here is from genome assembly GCF_963383615.2 of Lipophrys pholis. NCBI lineage: Eukaryota > Metazoa > Chordata > Actinopteri > Blenniiformes > Blenniidae > Lipophrys > Lipophrys pholis. Next base: position 27,969,312 of record NC_137628.1, read on the forward strand.
AATTACGGCAGCATGTACTGCATAGATCTGCTACCATCTTCTGCCCTCCTGTTGTTCTCCTTTGTTATCCCGCATATTTCTTCTCTGCAGCCCACCCTCTCCTCTTCTCTCCACACTTCTGCTGTTATATATATGAAATCCATACATGTGGGATTCAAACTACTTCATCTCGAGGCGTCTGAGGTCCCGAGCCATTTCATCTTGTTCCTTTTTTCTCTAAAGAGCTTGTGTTTGATGATGTCCAGGTATGCCGAGTGTTTGCATGCCGGCGTGTTTTAAAAGCGTGCGTCTCCCCACAGGAAGGGCTCTCTTTGGGGATATTTCGCTGTTCTAATGGTCTGATGTACAAATCTACAAAGACCCATACTGCTGTGAATATAACAGCAGCAGCACACAGACACATGCACATGCTCTTCTGGGCAACAGGGAGGCTGGCTGCTGTTTTGATTGACAGGCCCAAGGTGTGTGTGTGTGAAAGAGAGAGAGAGAGAGAGAGAGAGAGAGAGAGAGAGAGAGAGAGAGAGAGAGAGAGAGAGAGAGAGAAGGGCAGAGATGATTGCAGGTATGCATGGAGCTCAATTAATTGGAATGGGGATCCTCAGCTCTTGTCACGAAGAGAAATACCTAGAGGCCATTAGAAGTCTTATTCCGTCCTTATACCAATGCGAACACACACGCACACACTGAATCAAACATACGTACTGTAACTAAAACTATAGCCTGCACCTGGAGTCTGACCCTCCCTGCCTGGAGTGGCTGGGGCGATGTGATTTGCTGTGTCGACTATAGATTTGGACATCACGCGCTATTCGAGTTCCTGTCTGAAATTCAACCTCTGTCAATCACACCGAGTTCGGTCCGCAGTGATGACAGACTGAAAATGTCATTTGCGATGCCGTAGGTTGTCGCTGGTGATAAAAAGCTCCAGGAGCTGTTTATTTTAGAGGCAGGCTGTACTTCCAGTGATTACAGTGTGTGACCTCTCACCGAAACTGTTGAGCCGCTATCAATTGTGGCTGTTGCATCTCCGGCACGGATGACAGTTAGTGCTTTTTATTTTCTGCAGTCTTGGCCACACTTACAGAATAGTAGTCAGGGACATGCAGATAATGGATCTGTCAAATAGGCAGGTCGTACACCTGGCTAACACTTTTTTCTCAGTTCTTTTGGTCTTCATGAATTATCCAAAAGACTTCACCTATCAATCATGACGCAGCATGGAAGTGACCAAACACTCATACAAATGTTCCCATATGTCAGAGTGCGGGAAACATACAAGGAGCAACTGCCAACATCCTTGGCACTAACTTTTTAAATAAGCAGGTTCTATAGATAGATGGATGTATGGTTGGATGAACCCATAGTACCATTTTAATTAGGGGTGCACCGATATCGATACCAGCATCAGGTCCGTTACTGGATGGAGTAGTCGTACCTGTACTCGGAAAAAGATCCCTGAAACAACGCGGTGAGTATTACATGACCTCATGCAACGCCACATGTGAACCATGATTAAAGTAAAGACTGATTACACTGAACACTTATTAACAGCGAGCTGGAGTCTGTGGCAGCACAGGACAAGCTGGTTGTACAGTACGCATAACGCAGTGCGTAGATAGACGCAGAGGGTTACGGAGGCGGTTCGCAGCAGCGCATCGCTTATTGTTTAGCTGGGGAGTAAGTATATGACATAAGTACTCGTATCAACAAGTAGCTAAAGGTTCCTACTTGTACGTGTACTCGTCCTTTATAAGAATTGTATTGGTAATCCCTAATTTCAATGTTATTCTATTAAGCGGTGGTCAAACCATTTATTCAAAATACACCTTTGACTCCATTATTTCCATTATATCATTTCATAATTTAAAACACTTGTGATATATCATTGTTATAATCTGGGTATCGTTGGTGTTGAAGCTATTTGTACAGGTAAAACACAGTACAGGTACATTTCAATGTTTGTTCATAACTCTTAAAGTCACTGTGGAGTAAAAATATCTAAATATGGATACAAAAATATTCACAGAGAAGAAATGTAAACTGCACAATATAAAGACTAATGCTAAAGTCTGTTAAGTCTTAATAAGAGAAAGTCCATATGAAATGTGCATTGGATGTCTTACAAGGAAGGAGAGTGGCAAACGTGATATCAGTTATTGCACGCCACTGAAAAATGTAAAAATCTGCAGATTTTATTACTTGTTCTCTGAGATCTGCAGGAAATAGAAATGTGAAACTGAGGTGTTATGGAAGAAGAAAAAAAATCTGAATATTTGTTCACACAAAAGCCAAAAGGAGGAATGATCATATTTTGGGAGGATCTCTTAGTTATGAAAAATAGTTATGGGAGCGATAATGTTGGATATAATCAGTAAACGGTCACAGTGAACATATAAAGCTCAAAACCTACGATAGGCTCTATCCAAATAAAACAGCTTTGAAATTGTAACAATTGCTTTCTTTTGAAAACAGATACAGGGAAACAAAACATAAACACTTTAACCATCGAAGCTAAAAGTAAAGTTCTTCCACTTTTCTGATTGGGAATAAAAATGACCTACTCAGCTTTTAGTTACGCGCCACACTGTCCTTCAGTTAATCATGTCTTATTATTGTGCATATAGCTGCAGTGTTGACACAGTAGTTCAGTTGTAGTTGATCCATTTAGGCCTCGTTGACGACATTTCAAGGAGTTTGTAGTAGGAGCGTTTGCAAAAAGTTGTGTAAACAGACGCCAAAGGGCAACAGAGGTTTTTTTTTTCCCATTTTCATAAAACATTATTGTGTAAACGGGGTCTTGGTTCAGCCGGATTTACATACACTGAATTGGAAGAAGATGCTCGACAACAATTTACTGACATTGTAATGAGGAATAAGCTCACAGAAAAATCTGCATTTCTGGCTACGCCACGAGTTCAATCACATTAATCAATTATTAAACTCGTACTACAGCAAGGCTGTTTGCATTTCTCACAAAACTGCAGATATGTGACATTTAGCATTCATTTTTCAGTTTATTCTTTTCATCAAGTGTAATCAGCTATTTTTTTTTAGAATAATAAAAATTTATAAATCCACCTCAGTTCATACTTAGTCCTCATAATTGCAGAACAATCTCCCAGAGTGTTTTTTGGAAGCAGGGCAATCTTTTTACTGTTAATTCAAATCTAAAGAGTAGCACACACCATTTGAACTTGTGCTAGCGGTTTACCACTAAAACATCTTGAGTCTACACCCGTGACTCACTTCATTATTTCTTTTTGTGTCTGTCTATACCACTCCTCTTTTCTCCCTCTGGTTCTTGTCTGTTGAGCACAATGCTCGAATCAAAGTAAGAAAGGGGAGAATAGAAAATAGGTACCTCATTTATTCCAGAGAATTTGTGAAAAGAAAGACAACATTTTTAGAAATTTGACTGACAGCTATGAACTTCTGCCTTCAGATCCTGTACAGGCTGCTTAATGGGATGGAAGAGAGAGAAGAGGGGAGACGGAAAGTGTGGGGGGAAGACAGGACAGGAAATGGGTGTCTGTGTGTGTGTGCGTGTGTGTGTGTGTGTGGGGGGGGGGGGGGGGGGGGGGGGGGGGAATCCCAAAAGAGGTGGTACGGGTGAACAAAAATGCAATTTGCATGGATTCATCCACGTGATTCCCTGTGTCAGCTAACCCGCTGAACTGCTCATCACTTCAGTTCATTTGACTTTAATCTCGTTTTCCAAAACGGACTCTTTCTTTCCAGCTTGAGCTCTCCTGTGAGCCCACCTCCCCTGATCTCTGTCGTTACGCCATCTGCTTCTCGCCACAATGAGCCGTCTGCACTCTGCCACTGTTTATACCCAGGAATAGCAATCAAAACGGGCAACATTATAATCTTTAACTTCTGAACAAAGCTTGGAGAGTTAGATCGTTCTATTGTTTACGGCCTGAAGGGTAAAAATGAGGGCGTCTTATTTAGCAGCACATCATCTGTGGACAGTGATTTTCTTCCATGAAGCTTCAGTTCCCATTGGCTGGGTCGCAGAAGCAGAGCAATTGTTGCCTTTTCATGCCACCAGGTAGGAAGTGAGGTTAACTCATGGAAACGTCCCAACTCGCTTGATTGACTCGTTGCAGCTTGCGTCAAAAATCAACTTTCTGTGTATTGGAAACACAAACACTGCCAAAGATGAGCTGTGGAGAACTGCACGTACCACATTCATGTGGATTCCTCAAAATATAATCATACAATCGGATCAACAAAAGCTTAACTTTCTATATATATGGTTTATGTATCATCATACTAATGTTCTGTGTGAATCTCATTGTGACACTTGCCAACAGCCAGAAGAAAAGAAAAATTACTTGTGAAAAGAATTGCATAGAAAAGCATAACTGGTGTGTGTTTCTGACTTGCCGTTAGTTCGGTGATGGATGCATGTATTGCACTTGGAATCCCTTTCCTATTTCCCAAACCAGCCAACCAGCAGGCTCTTTTAAAAAAAAAGACACCTGACAAACGCCACAAAGCAGGAGAAAAAAAACATGCTTTTTTTCCTGTTTCAATATTTGTTCTCTAATGTCCTTTCTCTTTCACAGCCTGCCCTTTCTTACATTATTTTTCCTCTTCGACTTAAATCATTATTCTTCTTTTTTCGCCATTTTCAGCGACAAACAACTAAATCAAATATACTTGTATATAGCGGAGGACATTTACCCAGGAAATGTTTATTGCGGGAAACACACACTTATAAACCGAAACAAACACAAACACATGCGGACGCGGATGTTTATGGCCAAAGACTGATCAGTGAAGCCTAACTATACCCTTACCATTTCCTAAAGATGCCCCGGGGAGCTCTTCATACTGACAGCTGTAACAAGGTACTCTGCCTATATTTATGTGATTGTGTATGTGTGTGTGTGTGTTTGTGTGTATGTCTATGTGTGTGCATTTGTGACAAAGGATGCCAAAGGATACAACCCTGTAAAGAGAATCTAATTAAAACTCTATACAGCCACAAGGGACGGGCCGCTCGCTCCCTGCCTCTTACTCTCGTTTAACCACAGTGAACACTTCAGCTGAAGGACTGTTAGACAGTAGAGTCAATCCGCTGGCCTCGGAGGAGAGGAGATAGAGAGAGAAGCATACAGCAATAAAGTGATTCGGAGACAAAGGCCATGACAGGGGCAGAAACACAGGAGGAGGCGAAAAATGGATCAGACTTTGTACATCCATTTTTTTTTCTTCCTGAACGAACAAAGGACTACTTGTCATTCACAACAGTGTGCAGCATACCACCTTCAATAGCAGCTCGGTAATTACTGATTACATTTCTAAAGGATTGCCGTGCCCCACAGTTACAAGTAAAATTGGAGGATAAACTTGCAACACCGCAGGACTTGACAAACAAGAAATGAAGGTTGTCTCTGCCAACTGGTGCAAGACTTTAAAAAAAAAAAAAAATTCTAATTCTATTTTGCCAGTCAGCATAAAACATAAACCTCACAATGGTGAGGTTGTAAATGATGTGACACTCTTAACCAGCGGCCAGTAACAAGTGGAGCTCCTGCAGAGTAGATCTGTCTGAAAATCACACACAAGTTCTCGTCAATTAATTCCTGGTCCTTGGAAGAGTTCAAGGACACAGTTTCACCGGTTCCCCTGTGTCTCAGCATGGATTTTAATTGGTCAAACATCCCTTTAACAAACGCCTCCTGACTTTTCAGCGAGAGGACCGAGGCTCAATTCTGTAATCAACTCTGCGACGTGGCTCAAAAAGATGGATGACTGACACACACAAATCAAATTGCCTTTATGAATGTTTAATACTCCATTCCAACACTCTATCATTTCTGAAAGCCATTTTACAACTACAACCCGACACAGCCACACTTCAAACATTCAGAACTGTGATTTTACATGGAAAAATTGAGAAATTGCATGGCCTGTAAAGGATTTTGTGAATTGAAGACTGGAGATTAAATTCCTATGTGGCCGCCATCCGAACCAGACTGGATCATGTGATCAGCTGATGTTGGGTTCTCACATTCATTTCTGAGAATTCGGTTAGGAAATTACACCTCCATCTTCAATACGCAACTTCATAAAGGTTTCAGGGAGCTGGAGTGATTGACAGGGCGCATGCTCTACAGGCAAAAAGGCTATCACAGGAAAAACTCGCTCTCCTTGCATCTTTCAGCACGCACAGGGAAATCAGGGAAACTCCTCACATAAAGAAAACACCCCAAAAAATGTGTGTGTTTTTTTTTTTTAAATCCAGGCGCACAACAGAGAACATGGAAGCTCCACACAGAAAGGCCATCAACCGGACTCAGGGGAGCGTGCGCCATCGTGTTGCCGCCAGAAACGTGTGAGGTAAAAGAAGCACAAGTGACACTACATAACACAACTCAACGGGTGGTGTTAACTCCAAGTACAACTAATAATCAATCCACATGCATGATGTCTGAGTCTGTTGGAGGAATCTCAAAGCTGATTTTTTATTCATCACATCAATAATTCACACGGATCTGTTTAATGATTCGGAGTCAGGACCTCCAGTGTTTCAGTTAGCTAAAAAATGAATAACATGCGTGCTCAAGTAAGTTGTTTTTTTCCCTCCATGTTTCAGAAGTGTCTTCAATCCGCAGATTTCATTCCCCGCTGCTTTTTCAGGTTGTATCTACCTCATAAGTTGTCAACAGTAATTAGGCTGCAAGTCAAACCTGTCTCCGAGGACGACCTCAGAGATTCGCAGATTCAATTTGAATTGTGTGTGATCTTTTTTTTTTTTTTTTGTAAACTAGATTCATATCTGTAAAAATATTGACCCCTCAACCCCCAGAGATGTTAATCAAACTCCTCGACAGCCTAAAGAGGTGGTGGGAAAGGGGGAGAAATAACTTTAAGTACTGATCAAGTAGCAATTAATCGTGAATGGAAAACAGCCCTTCTTTGTGAGATTGAAATCTGCCGCATGGCTGCACTGTGAGCTGAACCCAGCCTGACGCCGAACAAGCTGTTAATCAACACTTTCACCACATTGCTGGAATAAACTAAAATGTTTTGCGTTACCTGAGACACTCAGGTAGACGGCGGGACTCGTCACGTTCTCTCCCGTCATCTCGTTCACCGCCTCCACCTGGTAACGTCCCGCATCCGTCGCCGTGGTTGCCAAGACGACCAGCTGATTGTCCAATGTGATTGCTCTGCAGGGCACAAACGAGACACAGAGGCAACAATGGTTTAGGGGAAAATACATTATCGACATTCAAAAGAGGAACGTGGCTTCTTGTAGACTTCCTCCATCGCTCAGATAACAACACAACTCCAGCTAATACTCTGTCAAGAGAACTGTATTTGGTACAAGGATCATTTGGAATTCATAAAGGGGGGGGGGGGGGGGGGTATTGAATACAAGCAGCATAAAGGAAAGAGGATTCGGAAGAGCTTAAATAAATCTCTCCTCCTGTCTCAGATTGATATGTGGCTCATTTCTGCTGCAACTGCCATTTCTTTTTTGGCCATTCTCATTGTTTGTGTATTGTCTCCTGCACTTCCTTCTTTACACTGATCCGTCCTTGTTTCCCAGCAGCAGCAATCAATGAGGAACAAACATGCGGTGCGCCGTTGCACACGCTCGCGCCATCACAAAAACTCTGCGGATCTGAAACTGCTCTGACTCAAGAGCACAGAGATAAGAGACACTGACTTACAAACAGAAACACACAGACTTTAACACTGGTTTGCTTTCCAGGGAAGCTTTGTAGGAGCGGATGATTTTGGAGAGAGGCGGTAATGATGGACGGAGCCATATAGGGTGGAAAAAATAAACGTACAATTAATTTTACTGAGATGCTGTTACAAGTGTGTGGCTCATAAATTAGAAATGCTGACAGGCAGGAGCTGTTTGTGTTTTCAGCAATAGAAGGAAACCCACCCCTCCCTCAATATTCTAACCCGAGAGCCAGCTCTGAAATAAAATCAATGAGACCAAAGGGAGAATAAGTGTATTAAAGTGAGATGACTCCCTTTTATTCTTTTAGACATCCTCTGGCTCCGTGGCCCTCATCTCACACACACGCACGCACGCACGCACGCACGCACGCACGCACGCACGCACGCACGCACGCACGCACGCACGCACACACACACGCAGAGTTCACATTAAAAAGCCCTGAGAGACAAACTTTCTTTGCCTGCATAAAGAAGAAATAACAGTAGATAGGAGGATGACGCCTGAAAACCTGAGGTTTAAATACAAGTATGATAGTGAAAATACATTATTTTGAGAAAACGTTGACATGTCTTGTCTGCTCATGTATTTTCTGCTTAGCCTCGCTGGACTGGTTTCAGTGGCAACGAGCACCGCAAATGATACAAACCAATAAAAACAAACAGTACCAAAGTACTGAGAGAAACTGAGGCCAAATCCAAAAGCTTTTTTTTTTTTTTTTTTTTTTTTTATGTCTTTGTCGACCCTTTAAAGCTGAGATTTATTAAATATCCTCAAGTTTAGATTGGTGTCTTGACCACACGGTTCCTATGATGGGACACTTTAAATTAAAGTTTCCACCAACTCAGCTTTTCTAATTCAATTTCATAAATTGCATCACAGTGAGATCTTTGCTCAGCAATAAGTTGCAGCCGGGCTGAGCAGCTGTCGCCACACCATTTGACAGAGAGTCCAGCGGTGTCGGATGAAGGACACCTTTGCTTGCAGCCTTCAAATGAAAAAAAAAAAACTGGAGATATCAGCAGGTGGTAAAACATGAGGAGTTGGCTCGGATCTCGAGGAGTTGTCGCTTTGGCTTATCGTCACATGGCCCTTAACTGCATCCACACTGCACTGCTTTGTATGCCACACAGTCCCCTCCCGAGTGTCACTCACTACTGAACAGCTCCTGTTGTAAACGGAGTTTCAAATATAAACAACCACCAGGACACAATTTCTTTACCCAGCTTGAATATATGAACAGTGTCTCAAAACATTCTAAAATCTGTGTGGAAGGCTGTATTTCATTGGGTAGCAAGCAAATTAGCTGATTTAAAGGATTTAGATTCTGACCCAAGGTCATTGTATAAACCTCAAACTTGTTAATCATGAATGTTGTGACATAAAAGTCTGCGTGTGCAAGACAGTGCCGGCGAGGCTTCCTATTGGTCCAGCAGATATTGTCTTGATTGGTGGCGACTTGAGACATTCATGTAAAAAACTTTAAATACAGTAATGGATTTTTGCTCTTTTTCACTGCTTGAGGAGCCCCTAAAGTGCCTCACACTATCAATCACATTCATCCATTCACCCGCACTCACACACCAATGGAAGCCGATGCCATGCGCAGTGCTCAATCCATCCATCAATGTGAGCTTCACTGTGGTGTGGGAATCCAACCTGCAACTTTCCGATTGAGAGAGGAAACCACTCGACCAGCCGAGTCACACAGACCACAATCAACTTATATCTCAAATAGCAGTCATCTTGCACGGGTGGTGGAGGAGTGGAGAGGAGAGGACAGGAGAGGACAGAGAGCAACATTGAGTTGTCTGATTCTGAAGACAGTCTTCCAAACGCTCCCGAGGACAGACAGAATTCCTCAGGTGTCATTTTATTCGGCACTATTTCCCAGGAGAACGTCCAGAAGAGCCAGAGCTTCAACCCCACCACTGACACTTTGTGTGGGTGCTGCACACGCATGTGTTTGTGTGTTGAGTTTTCGGCCCACCTTCACTGCCTAAAATAGAGGTTTTAGTTGCACCGGACATTTCTCCTGGTCTGTCCGCGCTCATTTCACGTGTAAGGACGAATTCTGCATCCTCACCAAGGTCTGCAACGCAATTTATAGCTGTTAAGCTCATTAACAGCACTGAGCCGCCCATTGCATCACATCTGTTTCAGCTAGCACATGCTGATTAATAGACGGTGAAGGCTTGCTTCTGCTTGCCTACAGTGTCCAGGGGAGGACCGCGCCCGGGAGGTTTTCGAGGAAATCTAACACCACCACGTTAACACTCAAAGTCAGAGGAGCTCAGCGGGCGGCTGTGCCAGAATGCAGTAAGACCAATTAAGATAGCACATTAACATCGGCGGTTTGTTAAGTTAAGCGAAGTTGTTCATGTAGTATCTCGCCTCATTTGCATATCCCATTTCTATGTACTATTTACATGTGAAATTACTTGTGACGATGGCTACAGCGATTTCCTCCATGCTGCCATTTGTTCCAAATTGGGAGGTCTCAGGCTTCATTTCCCATTAAATCTTCACATGGAACTTTCATATCAAAAAGGCAACACAGAGGGAGAAATGAAATATGCCAATAAGAAGCCCGGCAACAGAGATTAGAGGCCCCCCGATTCATTTGGAATTCCCTTCAAAAAATAATAAAATGTCTGTCCTGATTCGTTCTGAGTAGCTGCAGGGCAGTTGCACAATCTCATCCTAGGAGTTACAATAAAGCCAAGCACACACAAGCTGGCATACAAAACAGTGCGTCTTCTCATTCACAGAGTGTTGTTGAGATTTAATATAGCATAAATTCAACATGTGACTTCTGCTCTCTTTTAGGTCTACATTTAATTAAACTGGGCAAAAGAGTGTTCTGGCTTTTAATTAAAGACAAACTCAATTGTGAAAGTGTGCATGACTCTGCATGCTTATATGTGTACGATTCTCCCAAGGAGGAAAGAAATTAATGACAGCAATCGACTGCCTCCTATGTCCCCCTCTGCATGCCTCAGTGTATCTCACACCACCACCACAACCGCTCCTCCATCCACCCCTCAAGTGATAAAACAGGAAAGAAAACCCTCTCTGACTCATTCTCTCAAATCCCATTTTCCATTCTCACTCAGATTACAATCTGCACATTTCTGTCTTGGTCTCCTTCAATTTTCATTGCATTTCGTTGGTTTCTCTATCACACTGGCCTCCCTCTCCGTCTCTTCGCTTAACTGTCCGGGTTCACCCCCCCACCCCACCCCACCCCACCCCCACACACACGCACACACATGCACACACACACCTCTGAACCAAAGCACCGAGCCAAATTGGTCTTTCATTTACGTGTCTGGTCTCAAGACTTAATAAACACTCAGAGATGTCCGCAATGCAACACTGGCTGCTGAACAGGCACACGCACACGCACACGCACACGCACACGCACAAGTGTGCCAAGAGCTAATTAGCACACACATGTCACAGGCCAAAGGATGAGTGAGCGAGCATACTGAACACAGTGTGTGTTTTTATGTCTAGTGTGTGTGTGTGTGTGTGTGTGTGTGTGTGTGTGTGTGTGTGTGTGTGTGTGTGTGTGTGTGTGTGTGTGTGTGTGTGTGTGTGTGTGTGTGTGTGTGTGTGTCTCAGGTCTTGGGAGGGACTCTCCTGCCAATGGAGCCCATTTCCGTCCCCGCCTGCCCTCCTCCTCCATCTCCGATAGGCAGCGTGCTACCGTCTTAAACCACAATGTCTCCACCACACAGAGGCTTGGGGGGGGGGGGGGGGGGGGGGGGGGTGGAGAAGTGTGGCAGCGGGGCAGACGGAGGGATACTCCACTGTAAACCCAGTCCAGACAGCAGGCTTTCTTTGGCAGCTTCGCCTCGGAAAAACCAAGTGCCAGCCAGTCAGCCGACCGCCCACATATTACACTGCACACATATATACAAACACACATACACCGACTCACAGTTGGGACCATTCACTGTCTCTCGCAGCCGTTTTCACAGCATGTTTACTTTGGGGCTTAAGTCCGTGAACACATGAATTCTTTCCCTGTGCTACTAACTGACAGTTAACGGACGCAGGTTTCCCACCCGCTCAAGGCTACATTATGAGAGGGTCTGTTCACATCCCACCTGATTGCCTCTCGAGCTCGGTCACACTTTGCATGTGGCTGAGGAATTTGGATTTTTTCAGCGTTCCTTCCCTCAAAATTGCCTGTCAGCTTGAGTTGTGGTGTGGCGTCCTCTATCACAAAGTAATTGGTAACTATAAAACTGGGCTGCATAGTGCACTGTTTTGAATACAAAGAGGAGCGGGAGCAGCTGGGGATGGTTTCTGTACTGTATTCCCTGACACATGCTTCAATTTCTTTCTTTTCTTTTTTTTTTTTTTTTTACTATTCGGCCTTGTGTTTTTCCTCATCTGCACAAAAACAAAAAAAAAAGAACAAAAAAGGTCTACACACATGACAAAAATAACAGGGTAAAGCCCAAAAACGCAATCCTGCAATAACAACATACCCTTGTTAGTAAAAGTATTTGGGGGGGGATTTGCGCTTGTTTGTTGGGAAACATTTATTCATTTTATTGATTCATACAGCCCCTAATGCAGATGGAACTTCATGCGTGGCTTGGTTTATCAAACAACACAACAATTTTTTTTTCTTCCTCTTGTAGCTGCTCTGAACTCTAGGTGAGCTTGGATCTTTTAGTTGGCTTGAATGCACTGTGACTCAGAGTAAACACAGAGCTGCTGGCTAAAAATGTTTATTTCAGGCCTGGCAGCCAGTTCTTGTTGCCATGATTTGGGCCAAATTGGGCACAAAGAGGAGCTGGACGTCTCTGATGATATAAGGTGTATGCACCGCGTTAATGTAGCAGCTGAGGGTGAGGAAGAGGCGGGAACAATCCCAGAGATGGAGGAGGAAAAGAAAAACAATGAGACGGAAGTCAACTTTCCCACAACTTATATGTAGTTTTGGAAAATATGATAGATCTGTTTTTGTAATGGGATTAAACAGTCTAACTGAGTTAAGACTGAGAACTGGACCCCTGCCAGTTGCTCTTGACATTCTGTTGCCAATAGCTTGACAGTGACTGCTTTAGTGATTTTCCATGCATAGTTTAAATGAACCTATTGTTAACACAGCCTGGGGTTGGAGATTTGCTTTACAGTACATTTGCTCAACATTCTTTAATCCCCTTGCTCAAATGCAATGGCTCAAAAAATTATCTTTGGAAAAAAAACCAAAACATTTGTTTGACTTTCTGATTGCTAAAATGCAGAGAAGGGTGGGAGGATGGTGGGGCACACGCACAGCAGCTAAATTGAGATTGGGGAAGTTTCTACATAATAAGTTTATTCAACGTGAGACTTGAGGCATCAATATACAGTATATATTATTTTCTGCTTGCAGGTCAGCCACTGATTTACAGCTGCTGCGCATATGTGTCGTGTCTGGTGTAAGCAAAAGGGTAACCCTGACATCAAAATTCAAAACAGATGACTCAAACAAACAGACAGGTGGTTTGAAATGCAGCATAATGATAGAAAAAAAAAAAAAAGACATTGACGCTTTCGGATGCTATTAATGTCTGTTCACGTCAATATTGTTTGTACAGGCGGCAATAAAAGAGATTCAAGCTTTTAAATTTGACCCGACGCTCCACATTAAAACGCCTTTTCATGTAGCATCACCGTATTTCCAGAAATCTTTCAGCTCTCAAATATATGATGTTTACATACTGAAAACGGGTCAGGTTCAAAGAAAACTGTTATTTCTATGATGCTACAAACTCAATGCGGCAATCGCTGAAAGATTACAGGGTGGTGGAGCAGCGTCCCACCGCTGGAGAGCCATTGGCACTCACGCTACCAGACCCATTAGGTGCATTTTGGCAGTTGTTCCAAACTCTGTTCTAAATCAATCCCTGAACACTTAAAACATGAAATGTCCGCTACTCTTGCATCTTATAATCAACAAAGGGGAGAAAACAAAGCATTTACAAAACAAGTTCACATCTCTATAATAAGCTTGTTGGAGCAGAACCAAATGAGAAGAAATAATGGAAGAGAGAGCGTGGGGGGGTGGGGGGTGCGGGGTGCTGATGCATTACAAATGTGCATCAACTAAGTAGGGGGCCTACATTCAGGCTATTTCAATATAAATTGAAGCAAAAAATTGATGTGGACCACATTAAAAGGAATAAAACAGGAATGAAAGAGTAGCTGCTCCTTCCCTTCAGTAGATCATGTGATCCGCATGTTCTGAAGAGTCAGGATGTGAGCAGTCCGAGGTTCAAGGCTTTTGTCAACAACGACCCGTCGGCGGTGCCATTCAAATTGCAAACAGCATCATTTATTAAAAAGTATCCGTCAGGCATATCTACAGTCATTCAGACCGACACACACGTTCAAATCTATGTGAAACAAGGTGAAATGACTTTTGGACATTAAAATTAATCATTCAATTATAAGTGAAAATTCATTATTAACGACCCTAAAACAATGTTTTTTTTTGTCATTCAGAGTGATGTTGGTGACGAATGAATTTCGATACTCAGAGGTCAAAACAGAGTAAAACACGATTCTTCTGCTTCAAAATGCTTCTTCCACTGGAAATCCAGCAGCGCTGTGTTGTATTTACCAAGACTTTTTTTTAAAAAATCTAATTTAATCTTATTTTTTAAATCATGTTATCTTATGCTTGGTGGGCCGGATTGTAGCCTCCGCCAAGCCTCATCTTTGACACCCCTGAGATAAAGCATTAAGATAATTTTTACCTCATGACCAAACATAATATCATGATATTCTCCTTGCTTTTGGTGGGTTTGTGTCATCCTAAGACAAATGAAGCCACTGCTAAGAACAGATTTTAACGGACAATGTTGAGAGGAAGCCATGATGCTGTTATATCACAAAAGAAACCTAACTTGGGTTTTCCGTACAGGGGCTAACTGAACATTTAACTGGATCAGTTTTACACCAGCATTATCTCAGTGGTGATCCGCTTCCGACACAGAAAGATGAAAAGACTGGTGTGAAATCAGGAGCAGTTGAAGCTCGTTGTGTGTTGGCTTGATAAAAGAAACTGGCCAATAAAGGGGCAGAATCTCTGTAACAATTTAAAAAAAACTGCACCAGAGGTCCTGCTTGAGTCCATTTAAATATTGAACTGAGCCAAAAGGTTGCAAAGACAGAGTTGGTTTAATTTATCTTGAGGAAATCTGTGTTGTAGACACATCAGGACATACATTGCACAACCACATTTAATAGTTTGTCCATAGATTTCACCGAAATGACCTCGTCTAAAAGTATTTCCTGTTAATATTTCAGTTCTGCTTAATAAATCTTGACGTTTTTTTCTGTGCTTAGAGAAATAGAGCCTGTGTATGTGACTGTGCGCGAGGCCAATAAAGACAGCGGCGGGGAGGGGAGAAAGAAAGATGGTGGAGGTTACAACAGTAATGAACACTAATGTGTTTGTGAGAGATTTTAACAGCACCTTCACTGACTCAGAAAACATCTCCCTACCTCGCGCCCTGCACACTCTGCAGCCCTGCGACTTGTAATTAACGCAGTGCCTAAATCACTGGCTCACATCCTCAATCACCTTTACAGTTTCTTCCAACGGTCAAACGGACACTGAGAGGGGAACCTTTCTGTGGTCACTCACCGCCTTGGCAAGCCGCCACTGATAGTAAGTTACACACTCACAAGCACACATGCGCAAGCAGGGGAAGTGCATGACCACACGGGCAACGCCACGTATCCTTGTACACACACACACACACACACACACACACACACACACACACACACACACACACACACACACACACACACACACACACACACACACAAAGCCTAGAGTCTTCCGTCTGAAAGTAATTGGTGTGTGCATATGAGAGAGAGAGAGAGAGAGAGGGAGAGAGAGAGAGTCGGAGGTGGAGAGGGTTGCTGGACAGACTGCGTTTGTTTAATGTCCCCTGGCATGGCCTGAGGGAGAGGCGGAGAGGCAGTGGAAAGGCGACGGTACAGGAAAGGAAAAGCAGAGGAGGACAGGGCAGGGGTGAGTTGGAGGCAGGAAGAGAGGAGAGGAGCGAGGGATGAGGATAGATGCTGAGTAAACAGAGCAGGCAGACTTTTCTCTCTGCTCGCTGTTTGTTCAGCTACTGGAGCGCCATGACTCACTTCCTCTCTGCCTCTTTGTCATTCATATACAGCCGGTTATATGCACACAGAGAGGCATTCGCCGATCGCGGTATAAATATCTGTCATAACAACATATACATTAACACTGTAGCACAAGGACGGACGGATGGAGACGACAGGCTTTGAGTGACGGTGTGAGCGTGTGAGCGTGTGCAGAGTGTTGTAGTCCCATTAGGTGGATGGATCTCTAGACAAATGGCTATTATCCTAATTAGCGCTAATTATGACTGCTTCCAATTAGCCACACAACTGGCAGAGACTTCTCCCGCTGTCTTCCTGTCTCGCGCTCGCTCTCTTTCTGCCTTCCCCTCAGCCGGCAAAAACGCACCTTCATTTCAGACGCCATCTCACCCAGCTGGTCAGCGGCAGAGCTCGCCCGTGTACAGTGCTGGCAATTTTCACTGTGCACATAAAAATAAGACGTTATGCTCTAATGGCAGCTCTAATGGCGGCTCTAACAGCGGTTCTTATGACGGTTTGAGTCCAAAATAAAGAGTGTGGCTTCACATTTGTGACTTTGCCTGCAGATCCTGAGAATCTATGAACAGGTCACAGCCTGGACTATTCAAACACTGGCAGGCAGAGCACCGCAAACACTCACATTCACACCTACGGGCAAATGTTTGCATCACCAATCAACCTCAAATTGGACTGATTTAAATATTTTCATATGGATGGATGGCCTGAATAATAATTCACAGTGTCTTTCATGTCAACTTATTATCTCCTCGCCACAACTTGATGCGACTAACCAGAGCTGGAAAACAACATGACAGAACCAAACAATGATTACTTGCAGTGTTTACTTAACCTGTCAGAAGTGGGAGAGTCAAGTGGGGGAAACGGGTACAACAAGATGTGCTATCTGTAAATCTCTAAGAAGAAGAACCATATCTAGATATCTTTTGGTACTCGAAACCACAAAACTATGTCTTTATGAAGACAGTGAATAATAATCAGAAAAAGACCTTTATCGTCTCAAGACAACAGTCAAATCGAATCTTTATTTAAAAACGTGACAAAAATATAAAAAAACTGTAAATATCCTAAATTGTTCTTTCGTTACACTCTTGTGTCACTAGATGCTTGCATTGTGTTAAATGTGCCACTGTGTGTTATGAACCAGTGGTTTAGAACCACATTACAACACATTGTAAATAATGGATATTGAGCATGCAAACATTTACATAAGGGATCACGCTGGTATTTAAAAGAAAAACAGCCTGAAATGGCGGCTGAAATATAGACAAATTGCTTTCTGTACCTTTAAAGGTCAGTAGTACTGGCACCGAGCAAACAGGCCTAATGTCCTTGCTTGATTATGAACAACACAAACGCTACAGCAAACGTTACAGCATCTCCTGTAAAACATGGATTTTTAGCTCATACACTCGTTACCATGGAGATGAGAAATCAATACAACGCACACGCAACTCTACTTACAGGCGGAAACATTTTCATTTACACTATTCTGCAACAAACATAACGGCATGCGCACTTGACCCTTATATATATTTTGCTGTGCTCAAAGCCTGCAGCTACACGGTTAGAGAATGCATCGCTCACAGTGACCCTCTCCTTCCAGAAAGAAGCCCTGAGCGGCGACAGAGATGGCTGTGTCTGTTTTTCTTGAAAACTAGACAAACATTTGCAATCACAGAGTTGGGACACGAGGCTGAAATTGAAATGGCTCCAAATAAACGGCTGACAACAGCCCGGACCTGGATTGGGCCGCACTGATGTGTGTGTGTGTGTGTGTGTGTGTGTGTGTGTGTGTGTGTGTGTGTGTGTGTGTGTGTGTGTGTGTGTGTGTGTGACTGTGCATTTCACTCACCAGCCATTAAATCCAACCTGTTGTAAATTCCCCTTTTCATGTGCACTCAAGTGCACCACATGAAAGATGTGCCAAAGCAGAAAGGGAGCGGTGCACATACATGCAAAAGGCTGCTGTGTAATTTCCACAGGGCCACGTATGTGTCTTTATTGAATCATTACATGCAAAATAAAAAAAAATAAAAGCCACCAAAAATTGCAGGGTGGGCACCTGCTAGGCATAAACGCTAGCTACCTCCTCGGCTGCAGCTTCAGGTACTCCAGTGAAAGCAATTTCTTTGAAACCAGAAAATTGTCTAAGAAGCGCGGAAGCAAAATGGACAGCTGACGTCAATGTGAGTGATGATTAAAATTACAGAAAGTCTTGAGTATGAACCGTACCGTTTGGCCCTGTCTCAGTGTGCTCTACTTCATGTACACATCCATGTATTTAGACACTGGTGAGAGTGCAAGCGTATTTGTTGCGGTTGCCTCTCTGTCATAATCTCCTGTGCCATAATGGTAATAATGGATTGGTAACCTGTGGCACAGCCCTGCAGCAGGGAAACAGACTTTTCCACAATAATAACAGATTGATAAGGGTTTGAACTGAAACCAGAGGACGTTGGGTCACAATTTGAAACACTGTGAACACATTTATTCCTTGACATGAGCCCCTGAGTCAGAGACACAAAACTCCCACGTGAATACATGAGCAGAGAGGTTAGGCCACCGAAAGCGAGAGTGTAATTTCCCAAGAGCAGGAAGTGCTAAAATGTAGTCTTTATTTGTCCGTGGGAGAAAGGAAACTTGTGACCTTCTGCTTATTGATCGCAGGTCTCTGATCTTGAGGATGTAATCTTTTGGCTCTGATATTTACCGGTCAATCAGCATTATGGACGTTTTGTCCGTTCTGTCTCGAGGATGTTTGGCTCAGAAAGAAAATCTGTGTCTAACATTGAGCGAGGGCAAATACGCATGAAGGCAGCCTCGTGAAAACATAGCGCTTAAGGGAGGAAAACGCATTCTTGACCCCTTTCACATCCTCGAAACTCTTTTATTTGCGCTTCTCTCGTCGTGTTTCCTGTTGAGATCGCCTGCCAGCCTCCAGCTGAGTGTCAAAACTCCACCTTGTCAGTCACTCCTCAGTGCATCCTGCATCGTCCTCCCTCTCTCTCCTCTCTGGTTTCCCCCTGCCTCGCTGCTGTCGATAGGTTAAGAACTCTTTCCAATGACAGATGTGAGTGTGTTCGTATGTGTGTGTACAGGTGGTGAGCGTGTGTGTGCAAGTGTGTGGCTACAGTCTGGCCAGTGATGGATGTGTGTGTGGCAGGTAATTAAAAGTGTGATTAGTGGATAATTAAAAGAGGTCTCTGTCTTTGGAATATTTAACGACTTTAGACAGAGGACACACACACACACACACACACACACACACACACACACACACACACACACACACACACACACACACACACACACACACACACACACACACACACACACACACACACACACACGCACACACGAGCTGGCAGGTGGGAGTGTGTTGGTTCAGACTGTAATGGGACTATAATGATTCCTCAGATAAAATAGGATGGAGTGGGGAAGAAAAGGGAGGCACGAAAAAAAAAAAAAGAGGCAGGGAAAGATGGAAAGAGGCGGATCAGATATAGACAAAAGACACTGCACCTTTCAAAGATACACGTACCAAAAATTAATCTTCATCGGGCCGGACACACATGCAAACACATCCACATCCACACACTCCTTATTCCCTGTCTGTCTTTGAAAGATCAGCTCAGACAGAAGCAGATGCTCTGTGGCAGACAGGAATAGATGAGCAGAGAATCACTAAAGCCAGATCATCCAGGCCGACACACACACACACACACACACACACACACACACACACACACACACACACACACACACACACACACACACACACACACGGGAACACAAGGATTGTATGTGTAAGAGAATTAGAGCTTAATTTACATCTGGTATTAAAAGGAGATGGCAGCCTGGGCTTATTAACAGGTTTGTGAATGTGCTGCCTGCACTGTGAGTGGATGTCATCCTCTCTCAGGCTTCCTCAAGTATTCAAACAAGTACTGAGGTGATACCACGAGACTAAATAGACATGCTGGCTCTTGCAGGATGCCCTTAATGGGACTGGTGCTTCAACCTTCAAAACAGAGAAGCAGTATGAGAAGAGCAGGAGCCCTGGTGCGCTCAGTCTCAAACGTCCAGCAGATTTCATCACAGACCGTCACAACAACAGCGGTTAACCAAACAAACATCGATTTTGAAAAAATGATCCAGGTAAAGGGAGAACATGCAAACACATGGTTCGGACCAAGAACATTCTCGTAGTGAGGTATCAATTCCAAACACTTCCACATTTATAGTTTAAAAGTTTACAACTTTCAAATCATTAGATAATTTTCATAAAATCACAGTATGAAGCCAATTAATTGTAGAGCCTGTGCTACAGGAGGGGTGTAATACATGTCAGCATGAAAACGTTCAGGTCTAAATTAGAAGCCTGGGTAAGTCAGAAACATCCAAGCTCTCTTTGGACAAAGACACAGAACAACAGAAAAAAAGAAAATGGTGGATGAGGTGAAGTGTGATCAAAGTGACCTATCAATTATTATTTTATTTTATCGTCTTACAGCCGGGACAGGTGGAAAAAACAAACTAATGACACTTTTGGCTTTATTACCTTTAATAGTGGGAAACTGTTTTGGATGATCCTGGACGCTCTCTCTCTTTGTGAACCAGATTGGCCCAAACCTATTTGTTGCTAATTAAGTAAACTGTTTGAAGCAAGGAGGAATTATGTTGTGGTGCTCAGGTACACTGACTTCCTCAAACTTCACAGTCATGTCTTTTTAGGTACAGTGCCTCTGAACGGTAGGAAGAAGGAGGCGATCGTCTTTCTCTGATGCTCCTGTGATGAGTTGTGTTGATGGACTCCACCTTTTAGTCCAATGTCAGCTGAAATACACTCAAGCTCCAACGACTCTGTCATGCATAAAGCAGACAAAGAAGACAGATATTGTCCTTTTTATTGTTGGAATGACTCCGACCATGGGAGATTCTTGAAGAAAGGTCAAGCAAATAAAAGAGTGGCGGCAAAGGCAAAACAATAAAAGTCAAAGTGCTGCTTTTTTGCAGAAAAGTACAAAGCGGAAATGTTTTTTTGTTGTTTTTCATGAATACTGAACTGAGTCTAAGGAAACAGGTGAGTGCAGGTATGTGGAGAAAAATCCTGTTTAAAAGCAGTTTAAAAGCAGCATAATCAGAGTAAATCTAAAAAGCACATGTTTACGTTGTAGTGTGATGGACTGGTCGGCTGTCCGTGTCCGGGGTGGACCTCAGCTTCACTCTCCCAAGGCAGATAAAGCAGTACAGAAGAATGATGGATATGTCATAAAGTTAGTGTTGTTTGTTGGTTTTGTGAATCCTATGTCGCTGAATGATAGTGACGATCATATAGCTGTGTTTCAGTCGATGAGACAACATTGTGATCGTGTGCTCAAAACAAATACGATGGTTACGGGGCGGGCATTAGATGTGATCCAAAACAGCACGTTTGCCTTTCACGTAGGAACAGGTGGCCTTTTAGTCGATTTGAAAGAAATGACACTTCTTTTTTTTTGCCCCAGAAAAGGTGTATTCGGCTGCTGTGAGAGTTGCCACTGTATTTGAATTGAGTGGAGAAGCAGCGCCGAACCGTCTGAGTGAGTCACGATGGCTGCACACCGCGAGAACACCTTCGTAAATCCGGGCGCCCAAAAAGAAACACCTCAGCAAATGACGACAGCTGAAGATCGAAATGGGAGATCTGTCAAATTCGGTCACACATGCATTGTGCTGCGTGCCCCATGTGTTTACACCCAGCATTAACATATGTTTCGCCTCATCCAGACATTCAGATACAGATGGCATTTTAATACCAGGGGCCAGGGGTCTGAGCGAGTGTAAACCACGTCCTAATCGGACTTGTTACAGCACATAAAGTATTAGTTTAATGTTACAGAGGGAGAGGATAAAATCAGCTGCGATGATTTGTTCCATTTGATTCTATTCTTTTTTTCTTTTTTTTTTTTAAGCGAAATAAAGCCAGAGGAGTTAATAGTTGCATATTCCACAATTGAAATGCGATCGTCTGTGTCGCGCTCCTGCAGTTTAGGAAGCTTTTTGTTCCCACCCCTCCTCCGTTGCCTCTTTCACACGAGTGTATATTAGGAAGAGTTATCCTGTCATTTGGAGGCATCGTTAAGTAGCGGCTCCAGACTTCATCTCTGTTTTCCGCTTTAGAGGAAGCGCTCTCTTTATCTTGTTGTCTGAGGAATGGGAGTGGAGGACGGCAGCGCGGGACTCCAGTTGAGGACATACGAGAGTCTCAAATTCACCGGAAACATCTTCCACGGCGGTTTATCTCAGCAAAATACAGGCAGCATCAACCCCACTAGCAGAGAGAGTATTTTATTAAAAGGCTAATGTTGTACCTCGTGGCATATGTGTGGCACTACTTATAGCCTACAGACATGGGGAAACACATCAACAGTTTTAAACAAAGCTGCAACAAATTGCTTTTGGCAGAATGGGCGATGAATATTCATAGTCCGACAGAAGGCCCTAAAGTGCCGTCTTCATAATGCAATTCTTTCTGACTGCACCTTGACAATGAATAATATTACCAGAAAATGCAATGCAATTAAAGCAACCTCTTGTTCCCCGTCTCCCGATGCCACATGTGTCTCTCTTCTCCCCACTCGGCGCCATGCAGCACAGTGATAACATTAAAAATTAACCAAGTCATCTGATTTCTTTACTGCAAAATTCATGCATAATGGCATGGTGGTAGTAGAACAAGTCGCCTCTGGACATTTCTTTTAGCAACAGCCACTCTTTTGCAAGCAGATAAAGTGTGTGAGTGGAGAGATGCTGGACATAAATTAGACATAAAGAGAAGTTGGCATAAATTATGAAGCAGCTTGCACACATTTGCTATTAAGTCTTTGCTCATATAATCCCCCCTCAAATTATTTACACTGTTGACTGCAAATGTTGACACGTGAATAGAGAAAGCAAAACTGCATGTCTAATATTTCGTTACTTTGATGTTAATACAATCATGTCCTCTACAACCGAGTCAACTGCAGAACATGTTATCATTGCTTCAGAAACAGGGATAATAAATCTTTTTGGATTTGTTTCGATGATAAAAAGGTTTTGATGTCGTCAGCGAGTCTAATTAGCTGATGGGTGAAAATCACACATAAATGATGAAGCATTAAGTTTTAGGTACAAAAGTCAAATCACTTAGTGGTGATTGCAAAAGCTGACACCTGATCAGCAGACACACGTATGCATGGACACTTGGTGTCAACACAGAGATTCTTGCCTCACGGCTGTGACTGTTTGGGATCTTTACCGAGAAGCTTTCTGTGACGTTGATTCGGCAGCACACTATAATGTTGTGACTCCTTTTGGTGCAAAGAGTCTATGTGAATACCTGGCTAAAAAGCATTGATAGGAACTTATTCAGAGGGAAACAAAACAAAACAAAGCAACATGTTCAATCACATTAACCATGGCTCTTATTGTGTTTCCATCAAAGGCATGAAGAATTTGAAAAATGTGACTCCTGCCATTGGTACTGTCGACATGATCTGGTGACTTGGAGCTAAAAAAAAATAAATGGCAGCTCTGGTGTTCAGCTTGATGACTGAGTCGCCGCTCGGGGCTGTACCAGTGAGGCACAACAGCCTCATTCAATATAGCTGTGGACATGAAGGTGGGATTGGTCAGGATGTTTATTGTAGAAAATGTTTTATCAGCTTGTCTGACCGGGTGACAGTGTCAGGAAAGAAGCAAAAAGAAATAAAAGATTCTCACCCAGACTGGGTATAAGTGGATGTTTACGTAAAAGTCTACTGGTTTGTTTATTGTGCTACAGCTTGATACTAGGTTGTATATGAAGTTTTGTAAAATGTTTACACTTAAACAAATACATTGCGAAACATTTCACAAGAGATATTTCATCCATATAAAACTTGAAACATGATAATGCAGTATCACAATATAAACCACATCTATCACCCTCGTCTTCACCACATTTTCTTGTTAAAATCACCTCAGAACGTTAAGGTTTCAGGCAAAGATTTATCGTTTTTGTGTTTTGGTTTTTGAAAGGTTTTGCAGTAGGAGCATTTCCGAAAAGTTAAATTTTCCCCAGTCGACACGGTGACCAAGTGTCGTTGTCTTTTCAAAAAGTTCCGCCTTGGAAGCCGTTTTCAAAAAGTTGTGTTTTCAGTGGCTCGGACTGCCGTTGTCGTGTAAACACAAATATAACGAAAAACATTTTCAGTTTGAAGTAGTGAGAATGTTTTGTTAACGGGGCAAAGGATTAGAGAGCGAAAACATCCAATTTATACATGAAACGCTCAAACTGGGTTATAATTTCCTGATGAAACTAAAACAGTACTTGATCCTTCGTCATCTTAAGAAGGTTAAAAAAATTAATATATATCCGGCTATAATGTGGAAGATTTTATAATGATTTACCATTAAAATGTATCATGTTGTAACTAAGTTATTGCTTCAAAGTATCACATAAAATAACTAAAAAGGTTAATTGTGATTAAAAAAAAAACTATGATGAAAGTACATTAAATGTGGTAACATGTGATCAACTTTATCAAGTTACGTTGACATTACAAAGTTAGAAGATAAAACCTTCTAATGTAGAATTATGTATGTTGTTGAAAAAAAATGATATACTGCCATAAGGTTAATTTAAATTAGATACAATTATAGAATATATATAAGAACTTAAATAATACATTGTGATTTTGATTATCTTTGGTGTTTTGCATCGGAGAAATAGTTACAGAATATCAAGGTTATAATCTTTCCATCATTGTTGAAAGCAGAAAAAAAAGGAGGCAACAAAAGTCAACACGTGAACATGAGTTATTCCAAAGTGAGTCATTTAAAAAATAATTTCCCAGAAACCAAACTGGTGCTCGTAGTCTTGCCAGCAACATTCCTGGACCTGAACCAAGCCATTACAGGAAGACCCGACCTGACCCACCATTAAAGCCACGCTCAGAGCTGACTGAAGTGTGAAGACCAGGACTCAGGCCACAGCGTGCCGTCTGTGTGGGGCGAATAATGGAAAGAGGCAATAAAAAAATAATATAAACAAATGGAAACGTGCAGGTGGAGCAGACTGTGGAGGCAGGAGCAGCCTTCATGGTTATGGATTATGTGTTCTTGTGTTTCCCTCTGCTCACGCCGACTGCAGAACAGAGGACACCCACAACTCTCCCAAAACCTTGCGCCTTCCGTCCATGCACCTGGCACAGCGTGGATACCTCCATCAATTACTCATCCCTCCAGACACACCCAGGAATTCAATGATAACTGACCTTGCGTTGGTCAATCCACTCACTTCCTATACACTCCCTGCCACCAGCACTGACTTGGGCCTTCTCAGTTCTGTGAGTCTTTGGCGACAGGATCTTAAAATACCCACTGTATTTTAAGATTAAGATTAAGAGATTCATCTCCATGCTGCCATAATGTCTTTACATACGGGGTAAACTTTCAGGCAGCAAATCTCCCCGTTATCAAAAATCATTCATCCACTGTTGATACTACCTAAACCAACTCAGGATTCACACTTAGTCGAAACTTACAATCCCCAGTTAAATTTGAATGCAGTTTTTTGGACTGTGGGAGGAAACCGCAGTAAACAGACAAGCAGGAAAAATAACCTCTTTATTCAGAATGAGGTTGCAAGTAGAGTATTGCCACGGTAAAATGCGGGAAACAAGTCCATCAAAGGATATAGAAGCAGCTACAGGCAATTTGGACCCTGTTTACACGGCAACATTTTCAAGTGAAAATGGAAAACTTCTGGTGTGTTTTGGGAGCCCATTAACACAACAATGGTGTTCAGAGCCACAGAAAACATAACTTTTTTAAAAAAGCTCTGACTCCATCTCCTTATAAAGGGGGCAAAACGCCACTTTTTGAAAATGCTCAAACTCCCTCTCCTTGTAGACGGAGGAATATTATACGGAGCAACTTTTCTGAAACGCTGCGACTGTACTCTTCTGCGCATGCGCATGCACACACACACACACACACACACACACACACACACACACACACACACACACACACACACACACACACACACACACACACACACACACACACACACACACACACACACACACACACACACACACACACACACACACACACACACACGGGTTGATGGACAATACTAACAATGGCGGCCTCCTCCAGAGTGTCATGACTCCGTCTATATTCTCCTGGGACTTGGTAGTTTTATAGTGGCAATCCAACTTCATTATAGCGTATTTTTCTTTCTGCGCAATCTCCTTCTAACAATCAAAGTTGAACTGAAGGTCAATGGAGGAAAGATACCAGGGTTACCACTTTTCCCTTTGAACTGGGATCAAGAAGCACTAATACCACCTGATGGGAAGGAAGGAAGGACACAGAGAGAGAGAGAGAGAGAGAGAGAGAGAGAGTGAGAATGAGACCAGACTAAGTAAAACACACATCCAGTGAACTAAAGAGCGGGGTGAGATACAGAAGTGGAAATGGGCGAGTTTACAGTAGAGAGTTTTCATTCTGTTATTTGCCGCCACATTAGGGGACCAAAGGAGCAATTCAATTATGGAGCTGTATGGAGAGAGAGAGAGAGGGGGGGGGGGGGGTTAGGGGGGTAAATGGGAAAATATCAAGTTCAGACAGGCGTCAAAAAAGGGTCCCTGTTTCTTTATACCCTCTCTTTTATTTTCTTCACAAAAATTAATCAATGTGAGAATCTGGTGTGAAATTCCACTTTTTTCCCTTCATATCACAGCAGTTTATCTGGAAGCCAATGTCATTTAAATGTCTCACACAGGTAGTTTTTTTTTTTCAGCTCATGTGCAGGAGATATTTCTTCATGTGTCACTTCAAAAGTCAACAAACTGTAACAGCCGCAATTACTTAGGACAAGCCCTATTTGAGCTGTCAATTAAAACACCGGCGTTATTATAATCCATGAAAGAGAAACAGTGGCGTGGCTTCGTAGAAGGGAAACAAGAACAAACTATTTCTGTGGATTTAATCATTTCTGGGAGGTTGCCTTGCTAATTCACGGCGGTAATACACACAGGCATCAGGAGCAGGCAGATATTACACGGCAAATGAAGACATACATGGATATTTCCTGCCACGCGAGACAGACTGGCGAGTTTGGCCGGTTCATCAACGAGATTGCATTGCAACAGAGAGCGGGTGCTTGGGTAGCTGATGGAGGAAATATTGCATCATTTAGATACTCCAAGACCACAACTGACACACCACTTGAGCAGCAATTTCCATCGCACTTTTTACTGGTCTTGTGTGAAATACGTTTGATAAATATGCTTGGATAAGTCTGATCTGATTTTGGCTCTAATTTAAATTCATTTTTTTCTCCAGCTGACATGCTGCGAACGCTTTAAATTCCAGTAGGCACTTTGTACACGTACTGCCCCTGCATGCACACAAGTATTATGATCAGATTTCGTCCTTCCCACCATCATAACAACTCATTAAAACATGTTCAGTCTGGTCAACCCAAATAAATTCATACAGAAATAAACAAGAATGACAAACTTGTAATTTGAGCAGCACACAGATAAAAATAAATTATTTCTGCTGGACTAGTGTAACTTTGACAAGAATAAGACAAACAAAAAAATGATGAGTCAGAAAATGGTGTTTGGCAGGAAATGCTGAATGGCTTTCAATTTGAAATACCAACAGGAAGTGGGGTCATTCATTCGCTCACTCCTACAAAGCATTGTTGGTTTCCTGCATTTCGACACAGCTCCATTTAAAAAACATACAAATTGGCTGCATTTGTACTATATAAAGTGTTAAATTGGTGTCTAAAAATGTCGAGATTTTCACAAAACCAAACCGTGACTACCAAAAGTTACTGCCATCTCTACAGAAAGTCCATTTTATTGAAACCTTCTTTTGCAAGATACAGTGAAATGTCCCAAACAAAAAACTTCTCCTTAAGCTGATGCATTATGCATGGTTTTACAAACTCACCCTGACATCATGGCCAATGTTTCAGCCTGGCGTCGCGTTTTGTCCCCCACTCTTATAAAAATTGTTAAAAACTCAATGTTTTCTCTGAAGTTTTACATATTTGCTTGGTGGTTTGGCGGGCTGCATTGGAGCCTCATGCTCCGATGCCTCCGGCTTCGGACCACGAGCCTCTTGTCAGACGCTCATTGGTCTAGTTATCGCAGGTTAAAAATACTGTATGTTAATAGAGCCGGCACAAATGACAAAAAGCTTGCAGGGATGCTACGAATGAAGTGACTCCAAATACAGCAAAACACACAGGCGGGAAATAAGAAAAGTAAGAAAAACAACAAAAAGTGAGAACTTTGACAGTATCCCTTCTGTCCTCCTGTTCCCTGCTCGGTTTCTGAGCTGCATCCTCCCTGTTTTGGCCCTTCGATTCCCTTCTTGTGGCTTCTTGTCTTTGGGGTGGAGAGAATTCTGCCCCGGCCAGTTTCCTGTAATTTTCCTGTTTATAATCCCACTACAGTTGTTTTTTTTGTTCTCATTACTTCCACGCCTGAGTTTGTCAGTAAAGTCTTTATTTTATTTAAGCCTTTCGTTTGCACGTATCTTGATTTGACAAAGAAAATTGCAGACACGTCAGCAATAATGTCATCTAAAAACAATCGTTATCCAAAACTTCAATATCAAACACTCCTGGATCAAGAACTATGCTCGCAATGTAAGTTGGTTTATATAATGAAACTGAATGAAAGCCACAGCAAAGACTTAAAACAATATACAAGTGGCACATAGTTCCTTTCGATCGCAGCCATATGTCTTAAAATCCTTTGTGCCTGGGATGTTTTTGTAATCCCAAAAGTAACTAAATCATATCATTGAGGACAGTCACAAGCAGTATCTAAGCTTCTGGTGGCTTCAGAGATTAAGTTCCAGACACAATGGATTGGGACAAGCTTAAACTCTTTTACTCTCCATTCATTTCCTGTAGGTTTTTTTTTGTTTTCTCCTCCATGTATTTTTCTACCTCTAGCTCTCCCTCTTCCTCAGCCACTTTGATCCTCCCCTTCGGCTGCCGTGAGAAACTGAGTCATTATGAACTGCTGCGCTGCCGTCGTGGAGAGAAGACCTTTCAAATGCCCGGCAGTATTTTCAACGTGAGGCGAGATCCGGGCCCTCACATCCTTTGAGTCTCCCTCCAAACGATGGTTTCTCTCTTGATCTCGCTGCCTGACACACAAACACACACGCACACGTGCGCGCACACACACTTGGATGTGTGCGCACGCTCACAAACAGTAGCACACACAACATCTGCTTGCAAAGTTCAGACACCGAGAAAGTTCCTTCTGTTCAGGCCGCTGCTGTGTGTGTGTGTGTGTGTGTGTGTGTGTGTGTGTGTGTGTGTGTGTGTGTGTGTGTGTGTGTGTGTGTGTGTGTGTGTGTGTGTGTGTGTGTGTGTGTGTGTGTGTGTGTGTGTGTGTGTGTGTGTGTGTGTGTGTGTGTTGGAACGCAGCAAAATAATGAATGGTTCCCTCTGTTAAAGTGGTGTTTGACAAATTAAAATGAATGAACGCTGGGACACACACCTCCTCAGCATATGGCAGCTCAGGCCAGGTCTGAGGAGAAATATTTCCCAGAAGGCCTCGGTCCTGACACTGATGCCTTGTGGCGTCAGGGCTCTCTGCACCATTAAACTCCCCAGCAACAAGAAACTGAAAAATTCACTGTCTGTCTTGCCATGCTTCTGCATAGATCACTGCGTTTATTTGATCAATCCAGGCTGTGCTTGTCCCTTGACGGAGAAGGGTAAAAAAAAAAGGGGGGAAGTCTGATTCCCGTGATCTGGGCCGTCTCCTTGAAGCCGCTGGCTATCAGAATCACTTCCACGTCCATCTGCCACCAGCCGCAGAGCTAATTACCAGCAGCAGCTCGCTCTTCTCGACCTGGGCTGCAGGTCACAGCTAAAATAAATACATCAGCGCTCGAGGTGGCAGCCCGCTGTTGTGAATGCTGCCGCCGGAGAGCAGAGAAGGAAAACAGGCTTCAGTGTGTGTGAAGTTCAGAGCCCATGTGAAAGTAGGGAAGGGTGAGGCGAAGAAAAACAGTTTGTGAGCAGGTTGGGGGGGGGGGGGGGGGGGGGGGGATGGCAGAGCAGCATGGAGATGGAGAGGACAGGGAGTTAGAGCTCCATTAGATTAGAGCAGAGTGTGTGGGAAGTGACAGCTTGTAAGTTCTGCGCTGGCCAGTATTTGGAGAGCTGGGGAGTTTGGGAATGTTCATAGACAGACAGGATGAGGGGAGAGCACACTTAACAGTGTGTGTGTGTGTGTGTGTGTGTGTGTGTGTGTGTGTGTGTGTGTGTGTGTGTGTGTGTGTGTGTGTGTGTGTGTGTGTGTGTGTGTGTGTGTGTGTGTGTGTGTGTGTGTGTGTGTGTGTGTGTGCAGTGGGTATTCAGAGTGAGGTTAGGCTGCAGGCTCGTGGACATAAATTGAGAGCAGTGGGAGAGGCTGAGAGACAGACAGCGAGATGAGGCCGGCGACTCTGGGAGTGATGCATATCGGATCAATAAACTTCATAAACGACATCATCAGCTCGGTCACCACGAAGACAGCCAACCGCCAGGCACCATCTGGCCTCGTCTCACCGGACCGCAGGATCAGCCAGCGTAACCTCGCACACAAACACTGGCAAACACACGTACCCACACACACACACACACACACACACACACACACACACACACACACACACACACACACACACACACAAACTGAGCTGTGCAAACATTCCCTGCACTCCCTCTGACACGCATGAGCACTCGCACAGACACTCGAGCCAGGTAGATGCAACCGAGATCGGCCTGGTGAGAGTGTGTGCGTGTGTGTGTGTGTGTGTGTGTGTGTGTGTGTGTGTGTGTGTGTGTGTGTGTGTGTGTGTGTGTGTGTGTGTGTGTGTGTGTGTGTGTGTGTGTGTGTGTGTGTGTGTGTGTGTGTGTGTGTGTGTGTGTGTACCACAGCAGTTAAGCAGTTTATCCAGCAACAGGAGTTTATGGGTTCTGTATAACACTACATCCTGTTGCATGATAATGATCGTTAAAAAAAAAAAAAAGAGGCAGCTAGTGAGAGAAGGACAGCCAACTGAGAACAAAGCAATAGAAAGAAGAAAATAGAGGTAGAGAAGTGGGAGTTAGAGACAGAGGGGAGAGGTGAGAGAGGAGGAGGGGTGGTGGGAGGGAGGGAGGGAGGTGTGGAGGACATGTCTTGTAAGAGACAAGAGGGGAGCTGTGAAGAAAGGTGCAAATTAGTCTTTTCTATGAAGGTTCAAAAAGGAGTGTTATGCACGAATCTTCATCACGGTGTGTGCTCGTGGGCGGCAAGCAAATCAGAATGTTTCATCTCACAATGCGGAAACAAACGTTTTTATCCAGATTATAATAATGCCCCAAAATGGTGAGGAGGTTCACTTCTTGTCGTCACATCAGGTGTGTGTGTGCGTGCGTGCGTGCGTGCGTGCTAATGATGGCAGCTCATTGGGGAAGACACCATGAAATTGCTTGTTCTAAACTTCTTTAACAATATCGGTGAGACTAATTCTATATCACAAAATAACGCACGCTTCCGTTAAGAGACTCTTCCGAGAGGCCGAGCCAGCTGTCCGTTTCATCTGGCTGCCATGGTTACGGGTAGCTACTGGTGCGGACGCTTCGATATGATATGGAGG
Source organism: Lipophrys pholis (assembly GCF_963383615.2). NCBI lineage: Eukaryota > Metazoa > Chordata > Actinopteri > Blenniiformes > Blenniidae > Lipophrys > Lipophrys pholis. The sequence continues at coordinate 28,000,891 of NC_137628.1, forward strand.
AGGACGCAAACATCAAAACTTCTCAGATAATTATCGATGTGGTCACCGATACACCATCGTAATCATTGCGATTTGGATTCTTGCTGGGATCCCCTCATATAGGTGCGTGAGTGTGTATACAGATTATAGCATGTATTATAAATACATGTCTACACCAGCTTCATATACATTGACGATAAATATAAAAATAAAAATTTTGTTCAATAAATGTTTATAATTTATGGTATTAAATATAAGAGCTTTTCCGATGCCTCTACAACATGATAATTAGGACATTTTTCAAAGTCGTGCATAAAGTAAACTCGGATTCAGAAAGTTTCCTATTTTACAAGGTCGAACGTCAGAAGGCATGGAAAAAAGTGAATATTAAACACACGTTTCAGTGAAAGTCTGTTTCTTTTACAAGTCAATCTGATATTGAATCGGATATTAAATTAAAATTGTTTATCAAATTCAAGGTCTGATAATTGTAAACACCAACTGAAGAAATGTTGAGTCTTTTCGAGGCTGCGCCGGCAATAAATTAGCTGACAACTAGTTTGACGGTTACAGTGCAGGGACACCATCCATCCGCATGCACGGTTTAGAAATATGAAATAACCTAATATGCATGTCTTTGGATTGTGGGAGGAAGGCCAAGTACCACCACACAGAAAGAAACACCCCACCCCTGCACCTTCAGACTCTTCGCAAAGTGAATTTTATCTCCTTTCAATTGACTCATGTGTGTCCAAGGTGTGGAGAAATGTAATATGTGAAGTGCTTGTGAGTGTAAATCTGCAAAGAAAGAGATGGTTGTAGACCCATGATGGAGTTAACTGAGATGGAAATTATTTATTTCAAATTATTGCAGGCGATACACCTCCCCTCTATCTGTATAAAATTGGTATATGGTCCAAATAAAACGGCTCCTCCACTAAGTGTCAAGCTTTTGCTGTGTGAAATAGTACCTCTGCTAGTTATTACCAGAATGTCACTGACACTGTATTTCATAAAAAAAAATGCCTTAATTTCTTATGACTTTAGTGGAGGCAGCCGGGTATTGAGTACAAACTAACTGTGTGTGCAATAAACAGCGGAGGAGACGCCTGAATTTGATGGCTTTTTCCTCATAATAAAATGCAGGGATGTCGCAATTCTCGCCGGATGTTTATTCGTTTTTTCCGAGCTTAATCAAGATAAATAGCGATGAGTAACGGAGCAAGTGTAACTCTGGCCGCGGCCTCGTCTGTGTCGCGATCAGGAGGCCCGGCAGTCAACCGAGAGCACCTGCCAGCCGGCGACAGGCGATTGCTCACTGTCAAATCATATTGTATTTTAGATGCTCCAGTCACCTCCTGCAGCAACCGTTACATCAGCACTTACTGTGCAGCCGCCCCGGCTTCAGCTCAGTCTTCATTATCTTCATTTTGTGCTTTTTACTCCTAATTGCAAATATTTTTGCTCTGCTGACGCTCGTATGTGACAGCTCATCTGTGCGGCTCTGGATGGGCAGCTTCCAGGAGCGACTGCTGCCAAACATTACTGAGCTGCGCTGTAACGAACTGCTGTTATTTCCACACTAAAACCAGACAGTAACTTCTTGTTCTGCCATTTCACAGAGTTTAAACATGAATTGCAAGATATTATGCAGCCAGAATGGTGAGAGTAACTGAAAGGATGGATTCTGACTGTAGATAACGCACATGTGATACCAGGACTGCCAAGGGTGGGACATTATGTGAAATTACAGCTTTGCAGGGACGGTAATAGGTTGGGATGTTCTTGAGAGTGCTTAGCTCTGTTGTGATCTGTTTCATGTGATACTGACTGAAAGTCTAAGATGTTTGCCTTTGAATGGGGTCATGGCCATGGTGCCAATTATTAGAGTACGTTGGCAGCATGTTCTAAGGAAAATGGTTCTCAAACTTTCATCCTAAGAACCCCAGAGCGACTCCCCCAAAGTCAAGTTCTTACAAACTCGAATAAAGCAAAGCCTTTGGCCATCCTGTTATCTCCAGCGACACGCCACGGGGGTCCTGGACCCTCGCATGAGAACAATGGTGAAACTACATCAACCTCGGACAAGGAGAAATGAAATCGGCCAGATTCCATTTTAATTATTTTGGCAGTAAGCATTACTTATGTTGCTGCTTTTGTCTGGAATTAAAGTTTTGCCCCAAAATCAGCAACCCATTAAACTGCCCGGTATTTTCTGTAATTTGAATACAAGATAAATGTGAACAAGAATATATTTAATTCACTAATTCCTTTTTCTTTCAACAGAAAAAAATAAACGTGCTGAAACTGATGCACAATACAAACGTGCTACAGGATTTATGCTGATATATTCTGCAATTCCCAGTGAAGAATTTAACCAAATCCCAATCCCTGAAACAGATTAATACCCAGAGATAATTTAGTCAACAATCATCTGGAGAAAATCCACACTAGCACAGGGAGAACTTGCAAACTATACCCTGACAGTTTGGACTCAAACTCTATATATTGGTACAGCCCACTGTTTTCATCTCAAGTACTGACAAGTACGCTCATACTGTGTGGCAGTCGGTCTTTGTGCTCATACGTACGGCGGCCCAGAAGAGTCGCCGCAATTCAGAGAATCCACATCGGAAGAGAAGTGGGCTGTTTCCGTGAATCGCTCTGGATGACAAAGGCTCCGCCCACACCGCAGGTCTTCATGCTCAATTCCCATTTTTTAACTGGGATCCGATTATTTTGTGTGATAATTTCAAACGCGACCTGCCGTGTGAACGTGATCGGCGTGGCGGCGTAGAAGACGTCGTGAAGTCACGCCAAGCACGCTATTTATGCACATGACACGCAGGTCAACAACCCGGGTTGCCAGATGTGACTCACTGTTTCAAGCCCAAACAACATGAAACCCACACACCTCAATAAAAACCAGCCTGTGTAGGAATCATGTCAAAACCATAAAACTATTATACGTGTAATAAAGAGCACGCTATAAACACACAAAGGCACAAAATAAACAAAGTTAGAAGGGAAGAGAATTTGGCTTCACAACTGGGGGATACCCGCCATATCTGGCAACACAGGTCAGCGTGTGGATCTATTTTCATGTGGTTGTTTAATACGAGCCGACAAAATCTAGACAACATGACGAGTGAAAGAAGGAGAAAGAGGAAAAAAGAGAGCACAGCTTTTAACATTTTGGCGGAGCCGCTTCCTCCGGCGCTTATCCGTGACGTCAGTCACACGTCAGTGACGAAGCAGGTGCATGTAAGTAAAAAATCTGAATTGGTGCCAAATATGAACGAGGCCTGGGTCTGGTGTGAGAAAAAAAAAATCGGAATTTGAGCTTTCACACGGTCGCAAAACAGGTCGGATATGGGTGTGAATTGTTTTGACACGAAACTTTGACAAGCAGCTTGAGAAGTAACTGATTATAGTCTGAAAATCAAAAATAATTAAGACGTCGTCCTCATTGTGTTCTTATCAACCTTCTAAAATCAATTATCTGCCAACCAGTCCACTCGAACACCCCAACGCACAACGTATCCCATCAAGGTTTTTACATTTTGCAGATGAACATAGTTAGACTCTGGAAAAAAAAAAAGATCCCATTCATATCAAGTGGATTTATACCAGAGGAGACATTTGGAAAATGAAAAAAAAAAAAAAAAAAAACCCCAGCTTCATTTAATTGACTTTTTTTTCTCTTCAAGTAATAGTCACATCACACAGAGCAGAACTTTTTGAGCTGACACGAGTCGAAATTAAGTTGGAATTGGACTCATTTGTGGCCATCAGACCATTTAAAAACTGTGTAAAATTGTTTTTCAGTCTCAAGCATCGAAGAATCAAACTTTACAGTCTCTTCGGATAATGATTAATCAAACATTTTAAGTGCGTCCGCGAGTGGTGGCGACATTAAGGAGGCGTGAGGACAACAACAACAACAACACTGTCTTACTGGTGTTGAGGCTTGCTTTAGCGACATTCATCCTCAGTATATATGGCTATTAAAATATGTTAATAGGCTGTTGTCATGAAATAATCAGCGGTAGTAACAAGGAGTCCTCGTTTCCTCCTGATCGCCGACGTCGAGGGGAAACAGTTTAAGGAGGCTGATACAGTGTAGTAGTGACAGTAAACACTTTCGATGCAGGCGGCGTCCTGAGCGGCAAAATAATTGCAGTCCACTGTCATTAAGCCACACTCAATGAAGCCCCATTAAGTTAACAGGAGAACATTATCCATGTTCATTCAAATTAAAAAAGCAAAGTCAAACTTGATGTGGATCACGCACATACAAAAACTGCTTATGTAACCCGACTCAACAAAGCTTTCTTCCGAAGCACTTTTGAGGTGGTGACTGTCATTAAAAGAGTGAAAAAGTTGCTGTCTGGCCGTTTACGTGCACGCCAAGGCTACTGACAATTTCATTCAATAACACACTGGGGAGCAGTTAGTGTTCTTAATGGGAAGTTAGTTATCTGAAAGTGCGAGCGCAGCCTCATAAAATCACTCAAGGTCTCCATCTCAACGCCCACTTTCACTGATGAGTAGATTCAAAAAGGTACGTATGAAAAAAACATCGGAGATGCCGCCCGAATCCACCGCGCATTATTCTGAGAAGCTTTCACAACAAACCTACCCCCCCGGCTTTGAATGCTTACATTATTTATACACTGTGGGAGCATTTTTTTCAAAATAATGACACTGACAGGATATCTGTAGCAACTAAGGAATAATATGCAAATCACAAGCGTTTTTTTAAAGGAGCCAGACAACAGCATCAGACAAAAGGCTGTGAAATATACAGCTCTGACAACACATGCAGGCTCCCTCATATCTCTGCTGTACAATTAATAGAAAAGAGCTTCTCCCGTGCACCTCAAATTACTTAATAACCTTGTAGATGTGATTCCACTGAAAAGTCCCTTTTTATCTTCTCTTCATAATGTTCTCAGTCTATTGTAATCAAAAGGGTCAGTTATCTAAATAGCTCATTATTCATAACAAGTGACATGCAAGGATTAAAAGGAACTTTTGTGCTGCAGCACACTAATTATTACACCACTGAGGGATAAGAGCAGTAAAATTAAAATCTTTATCTCGTTCTGCGTTTTGTTAAACGTGCTGCGTGGATGGAGTGAGAGGGGAGAGGGAGAGGAAAGCAGGCGCCTACATTCGGTTGTTGGGGATGATTTTCTGTCCGTCTTTGTACCAGGTGACCAGCGGTCGGGGAAAGGAGGCGAGAGACGGCGGGGCGACGACGGCTGCCCGGCCCTGGGTCACCGTCTTTCTCTGCTCCTCTCCGGTGAAATGCCCCAAAACTGAAAAGGAAGCAAGAACAAGAGAATCAAGGAGAAGTGAAGCAGACTTCATTGTGAAAAACAAACAAACAAGAAAAACTTTGGATTTTTTTAAAAAAAACAACAACATTATTTTCCACCTCTCCTGGGCTGCCACCAATCCTAATATACGCCACTTCTTGTCTACCTGATTCCAGAGAAGCTCTTGTTTCTCCTAACATGTGTGTGAAATGGAGCGACTTCACCTGAGGTTATGGAAAATATTATGTAACATCTTCTTTCATACAAAAAAAACAAAAACCATTGATCCTTCTCACACTGGCTTAAATAAAGCTTTGAAACAATCCTGACAAACGTTGGAAACGAGGCAAGTTTAACGTATTGAATTTAGTGCAGACTCAAGCATTGAGCCAGAGAGAAAACATTGTGTCATCAGCAAAAAAAACCTTCACATTGGGACCGAACCACTAAAGTGTTTTTAAACCAAAACAAGAGCTGGTGACATGGTTCTGCATCATTAAACACGACAAGTGTATCTTACCAAAAAATGTTTCTGATTGAGAAAAATAAAAATACCTGCAAGCCTGAGAGGGAAAAGGGTGGGATGGGGTCGACCCCTCAATGGAATTAAAGTTAAGTCTGATGGTCTTTTCTGGGTCATTTTGCTAATTGAGAGTCTAACGTTTTATTAACCTATAAAGAAACATTCAGAGCACGAGGCTTTAAAGCCACATAAAACTGTGTCGTTTCTGTGCCTGGAGCATCATTTCCCTGACCTTTCACACGAGCTAAAGCACAAAAAATAGAAAGAGACAACAGAAAGAGTGCGAGAAGTTGTGTTTGTGATGGTCAAACTGTCGAAGCCAGCAGGGCAGCTGTGTGAATGTATCCGCACAGTGTTTGCACAGTTTTAAGCCGTTTGTCAGTAAATAAACACTACAAGTTGTGGAGATGGGAGCAGAGCTCCCCGAGCCTTGATGGCTGCTGATCCAGCCTTGTTCGTTCAGAAGGCTGAAAGCCGAGGAAAAGCTGACTGTCTCAGAAAGACGTCAGTGAGATTCATTTGACTTAATTGAAGAGGATTTGCCTGCTTATAGCGGCAGTATTTGTTGGACGGTTCAGAAATGTTCTACATATGGAGCAATCTTCGCTAAGTTTTTATCCTATAGGCAAAAAGAAAAGAGAGAAATTATCCTGCAGGCGTCTTTCTTGTTGATTTGAGCTCGGCTGCTCTCTCGTCTCTGGCATATGGATTTTCTGAAATGAACATATTTGGACTCAATAAGGAGTTTTATAAATTCAACGTCTTCACACTCTGGTCCAATTTTGGATGTAATTACCATCTGCAAACTCCTCCTCATTTGTGGAGCACTTCAAACTCAGAACAGAGGATGTCTGAAAAAGTTGGACTGAGCATACAGGACTCCGGCTCTCAACTTCCCATTAAGATCATAACAGTGGTGATGTGAGTCAGTGGCACACATTTACAAGCCAAAAGTTAAAGGATTTTTCCATTTTACAGGCTGGTACAACCAGACCATTAGTCCTTGAAGTGTCATCCAGGTTTCATTCTTCAATTACGCCAATATTTTTTTTGGGGGGGCGGGTTATATTGAAAAGCTGGGCACATATTGCAGTCTAAATGACATTAACCATTTCGCAATGCTCATTTAAATATTCAGATGAAATTTTAATCCACACTCTACAACTCTCACACGTTCTCACAAACTCAAGAACTTTGACACTAAGCAGATTTTTTCAGAAGACTCGAGAACTCTCACATCTAATCAAATCAAATCTAACTTTATTTATAGAGCACATTTCATACATTATGTATAACAAAGTGCTTTACGTACAAAAGCGAAAACCCAAAGACACATAGACTGCCGTGTAAATGCAACACTTTTCTGAAACAAGGGGTTTTCACTTGAAAAGTCACCTTCTAAATGGGGCACATTGTCGAACCCTCACGAGTTCTACATCTCTGAAATTTTCCTGGCACTCTCACAAATTGAAGAAGTCTGACCCATTTCTGAAACCTGGGACATTTTACAATCTGTACACATCCTAGAATCCTGACAAATACCAGCAGTTCAGACGTTCCTGTTCACAGATTTTAACTCGGCCGTTTCCTCCTGGAATCTCTGACAGGCAATAAGACATCAGTGTGAGTTCAGAGGAAACAAGAAGAAAAATATTGTCGTTGCCGAATGTGATCCCTCTGAAAGGGTTTAATTGAAGGTTTGGCAATGAAAAGGCTTCCACACAGCCATGTTGACGTTAGCAGCCTCGTCTTGTTGCCTCAGGTCTGAGTTGATGTCGGGCCTTCAGTGTGGCTTTGCATGTTCTCCCCGTGTGGCTATTTCCTCCCACTCGTCTTGCAGTGTGTGTGTGTGTGTGTGTGTGTGTGTGTAATTTGCCTACTTACAGGCCACCTGCACCTCCGTCCTCCGGTGTATCACCGCCCCCATCCTGTTCCTCACCATACACTGATACTGGCCAGCATCAGTTCTCTTCAGAGACGGCATAAATAACCTAAAGATGGACAGAAACAGCAGGACGGCAAGTTGTGAGCAAAGATACAAAGAGAAGCCCTAATGGGTGATGTCTGGAGATTAAAGAGAGACAGAAGGGAGAGAAGGTGGATGTCTGTTTGACCATATGAACGCACTCTGGCGTCATTTCAATTCATGACCTTGATCTGAGGAAACGGATTGGGTCTGAGGTTGTACAAGGCAGAGGAGTGCATGTGTCTCTGTTTGTGTGTGTACTGTATGTCTGTATGTGCGTGTGTGTGTGTGTGTGTGTGCACGCACTGTTTTTGAGTCTGTGCGTGTTTTGTTTTTTCACTGAGTGGGATTGTTAATGGGGTTTTAATGGACTGTGCTTCACTAATGGGAAGTTTGGCATAGGATCCAGGTTGATGCCATGCTGGACGGACACACACACACACACACACGCACACACCAGAAATACACAGTAAAACTGGACATCGCTTTGGGCCTCATTATGAGTACTGGGACAGCCAAGTATTTAACTCCCAGGCTGTCGGCGAAAGCTGCCAACATACACAACCCCCCCCCCCCCCCCCCCCCCCACACACACAGAAATACACACACACACATATGAACATGAAAGACTTGCACACGCAATTCCATTTGAATGAAGGACGACACATTACACAGCAGCTCTGATCCTGAAACAGATTTTGATATTGGTCACTTTCTCTCTGTCTGAGTTCTATTGTGTTTTGTTTTGTTGAGTTTTTTTTGTATCGGGCTGTGAGCAGTGTGGCGGGCGAGATTTTCTGAAGTTTCAACAAGTTTCTTCCTGATGAAGAATGGTAATTTCTCCATATCTCTGACTAACTCCCCGTCTTGTAAACAAGCAGAGATTTACCATCTAATTCAAGAGGAGAGTGATTTCAAACGGCTTCTACCGAAAGGCAAGATTCAGCCTGGGTTGACCACAACTCCCGAGCAGCATTGATCTCAACACACACGCAAAATAACAAGGACTGTGTGTGATGTTGTGATGTGAGCTGACATTGGATAAAAGTGTGAACATAACACATCATTTAAAATGAAATCCGGTGAGGCAGTAATAAATCAGACTTTATGATTACAAGCTTTAAAGTAGTTCTCCATGCAGTCTTTACAGCATTGGCTGTAACTGATGGAAGAAAATAAGTCTTTTGTGAAAAAAACAACAACTTGGCATTGGAACATGTGCGGTGGCAAAGAAGATACAGTAGCCTTGTCAACAGTGAAAACAAAGCAAGTGTGACGTCTTTCCTTTTTCTGTTAACTCCAACTTGTCGACTGATGTTTTATTTTTTACTTGCTGTGTGTAAAATGTGACAAGCTGCGATAGTTGAGCTGAAAACAAAAAAAACAAACACTGAAGTTTCCATTAATGTAAATCACTTTCATTCACAGCGTGGCTCATCTGAATTCTCCACTGTCCCGCCCACCAAACAGAACGGAGGTATAGAAGAATAAGAACTATTCTGATGGGGATGGGTTTAACAGGGAGAGAGGGGTTACGCTGTAAAGACCACAATGCTTTTGAAATCCACGGGGGAAATGAAATGAATTGCATTTAAATAACACTTTTATTCACATTTCATTATGATTCGTCTCACATTCAACCTCTCACAGACAGTCCGCTCTCCATCAGTTCAGAGGACATTAGGTCGAGACCGGGGGTGTGAAACATGAGGCTCGCCTGCTGAAAGCCGGCCTGAGAGGCTCCAATCTGGGCCGCCGTACCGCCAAGCAATTGATGAAAATCTCAAAGAAAACATTGATTTTTAAACAAATTTCCAAAGTGTAGTGGACACAACTCGACACTGAGACCTGAGCAGAGACATCAGTGATATGAACTTCTTATTGTAACCAAACGAGCCTCAAAGCCGCGCTGACAGGGTGAGATTTTATAAACATGCATAATGCAGCATTTAATATTTCACTGTATTTTGCACCAGACGGTATCAATAAAACTGGCTTTATGTTTAGATTGTAGTCCTTTTCGTAAATAATTTTTGTTTGGTTTGATGAAAGTATAGACATTTATAGACATGTATAGTCCAAGCCAGAACAAAGAACATTTTAAAGTTTAAATTTAAGGATTTCTATTTTACCAGTCCGACACAGTCCAGGTGAAATTAGGTTGTAGGTGGCCTCGGACCTGAATTGTGTTTGACATCCCTGGACGAGACATCATTTTTAAGGAACATTTGCAAATTTTTCCAGTGATTGGGAATATTTTGTGACAAAAATATTGAGATAAAAAAAAAGAAGATTATAGGTCGACTATATGTGGAGAAACGGCGTGTTGAGTTCGATATAGAAAAAAGAGGTCTGTCAATCTGATTACACTAAAAATAAATCAATAAAGACTGATACAGACGGTGAAACCTGCTGTTACAGCACTGTAACGAGTAATGGGATTATTAAGTTATCCTGAAGAAGAAGAAATGACCGGGATGGTTGCAAAGAAATTGCCCATTTGTCTCATGATAGTAATTTTCTCTTGAACGATAGACTTCCGCTGATGTTTCTCATGATATAAAGTATTATCATGAATTCCTCTTAAGATTTCACGCTGAAGTTTATTTTATCATTTTAATCCGTCTCCATTACATAACCAATTCAGTTCTCAAAATGTGTTTTGTTCTTAGGGATTGATATTTTTCCTATTCCTCCACTTGAGGGGTAAAAGCATCGGAGACTATGAAACAACTGTAACAGTGATAAGTAACTCGATTGTGTTGTAATCCACCTCCTGAGGGGAAGATGAGCTTTAATCCAGTGTTGACTCTTCACTCACATGATGGCGTGTTGAATCCTTATAGTATTTAAAAAGAAATAAAAAAACAAACTATATTCCATTTTCAGACATTATTTTAATCTTAACCATGACCTTAATCTGAAAAAAGAAATCTATGACCAGATCGGAATCCTGTCAGGCTCTGTAGTTTAGTCCCACAAGGTCAACTAAGGTTTTTGCTAAAGGGGCAAAGAGAGAGAAGAAGACAACAAAGAAGATTTCCAATAATGTATTGAGATAGTTCTTGAGATGTTGACCCCATAGAATGAGGGAAAAACACCACATCTCACCTGACATCATGTTTTCTCTTTGACCAAGATCAGCCAACACAAATCTCTATGAGCACCGGGTTTCCCACTGGGACCTTGTGAGCTGCAAACTAATTCATCAGAAAGTTTAAAGCCCTTCGTATTGCTCTGTACCCTTAAAGTCGCTCTCAGACTGTAAAAGGTCGGTGACCTCTGACCTACACCAACCGTAACCATCACAGCTTTTTGTTTGAGCCTAACCCTGATCCAAATCCCAACCTTCACTCCAAAACCACATCTCAGACCTTATTCCATGGAAACCCACTGTCAGGAGGGAAATACAAGACCACACAAACACACAGTCATATCCTGGAGCGCCGGCCTCGCCCAGCGATAGAGCCACACTGCTCGGAGCGGCGCAGAGCAACACGACGCCTCCTGGCTCGCATGACGGGTGCCTACAAAATGCTGGCTCGACTTCTTCTCCCCCTCGACGTGCACACGCTCCCAAGATTCCCTGAATTTCTGAATGATGTGGAAAACTATTTTGTTTCACAGCGAGGAGAGAGAGGGAGAGGAGGAGAGGGAGAGGGAGAGGGAGAGGGACAGGGACAGGGACAGGGAGAGGGACAGGGACAGGGAGAGGAGAGGGAGAGGGAGAGGGAGAGGGAGAGGGACAGGGAGAGGGACAGGGACAGGGACAGGGACAGGGAGAGGGACAGGGAGAGGAGAGGGAGAGGGAGAGGGAGAGGGAGAGGGAGAGAGGGAGAGGGAGAGGGACAGGGAGAGGGGACAGGGACAGGGAGAGGGACAGGGAGAGGGAGAGAAAGAGAGAGAGGGAGGTGCGCGGAGCAAGACAAAGAATTAGCTCAGACATATTGATTGGTGCTCCTCTTCTTTCGCCCAGACCATATACATATTTATAGTGCTAATGTAATTATTAATCTCACTTTGGCTCTGCTGTCTAAATGCTCTGACCTTCTCTAAACACACTCCATCACCAACAGACACAAGCTCTTTACCCCTGAAGACGTTCAGTCCACGCCACAGGCATGGCCGAGCAAGGAGGAGCCCCCTCCGAATGAAGGATGGGAGAGGAGAGGGCAGGGAGCATTTCACATGGACGAAAAAAAAAAAGGCAGGCATAGAGGAAATAGAGATATCAATGGTGAGAAAATGTCCGACGCGATGAGCACTTACTGACCTGTACTGTGGCGTCCAGTCTGTGACGTTGCTGTTGTTGAGAGTCCAGCGGTACTGCAGGGGCCAGCTGCCTCCAGCCAGGCAGGTCAGCACCAGCCGGTTTCCCTCCAACACCACCTGCTGCCCCGGTCCACCCCCTCGCAGGTAGGGGGCCACTTCTGATACACAAAGACACACACCGAGGAGAGAAGATCACTTTTTTCTGTCTGCATCAATCATTCATAGACGATAGAGTAAACTCCAGCTGCGCTTTTTCTCCCACACACACAAAGAGGGAAACAGATAAAATCGAATATTTCCTGCCACCGACAGAAAAGAAAAGAAGAAACAATGCTTCCTGATTTTTATTGGGCATAACTTCAGACTGGAAACTGCCAGATCTGCAGTAATGCTTTCAGATGCCATTTAGCAAATGTCAAATCAGATACATAAACTAATTTACAGGCGACTGGAATCAGAGCAATGACAAAAAAAAGAAGGAGGAAAAGTCACTGCCGCCTTCCCCTGAAACTCTTCAATCAATTTGTCAAGCCTGTCAAAGCGGCCCTAAGCGACTCCTGCACAGTGTGGCCACAGCATCTACAGAAACATCCTGAAAGTTTGTCCATCAAAACAGTAATTTAATGCAGAATGTTGCTGTTGAGATGACTAACAAAGTGAGAAGGTGAATGTAATTGCATCAATACTCTTTGAATTCCTAATGTCATTTCTACAAGGGGATCGGAAAAAAAATCATTCCAAAGTTTCAAGCATTTTTTTTCCCGCTTTTAAATGTCGGCCTGCAGAGATACTGTAGTTTTTCCTCATTTATGTATTTACATGGCTTATCAACTAAAAATATTATGAATAAAATAATTCAGTTTTTGAGTAATACATCTGCTGATATGTTATTGGTTTAGTTTGATTTGGGTCAATTTCTCCACCTGTGTAAATAAATAATAAAAATATGTATGTATACTTGTTGAGTCAAGCCTTGTCACCACAAACACATAATGCTCATGTAAAAACGTTTGCTTTTCAAGCATGTGCGCTCCGACGCTCCGACGCGCAGCGCCGTATCGCCTCGTCTGGGTTCCCAGCACTGATGTGCATCAACGGTCCAGAAAAGCAGCCATTGTATCACATTTACTCCCTGGAAAGACACGCCGTAACTTGACTACTGCTTAGCGCGGAGCATCTGCTGTGCGTCGCTGGCGCCACTTCAAGCGGATCAAAATGCCAGGGCGTGCTGCACTTTAAGTCGCGCATGGTGACAAAGGTCAAACTCTTAAAGCGGCACTTCACCGCAGCTTTGAAAGTAACACTTGGAAAAAGGAGACTGAAATATGATGGGAGGTGCTTGAAGAGTGTGCCTCACACGAGAACGTCGGGACATATCCTCCTTTGAGATCGGTCGAGCATCATGGGTTTAGGCAGAAATAGGTGTTTGGTGGTGGGGGGGCGGGGGTCCTATATCCTTTCTCGCTTTTTTGAAATGGTGTCTTTTTTCCTTTGAAGGTAATGGCTTCTTCTCATTGGGGAAGTTTTCCACCTGTACCTGTAACTGAGACGCCTCACTTCAAACATGTGCTTGTTTATGTCCCCTGTAGTTGACACTTTGGTTTCATCTGCACCCATAAACTGAGCACCTGTAGACTCTGAACTCCGAAATAGTTTCTGTTATTCTCTTATCAGTTTTTAATTGAATATCGGTTCTTATTTGTTCTCGGCAGGCCTCCTATAGCTCCGTCCCAAGGCCTTAGTGTGTCACCGCCACACATACTTAAATGGGTAGAGGAACAAACATGAGTGTCAATACTTATATCAAAATCAACATTTTCACAACAAAGAATGTTTTATTCTTCACTGAAAAACATGAATGATGTGCAGTTATCTAAACATGTGTCAACATTTTGGAAATTAAAAATTTAGAAAGATCATAGGTCCTGAGAATTAGTCCCACCTGTGTGGATTCCACAGATAGAATTCCTCGGCATCTTGGAAAGGAAGTTCATCCTCTCTGCTTCGGCATTTGAACGCACCAAAATGAGTCAGAGAATTTTGAACCAATCAGAGACCGCATTTCAAAAGGTACATACCACAGGGTATCAAGTGGCCAATCAGGTTGCTTGTTACTGGGCGTAATAAACCGGAGGTCAGTTGTGAGTTGTGTACACAACCTGATAATTCACTATATTTCGGTGAGAAGATACGGATTTAGACTTCCATGATACACATATTTTAGAGGCTTTGAGCAGCACGTCCGCTATTTCTTCGGCAGTCTTTTCCAAAAATTGACCATCAGCTGGCTGCCTAAAACCATGTATAGCATTGAAGATGCTGGAAATGCAACTTTCACCTTCGAGTGGAATATGAAAGTATTCCCTTCATTCAGGCATTGATTAATCAGCCTTTCAGTCGGAGTCCATCTCACAACAACTTTGGGCGTCCTGACCTTCCAGATGTTACTGACTTGACAGGAGGCAGACAAAGGGAAGTGGAGAAAGACTATCAAAGAAAAAAAAAAGCCAAGACAACTCCAAAGAGTTTAGGTCAACCTGCTGCTGATGTTGGAAAAAGAAGTGAATTGGTTATCACCGTCACTTCCACCATTAGTCTATCCGCCAGTATAGTTACATTTAATTATAGTTAGGAGTATAATTAACTATGAAAGGAGAATTATTATGCAAGTGGACAAAAGCAAGTGAGGCTTTTGCCTTCACTAATACGTTTTTTATTTGGCATGACACGAGATGAAATATAAGGATGTGCGCAATTAGTCGGCTAGATGATTAGATGTCCGCCCTCTCGCTAGCCTGCACCAGAAATATTAGTCGGTTAGTGGTTATTTCAGTCTGAGCTTGAATAACTACCGATTTAAAACAGCGCAGTGGAAAGTTGGGGGTGAAGCTCGTAATTACATTCATCTACCAAATGAAACAAGGAGTGAGTCAGGAGGAAAAAAAGAGGCATTGATCACTTCACGGCTCTACTTCAATATTTACATTCCTCATAAAGTCATTATTTTTCCTATTTAAGTTTAGAAATTCCTTTCCTACCACACATGATTAGACTTTTCATGGTGATGACAAAATATCCTTAAAACACAAAGTTAAAATAAAATCTAAGGAAATAAATAAAAAAAGTTATTAGGATATCAGGGAGAGAAACCTGCTGCTGATAAGCAACTTTTTAACCCTCTGCTGAATGTTCGGACTGTCAGATTATAAATTTGTCAAAGAAGGAAAAATAATTATATTTAAAAAAAAAAATAAAGAATGTGCGATGAGTGAGTGCTTCTGCCCGTTTCTCCAGGATTACTTCAATTTTCAATATCTGGTGGTTCTTCAGTTTCACTGTGTGTTTTGAGTGAACTGAACATCTGATGTGACAAATCTGCTGATGAATCTCCTGATTGGATGGTCATAGTCGAAAAGTGTTGAGGGCCACTGCAATGAGTGTAGAAATCATGGGTATGAGAATTGAGCATTGGCAAAAAAAAAAAAAAAAAAAAATTCCATCAGTGCCAACAGGATAGAAATAAAAGTGCAGAAACGTGTGATCACCTATGGTAGTGGCACACCCAAGCACAGATTGTACAGTTTTGTCTTTTCCAGTCACTTTGCAGAGGCTGACTCATAACAAGCCCGCTAAAATCACTTGTGCACAGGTGCACTTCCTGCACACTTGTAAACAATGCCACCCAGTCTTTAACTCTTGGCTCAGGTGTGCAGACCTGGCTCTCCACCACAGAGGGCTGAGGCTTCCAGGGTAAAGAGACTGTCCACAGCAACTAGCGTCTGGACCTGCCGGGGCATTTACAGGCCTGGATCCTCTGAAGCAGAAAAGAAAGTTCAGCTTCTGGGTTTTGCTGTGCAAGATAGTGATTTATTTCTTTTCTTTTAAACATGCACAAACATAAAATCTGGCTCAGAGAGGGCAAACTTATCTCACTGCAATGTTTGGAACAGGGACGGCTATAACTGTAAGCCATAGTTTCATATTCTCTATTTCTCTCTTTCCCCCCTTTCAGATGGCTGCCACTTCAGTATTTCCTCAAACCCTCTCATTTCCACTCCACTGTCTCTGCTTCCTTTCCTAATTCCTTATTCCCCTGCCGATGTCTCAGGGCCGCCGCTTTTCTTCTCCTCTCCTTCTCTGCTTTGCTTGCGCCGTTTCTCCGTCTCACTCCTTCTTTCAGATTGATAGCTGCCTGCTCTCTGCACAAGAGGGAAGTGTTCCATCTAAGACAGATTTATATGTGTGTACGGCTGGCTGGAAGAGATCGAAACAGTGCACGCGTGTGCATGTGACTGTGCGCTGGTGAGAGCATAAGGATTTATTTGGAATATTCTGTCTCTACACAGCGATGGCTGGCAGTGCAGACTCCAATGTCAAACTGCTGACCAGCACTATAATTCACTCCCTCTGTGTGTGCGTGCGTGCGTGCGTGCGTGCGTGCGTGCGTGCGTACGTACTTGCGTACGTGCGTGCGTGCATGTGTGATACATTTGTAGGGCCCTACGTTTATTATATAACGCTGTTAAGCTGCAGGTGTAACAGTTTTAAGGTTTTACTGCAGTTACACAAACAGAAACCCCACACTTGCTGTACTACAGAATGTTTTATGTCTTTTAAGGACAAAGATTTTACTTAAGGGCTTAAAATAGAGTTGGATAAATTTTGAATTATGGCTCAAGTTAACAAGCTTTACAATTTTGAGCGAGGCCTGCAAGCGTAAGTCTACAAACGTGTTTGTGGCTAAAAGTTAGGCCAAGACATTGGGGAAATGTCCAGGTAATGTCATGTTTAAGTTCAAGTTAGGCAGGTAGTTGTTAGTGCTGAGTTTAGAGGCAGTCTGCAGCACATCATTCTAAGTCAATGTAACGTCCCCATCAGGCATAGAAATATAGAAAAGAACAAGAGAGAGGGACCAGGGGAAAGAGGTCACACCTGCATGGATATTTTCCAAAAGACCACTTTGATTTCAACTCTTTGGCACTGTGTCACAGATTGTCCAAAATGCCTTTGCTTTCCCGTATTTCGGACAATCTGTGACACATCTTCAAAGGGCTGTTAGAAGGTCAAAGAGTTGAGGTCATTTGAAGAGGGGTTGTATGAGGTACTTATCAATGCTGAGCACATTTCCTGAAATAGATAAGGCTCAGGATGTCCGAGGCTGACGTAGAAGCGAAGACGTGAAATCTTTAGAACTTTCTGAGCAAAGGCAAAACAACTGTTTCATGCTACTCTATATTTAGAGTATTGCCTCTGCTCGGCCTCGTGTACTGTATCGCCCATTCTGATGGGCAACTGAAGCTTTTACGTGACACCCAACTCACCTCAGTCACATGACACCAAGGCCCCGTTTCCACGTTCTCAAGTGAAAATGTGAAAAGATGAAACTTATAAACAAGGGAAAACAGCGACTTTTCTGAAACGCTGCCACTTTTTAAAAACTGCTTCCAAGGTGCAAAACACTCGGACTCCATCTCCGTGTAAACGGGTAAATACAACTTTTTGAAAATGCTCCAAACGACTCCCCATGTTGATGGAGGAAAACACTACTTTTCTGGAACGCTGCTATGTCACATTTGCACCACAATAGTTCTACTACGTATGTGAAGTTGGCAAGATAATAATAACAACAAACGTTTGCCTCCAGAGTGTCGTGACTCCCAGTACATATTCTCCTGGGACTTGCTGGTTTTGTAGTTGAGAATCAAAGTAATAACAATCCAACTCGGTCGTCTGTCCATACGAATGTCCGTGTTCTCACCATTTTAAATGTTTATAGCACATGTTCTCTGCAAACAGCAGCAACCACTACTGGTCGAACATGAAAACCACAGTTTTCAAAATCATGGCCTAAAACTCTCACAGTCCAACACGCTGGGTGATCAAGGCAGCAGTATATCATCAACGACTGTATCGAAAAGGTCTAAATTTACCGATCGAGTCTGGTGGCATCGGGGAACAAAAACAATATTACAAGCACAGGTTGTTATGGGACGAGGCCACGCAGGAACACACTGAGGTGTAGAGGGTTAGCACATGACGGTGCAATTCTGGACCAGGAGCTTCCACTTCCAGCTTAAAAAGGTTTTCTTTCTTGATATTTTGTACATCAGATATACATTTCCACATAAACTTTTCTTCCCATAAAGTCGTAGATGTTTAGGAGTGTATCCCTCAAATATCATCAAACATGACAGTCAGCTGTGATGTTGCCAGAAGGAAGGTTTTGTACCTTCGCCTAATCTACTGCACTCTTTACCTACTTTTATTGCCCCCCCCCCCTTCGCCAAACCTGCCAATCATTGTTCATGGTTGCTTAATACCTTCTACTTTAAAGACAGTCCATTAGAAACTATAGATAGACGGCGAACACTACATTTGAGCGAAGCAAGGTCAGCTAACAGCATGTTTCACTC
This sequence comes from Lipophrys pholis, assembly GCF_963383615.2. NCBI lineage: Eukaryota > Metazoa > Chordata > Actinopteri > Blenniiformes > Blenniidae > Lipophrys > Lipophrys pholis. The sequence goes on from NC_137628.1 coordinate 28,019,368, forward strand.
ACTGCCACTATCGGTCTCCCTCCCTTCCTCTCTCTGTCACTCAATGTCATGGCGTCACCCTCTCTGCCCCCCCCCCCCCCCCCCCCCCCCCCCCCCCCACACACACACACACACACAGCCGTGCTGCCTCTTTCTAACCTGTCTATCTTTCTCGTAAGCCCGGCTACCCGGCCACCTCTCTGTCCATCAAGCCCCACCGCTTCCTGCCTTTGTTCTGTCCTCCGTCTCTTGTTGCCCCTCGGTCCATCTCTGTCAGAGCGTGAGGCAGCTCAAGGTCTCCTCTTTTCTTTTGTCTCTTCGGGAGGAATGTTGCCTAACAGAGAGATTGGCCTTCAAATATGACAGGAGAGTCACAAAGCAGACGTGTCCTCTCTCTCTCACACACACACACACACACACACACACACACACACACACACACACACACACACACACACACACACACACACACACACACACACACACACACACACACACACACACACACACACACACACACACACACACACACACACACACACACACACACACACACATTTTTGATTCTCCCCCATCTCTCTCTCTCGCTGCTGTATCACGGACAAGCCTCCACTCCCGGGTTAGACTCATGAAGCTGCTTAGGCAGATTCCGGAGAAGAATTCAATTTGTCGTGGAGATGAGCGTCGCGATAGAGGAGAGGAGGGATAAAAGGACAGGAGGAGAGGGAGGGAAGAGTCTCCGCTCGGGGCCTGAACGTCCACCACCATCCTGCCCTTCCTCTGGTCTTATCCGGCCCTGTGAGTGTATGAGCAGTGACAATTAGGCCCTGAATGACCTTGTCCTTTACAAATGTCCCAGAAGAAAGAAAATCATTATTCTTACATTGTGCCGCATTAACTATTCCAAAATGATATCTGGGTTTTTTCTGCAACAGCTGCTGTGAGATGTGATATTTTTGCCGGCTCAACATGGGGTCATGGTGCTGGCAAAACCACTAACAAAATGTAAATTTTTTTTGTTTGTTTGTTTGTTTGTTCTTGGGGTTTTTTTAGACACGAAGTTGGAAAGGTGACGGTAAAAAAGGGGAGCCTTAGGTGGTCCGGTTTGCATTCGGATATGCAGAGGAAACCCCGCAGTGTAAATGCATTTCAGAGCACCGGCATAAGAGAATGAGAGTCCACGGGTAAAGGTTGAGCCGTGGATTTCATTCCTCCCTGCTTAATTACTGGATGTGCATGTATATATGTATGTGTGTGGAGCAGAGCGTGTACTCCTGTGTGAGTGTCAGGTCAGAATTAGGGTCATTCACTCCAGAAAAATCTCTTTATCTTCATAGACCCGAACCCCCGCTGTGAGACCGGGCGGGCAGGACTGGCTATAGTCTATGAATACTGATGGGATGATAGCCTGTCTCGCTCGCTCTCACTCATGTACAGGCTCACCCGCTCGCCGTGGCTTTCCTGACGAGCGAGGGTGAAGGGGAGAAAATAACTAAATCAGTCTCTTTTATGAGTAATTTTTCAATGAATAAGTGGGCACAAGTTGCATGGCTAAGCATTTTTTTTCCCACGGTAACAGCAGTCTATTTGATTATGGGGTGCAAATGAGTTCTACTCCTTTTTAATCTAATAAGTCTGCCTGCGCTTGTTTCAACAGGCATTTAAAAGCACTTAATTGGACTGACAGTGTGTGAGGCGAGAGGAAGAATTATGAGTTGAGTTTTTGGCGTGTTGCTCCCAGTTCGGATAGAGAGCCGGGGAAAAAAAAAAAAGAGCTAATTAATTGAACAATATGAGAGAGGAAGGGTTGAGAAATTACATTTTGTTTCAGCTGTCCATGATTTCAAACAAATCAGATGAAAGCATGCAGGAGGATTACTGATGTAACAGTGTGAAAGTTTTAAAACCGTTAAGGTTACCAGCTCTGTTGTTAGGTGGTTCTGAAAATGTTAAATAGGTACAGAAACACATTGTATTCATACTGTTATTTTATATCAAGGCAAAACTCATAAGATGGGAATTCAATTGCAGCATTAAAGCACTACAAAAATAAAAATGTGCATTCATTTCACAACATGATCCGAACCGTCCGTATAACACCACAGTTACCACAGTTGCAGACTATAAACACTGAAAAGACCTTTTAATGTAAAACATTACGACTGATCCCAACAGCACTTAACATCTTACATCATATATAGATATATTATAAAATGCTACGCTATTCTATGTTATGAAATATGCAAGAAAAAATGCCTGTGCTCCTTGAAACTGCATATGCGTTATGCATTAAAAACTAACATGTATATCACATGATATGTACTGAGACTCAAAGGTTGTATTTACTGATTTTTTTTTTTTCCAGACAGATGGATCACCTTCATAACTAACCAACAGGGTATCGCAAACATCCAAAATCAACCAATCAACTTTAAGACTGAATCCAAAAGGTGTGTTCTTGCCACAAAGAACACACAAATATAAAATTTCTATCTAACTATATCATTTAAAAGGTTTGTCTTCAAGCACTGTACATTGAAATATGTTTATTTCTTCTCTGATATCGTCAAAATAAAAGTAGTTTTTTGGAGGAATCTTATTTTCACTAACAAAATATTTGGAGAGGAACCAAAGTATTCAGACTCAATCTATATGAATCTACCAATCCAAAATCAAAAACCATGGAGTGTTATCCAAACTCAGGCCAGGCAGTGTGCTAAGGCTGCCACACCATTTATTCTAAACAAGACATTTTATTTTTGAAGCTGATACAGGAAATTACAGTCAAACGTTGTCACTTTCAGCCCTTTGTGAAAAGTGCTTGTCCCTTCTACTTGCTGTGTTTATATCTGGTTGATGTGGACAGTATCTAATCATACAAATAAAATGGTTGAAATTTCAAAACTATATATTTAACTATCTGAATTGTGACTTAAATTTACCACTGAAGCACTTTTGTTTTATTTATGGAGATGAAGCAGGTGATGGTGAGTGATTTTGGAGCACTATAATCCATCTTGAGAAACATACTCCATCATCATTTACAGTAACACAGAAATTAGCAAAGTGATGTGATAATTGAAGTACGATTAGAGTCCCATCCCAGGATGAGACCCGAACATTTCAATGTTCGTCTGACGCTAAATCCACCGATGCAAAGTTTGGATAAAATGATGGAGTGAAATACGTATTCAACAAGAACTGTAAATTCTGCAGCGAGAGCCAGAGGTGAGTGAACCTCACAAGAGTGAGGTGAATATCAGGTGAGTTGTTGCTCAGACCTGAAAGCTGATGAGTTGGATTAGAAAACTCTCTCTCCCTCTTGGGTTAGGTGGGCTATTTAAAATCGTCTTCACGTTTCTCCCACTGAGTGAAGCTGACAGCTCTGATTCCAGATGTGTATTAAAAAAAATATATAATGGGAAAAAAAAATCAAACATGTTCAAATTGTTTTAATGAGAGCGGAGGGCAGCAGCTGGATTAAAGTGCCAACGATTAGACTCATTAAACAGCGCACACTGGAGGATTTTATCTTCTAAATGTCAACACCAGCCGGTCCGGTTTATCTCGGTGCGATACATTATGACACCCAAGTTAGATCTAAAATCGGCCTCACAATTAAAAAAATGGTAAACTAAAGAACAGCCTCTCCCAGCTGGACTCGGTTACACACATCCATTGAAGGAGCCACCAAAAAGATGGTGATGGATTAGCACAAAACACCTACTGCTGTTCCCACGGTGTCGGGAGATTAGGCAGCATTTAGTAGGACGTTAAAAAAGAGCAAACGCAGAGTAAAGACATGTGTACACCTTTAATTAATGCATATAATATCCACATGTCATCAAAGTCTGACTTTAAACTGAGTATTCTGTCATGGGATATTTCAGTGATTTGGATGACTTATCTAAGAACATGATTGGCGCCTTTAAAATGAGACATTGGGTGTCAAACCCATGTTAAACCTTTCATTGGCTACCACTGTATGTGTACTGGTCAAACGCTTCCATTAGCATTGTTCAGTGTGGCAACAGCACATGCCTGAACCCCTACGACATTAGATCGGACCACAATCTGCCCTCCGTACTTTGATGTGGTCAAACGGTATTCACGCTTAACACGTTTGAATGCCAGGTGGAAAGGGAGCCGTGTTTCTGGTGGAGATCAGGGAGCTGCACCACAAAGGAACGACTCCTGGAGAGGAAACAGAAGACGAGGCGGCACCAGAGAACAAAATGTTTCCTCTGCTTCATCTGTTGTTCGATGGAGCGCGGCACAAAGGACGCGAGCGCAGAACTTTGATCAGGAGTTTAACTCGGAGCTTTTCAAGTTGGCAGCTGCTTTAATTGACTACTGAATGTCAGGATGACTACGAGAACAAAGTATCACTCTGGCAGGGCCGGATTACCCCACCCCCACCAACCACCACCACCACCACCACCACCATCCGCCAACCCAACCCATCCCTCTCTTCTTGCTGAGACAGCCAATCACAGTTCCCACCCTCCAAGCTCCTGCCGTGCCTGCTCCAATCACAGTTTCCACGAGCTTTGACTGATAGCTGTCTGTGCGGCGCTGGCAGATGACTGACTGATCCTGATGGGCTGATTGGCAGGTGTCAGACCAGGAGATGCAATGCCAACCATCACACACACACACACACACACACACACACACACACACACACACACACACACACACACACACACACACACACACACACACACACACACACACACACACACACACACACACACACACACGAGCACGTGCAGGCCGACTTGGAACAGTGGAATCTTGAATACAGAGTTCAAAGTGAGAGCGCTTGACTTTGCTTGGGAGTGTGTTTACTTCCCTGTGTCACTGATAGTATCATGTGTAGAGATTCATAATAGATTCTTCAACAACTTCTACAACAAAAGGTTGTCAAGGAGAAACACGCTCGGGAAACAGGTTCAACTTTTTCTGTCTGGTTTCACTTCCCCAGCCTGTTTTGACAGCAGGTACAGTCGCAGGTGAAAGGACAGAAAATTCACACTGGCTTGCTCATTTAGTGAAGTTGAACATATTCCCTGCGACTACGTCAAATCAAAACAGTGATTTGAGCAGTCGACTCAAAAATGCCATTTACTGCTTTTCTTTGACATTTAATAATGTCAGCGTAACCATCTGTGCATGTGTATACATATGTCTCTACAGGACATCCCGTGGAAATGTCACTTTTCAACGCGGCGTGCTTTAATTGAACGACGGTCTTGTGAGTGAGGAAAGAGGTCTGCTTTGGTATTGCAGCAGTGTGTTGTGTGCGTTCTCCAAGCCTCACGTCTCTCCAGAAGAGTTATGGATGTTATGAATGCGTGCGGGTCATGGCGGTCCGGCTCCTAGGATGGGAGGAGGTTACAGGGCTGATAAATGGGGCAGAAGAGACGCAGCAGAGGCGGGGTAGAGATGGAGAGGTGGGATGGAGGGGGAGTGGGGGGTGGCGTTTAGGGTAATCAGGTGGAAGAGACTGTGATCAGTGACATTTAAGAGGTGGGCCACACCGCAGGGCACATCTGCGAGGACACACACACACACACACACATTGAACAACACACAAACAACTGTCAGCTCCAATCTCCTGGTAGGCAGAGGGGAGGAGGAGCGAGGAGGTGAATGAGTGCGTCGGGATGGAGGGAAATAAATACCTCCCGCGGAGACAGTGGCCTCCTCCTTCTTTCTCCTTGAACAAAGCTATGTACATGAGCGACTGTGCAAACACCCCGATACGTTTGAATGACACGCACAAACAAGCAGAGACAATAATTACCCCTCTGTTTTACTTGATATGCTTTCTTTTCATCCCCCGGCTTACCCCCCCCCCCTGCTTTGTTGTCCTCAGCACTTCATGCATCCCCTCATTAAAAGTCTTTCTGTAGTTGAAAAACAAACTTTTTTTATTTATACACAGATTATCAATCAATCAATCAGTGTTTGCAGATATAGATCAGTGAAAGGAGAACGAGCATCACCATCAAACAACAACTGCTAGTTGATGAGGATGCCAGGTTTTTTTTCCTGAACCTGTCGGACATGATCACACCACCACCACTGGGCTCCACGCACACACGCACACACGCACACACACGCACACACACGCACACACATACATGACCCAGATTCTGGTCAATACCGAGAGATTTCACAAACACGACGTTGAGACATGTGAAAGTCTGACAACATGGCTCCAGGCTCCGTGTCTCTCACACTGCGCTCAATAGCGTGGTGAAACACAGACACACACACGAACATCAAACCCTCCAGAGACAGAAAGAGATGCGAAATGAAAAAAAAGTAACCTGATTCTTCAATAGAACAAAAGTTTGAAAAGACTTTACATGACTTTCAGAAGTCTTGAGCTTGGGCACCGTGTCAACATGTTTGAGTTTTGGGGGAAAGGCCGTGACTTTACGAGGAAAAGGGATCGTCCCTCTCTGATGTCTGAGAAATCATCTTGTTCCTAGTCGATATTTTCAACATTAGAAAGAACATGACAGTGAATAAGAAGCAGCATTCCTGCCACTTTCCCAACATAGAAACTATTGATCATTAAGACGATGCACAATAAAGGCAATTTGTCTTTGTCAGATAAATCTAGTTGTAACAATTGTTTTCCTCTTGGTGGTAAATTTAATTTAAGTCCCTTTTTAAATGACGCCATAAAATGCATTTGTAGGATGAGCAGCGCAGCGATGTGACGGTTGCGCCAAGTCTTCTTTGCCGTTGCCGTCCGCTCGTTTTGAGCTTCTGCCGCCGACAGACGCCGACAATCAAGTGTCTGATTGTCGCCTTTCGGTACAGAGAGAGATCTACAGATATCGACTTGAGATTAGACAACCAGCTGCACAATCTGGGACCAAACTACTTCCTACAAGATGACAACAATTTTGAAGATGAGGGTTTGGAATCCACCAATCACGAGTCAACAGCAAAAAAAAATTAAATAAAATAAATAAACAGAACATGCAACCCACATACCCAGCTCATCTGCACATCCTATTAATGCATATTCCTTACAAATGAAGCACCAGTCAGAAGGGAAATGATCAGAATCCCCATTGGTATAAGACAAAGGTGTCAACTTGCATTATGCAGCATTGTAACAGCTTTAATAGACGTCTTTTGGACATTTCAATGCACTAGAAAGTATGGCAGTATTTTACCTGTCCAGCCCACTCGCTGTACACGACTCCCGAATTAAAATGTAATTAACACCCCTAATATAAGACTTATCGCCAAGAAGTACTGTTACAAGAAAGAAATAATGATAAATAAAGCATCCTTACATTTTATGTTGAGTTTATTTGAGGAGGTGACGGACACCGTGACTCCTTTTGGCTTTGTCATCTCTCCAGTGGACACGCAGTTCATTTTTAACATGAAGGACATTAATTGTGATTTGATGTGAAACTACCCGATGACACTGGAACAAACTTTCATTCAAGAAAGTCTTTTGTCTCTGATTTTAGATGGGGCCTTGTGTTCATCCTTTAAGATTAATGCATGAGAGACTCCCATGCACAGTTTATTCTAAAAACCTTATATTATAAATAATACAATTAGATTTCTCTTTTTTAGTAGTCTCTCATTTCATTCATTTGGTCTAATGACAATTGAAGGTATGACCCACCAGATTCTGCTTCTGATCACTTATAGCTCATGATTAAAACGCAAGACATCCTCCACCCATTTCCCAAAGTAGATTAATAATGTATAATTACTTTAGTTTCATTCGATATATTAGTTTTATCCTACTGATGATGTGTTGTTGCAATAGTAATCCTAAGACAGCTTCTAAGATTTAAAAAAAATATATGTTTTTTTGTCTGTGTGTTTGTTGATTTTTGTTTATACTTTGAAAATAAAAATCAACATCAGCATCTGTTTGTGAGCCTGTGGGCATGTTTGATCTAAATCTCAAGTCATATTGTAAAGAATAGGATGAAGTGAAAATGTTTCTCAGAGTTCAATTTGTGAGTTGCCAGATATTTCACTGTTTTTTTGTTTGACTGCAGACACAAGCAACATGCCAATTAGGGCTTTCTTTTAGTTAAACAGCCGACACATTCACCTTTATTTGACGTGGTGGGTTTACCAGAGGCTTTTTGTTTTGACATGATTTTACCCAGCTGGTGATTTCACATGAAAAGTGTTTACCAGGGCATTGCAACGTGCCTATGTTCATCTTTGGCTGCTATAAAGTCCCTGGCTATGTCTTGCTTCGATAAGCGTTTAAGAATATTTGCAGGATCGCGAAATATAAAAAGTTTACAGATGTAAAATGTAAACACAGTATTGAAGTAAGTGGCGACAATCCTTCTCAGATGAAACTCTGGTCATTCCAGGTGAACCCTGGCACTCTGGGAAATATCCTGAGAAGTTGTTTGGTGTAAGCCAAGTCATTCTTTGTCAGCTGGTCACATCAGACTGAATGTTGACTTCTGCTTCTCGTCTTCAGGACAACTCCCCACCGTCTCTGCTGCTTCAGATTTAATATGTCCGCTCAGTTTTAGCTCCATTTTATAAGTGTGTGTCCAAAACATCCAGCGCACACCTGTCTGACTCCAGCCGTCATCGCACTCTGACAGCCGCCTCTGTCCTGACCTTGGGCCGCGAGGGATACATGGTTCTGAAGAGATTGACGAATTGTATCCTTTCATTCATTATTGAAGCGGAGATCAAAACCACTCCACCCGGGATATCAACGTGACAGCCACGGTGAACCAGACAGGGGGAGGAGAGGGGAGGAGAGCGCCAGGACAACAATGGAGGGAGAGAGGAGAGGAAGATAGGGAAGGTCATTCAAGCGAAGGAGTGAGGTTGAGAAGCGAGGGCAGGGGAAGAAAGGAGAAGCATCTTAAACAGCAGCATTATTATTCTTTTTTTTTTTTTCACTCCATACATCCAGGCATTCCTTCAGAGATGTGAATCAGTCTGGCTCTCAAGCTCACAAAATGCTCCAAAGATATGAAGTTAATATTAGATTTAAAAAATAATTAAAAAAAAAACTTTCGAGAGGAAGAAAGTGGGTAAAGCCATTGAATAGTCTCATCCTATTTGCAGTCCTAATTAAGTAAAGCCTGACCTGTTTAAGAGTGACAAACTTAATATGCGTATCTCACTTAAACCTCTCAGAGACAACTGCGCAGTCTTCAAGAGAAGGTCGCAGGCAAGTGGAGAAGTTCACATCACTCGGGGAAGAAACATCTCATTCAGTAAATGTCTCATCTCCGAGGGAGCCTGCTGTCATTTCTACAGTAACATTTTTTATTTTACATCGACTTCTTGTTCTGTCATTTTACACCGTTTAAATGTCAATTGCAAAGCATCCTGGGTGCAGAGTTATTACAATAACTGACAGCGTTCTGATTCGCAGCGACACCACACAGCATTACGGGCAAGTTATGTTCTGGCTGTGGGGCAATATGTTCCCAATGAAATACCGTTGGCAAGAACACACGTCACAGTGCAGGAGTTACAATTGTATTTAACACAATGTACTTTGCAGTACACTTGTGGTACTTTCCCAGCAGGCGCCTGCTGGCGAACACCATCCCGTTTTTTTCCAACTTTTCGAATTTCATGAGATTTATTACAACCAACCTTCTTTTTTTTTTTGCCACAAGTTTCTTTGTACAGTCAGCCTTTCGCAGTTGAAAGAATGTTGGAGTTCAAAAGAGAATGAAGCCTCCAATCAGAAAATGTGCCGTCTTAACCCGCTCAGCTCCTTGGCCACAAACTTTCACAATTAAACAAAAAGATTTTAGGCTAATAATACCTTTTAAATAGAAATGTAACTGGAGCAAAGACCATGAAACCCCCTTTTTGTGAGCCCTGCTGAAGTTTTAAAAACTTCCCCAAACCTCCCTTCCATCTGTGCACTATTTCTACCATATCACACACATCTAGTTTCTTCTCTGTGATCTCGTTTTGGAAACTAAAATATCAAATAATGTATTTTCTTTTTTATTTCTCTTTACTGAGCCTCTCTTTGGGGACCCCCGGAGAGAACCACCTCCCACTTTCCCACTTTGAAAAACCTGTTTCAGGAGCTAAAACCGGCTTCCTGCGGTGGCATCCTGAAAACCTGGCAGCTCACACCTTCTCCAAGTATAATTCGCAAACTGTAACAACTCTGTCGGCGAGTCCCCCCCGTCACCCTCTGGAAGTCATCCGTGACCTCAACAACCCCAGTGTGACATCACAGCCTTAATGCGGCGAATTCCAGCAAAGCACAATTTGAAATAGATGATTGCCATGAACAACATTGCGCCCAGCTACTAATTTTAACGACGACGCAAAGGGAAACAGTGCCACGTGACTTCGGAGCCAAACACTCCCGACTGTCTGACGTCAACCGTAGGAAAGAAATATATCCAAAGGCTGTGAACTCGGCCCTTCAGGGAAACACAGACGTCAGTGCTGGTGATGAGTAATTAACGCTCGGCTTCATTTAAACTCGTGCCAAAATGAGGAAAAAAAAGAAAACTGTGGCCGTCTCCGGAGTCCGTGCCCGCCACACACTCTGAACTTTGTCCCGCAGTCATCAACGTTTCATCTCCATTTCCAGTCTCTTTTTAAAGTATCTGCCTTCATCAGTCTCCATCACCACTGCCCCGCGCTCACCTCCATCCTCTTTTCATCTCTACCCTGCAGCTTTTCATTGTGAGCCGGACTGAAGCATGCGCCGGCTTTCTATTCTGCAGGAGTACGGCCTCTGGCAGCAGCGTTTACCTGCTACCCGTGTGGGCATGTGGAAAGAAGAAGAAGAAGAAAAAAAAACTTAATGGATTTAAGTTTCACTTCTCCGACTTGATTTTCTGAAAAACCCATTTAGTATCTTTGTCCGTCGGCCCTCTCCTTCACACTTTTCAACTGATTGGCTGTTGCTTTGATACGTAGGAGGTGTAAATGTGTAAATGTGTAAATGTGTAAATGCGTGCGTGTGTGTTGTTTACACCTGACTGTGCTTGAGTCCATATGTTCGCTGAATGCAAGTATCCACGCGCAAATGTGAATGTTTGCTTCCTCTGCTCCCTCCCCTCCACGGTGACAACATCTGCCACCGACAGCCACACACACCATGTCTTCCCTCGTCTCCATCTCGTTCCCAAACTCCCTCTTCCGTCCTCCCGCCGTCCCTCCGTCTCCCTCCCTAGACAAGGGCAGCTCAGTGACACACTGTTTGAAGGGCAGACTGTCTCAGTAAACCTTCTCCTCACAGGCACAAATTAATTCAATAACACTGACAAACGTCCTTGGCGAGCTACAGTGACATTCTTGTGCCGACTGTTTACCTGCGTCCATGTTTAAAGATCCAAGCACGCGCCTCGGTACAAATAACGTTGGACACGGAGGGTCAGACGCGAACACGCCGCGGCACAGATGTTGCCTGTTAATGGCAAACAAGCGATAATGAGTAGCGGAGCGTTTGAGGTGCGAGTACTCATTGTTTGCGGAATAATTCATTGTTTAGTTTTTCGATTTCTCAATGTGTCTGAGAAAGTATTTATGGATTTCTTGGGATGGAGAAAAAAACTGAAAGCTGCGCGCGAGCATGGTCTGAAGAGATGGTTGTTTGAAACATTTTTAATCATCACACTGTCATTCTTAAGTTTCACAGGTAAACTTTTTCCTCATTTTCAGTCCCCCACCCCCCCCAAAAAAGTCATTAATAGCAGTTGTTGTCCCAGTTTAACAAGCAGGCTGAGGGATTTTTTTTATTTATTTTTTCCCCAAACACAGTTCAAGTAATAATGATGCATGACACAACTTGCTTCACACAGCAGGCACCCCACATGTCTCCAGCTACATGCTCATCGGTGATGATATCTGGGGGAAAACTGCAGGCCACAGCACTGAGGAAAAGCAAAGCCAGTCAGCGCTGAAAGAGTTAAGATTCCAGTGCAGACTGTGACCCTTTCAGAGCTAACCACACCGACTGAGCTCGGGAGAGAAAAACAAAAACAACATAGCGTCCACGGAAACCGTCAAAAAAACGGTCATCATCACGTAATGCAAAGAGACAGAATACCTCAGTCAAACTCTGCGTAACCTGAATTCAAGTGAGGGCAGCCTGTGAATGTCTCTGAGTGAGAGTTAGTGAATCACCAGACTAAAATTAGACAGGCCAAACATGAGAACAGAATGAGATGAGATTTTGTTTGTGCCCCTCAGAATTTCAGGACAACATTGCTATATTATCGATACCCATGATGGCCGATTGTCCTCAAGCAAGTAACCATGCATGGTCTCACTTGTTGTCTGTTCCATTATCCTTTGCGTTCTATTATTGTGACACTCAGCAGTACAATGGAAGACGTTCTCGCGGGCCATTGCAGTGTTCATGTTACTGACTTGGACAAGAAGTTGCAGTAAATGAACTGAAGTTTCATTCATCAATTCTCCACATCCTTTTGTTTATGGTCCCTGCTAACATCAGGCAAGACGCATTGTACACACTGGATATGTTACTACCCCATCAATGACCATGTTTAAAAAAAAACAACAACATGCAGATTCAGGGAGGACATGCAAACTCCATACAGAAAGACCCTGGCACAGGTTTTAAACCCCCAACTTGATGCCACAGCTCAAAGCACTGTAGGAGTCTGACGAGCTACACAATTATAACTGTAGAATTTTAGTCAAGGAATCAAATGCAGGTAAACATTGTTGAAGGAAATATTCGGACATGAGCATAAGAATAGACCTTGGTATGCTCATTTCCTGGGTTTGGTTTCATTTTCTTGAACTCCAATAGATTTAGTTGCCCTCTGAGCTTTAAAATACCCCCCTTTCCTTCCACTTTCCGTTCCTGCACTTCTTCATTTTACTGTTTGCCTGAAACAAGTCAATGTTCGCTGCTGTCTCATTAGAGCCCCACTCCCGAAAAAGTCCAATTTCTGTTTATTCTCAGGAAGCATCTCTTTCAGCACGGCCCAGGAGCTTGATGCCTAAATAATTTCATACCTGAATCAACAACCGATTTTTGCACTTTTTGCTCAGTAATTTGACCCCTCGGCTGGACTGGACCGGACTGTCCCATTGTCTAGAGTTGCACATCTCACCTTCCCGCAGGACTCCTGTGACACATGCATTTGAATGGGTCCCTTCAGCCTGGTAATCAGTTACTGTTAAAAAAAAGAATTAGTCAGACTAAAATGTTGGTGAAATGTTCCTTTTTTTTTTACTTTTGGATCCACAGTATGTCCTGCAGTGTTGACATGATATTTCAGACACGCCTCACCAAAGCTGTACAACAATGTACGTGACGCCAGGCAAGGTCACAACAAGAAGTAACCACTTGTAGTTTATCATGTCGCATATAAAAAAACCAGTGTGCAGATCAATAAACAATGTTCAATTATAAAAGATTGGATAAGAATCGGGGCCAGGAATTCTTCTGATGTGTCTAGTTCTATCAATTCTTGATTTTTCCGGTGTGCATGTTTCAGCCACCTGCCCTTGTCAGACAGAAAACTGACCCCCATCACTTTTCCATTATAGAATTCTGAAGCGCCCCACGGAAAGGTGGCCCAGTCCCATTAAGTGATTAAAAACCTTATATCTCATTCAATATAGGTCATGGTGATTAAATATGTTACGTATAAATAAATTCTCCTGACACAGATAATTGCGATATAACAAAGAAATGCACCTTTAAATAACAAAATGTCCCATTGAAATGTATAAAAATAAGCAAAATTGACATCTTTCTGCCTAAATATATAGGTAAAATAATTATGGGTCAATATTCTATAGCATGAAAAGGTAATATTTATAATAAATATCTACATTAGAAGATTCTTATTAGCAAAAGGTAAAGTTTTATATTTGGGGTCAAAATTCTATGGGGCGGGTCATTTTACGATACTAGAAAAGTGACCTGAGGGTCACAATTCTATAGAGAAAAGTGACCTAGGGGCCAGATTTCCATGGGGTCAGAATCCTATATGACACCCTCACTGCTCTCGTGTTTTTGAATTATTACCAATTATCATCTGTGCCATGTCTCTCGTTCATCATATTTCGGACCTCGAGTCATTTGTCTTATATGTTCCTTTTGCATTGTTGCTGGTAAGATATGTGTCAGTGTGTTGCTTATAACCAAGTCAACACACGTTTTGTGTGTGTGTGAATCACAAGTCGAGTTGCTCAGGAAGATTGCATAAATCACTACACCATTGGTGAAACACATAAACCTCCTGGTGTTGCTCTTACCACCATATCAACAAATATATTCAAATATTCCAACGCCCTTGGTAATTCTGCCTGGGCAAAAACACTCAATTCAAGAAGTACACACACCATTATGAATACATGCACAAAACACATACCTAACTGGTTTCCTAAGCAGTAAACGGCCACAAGAGAGAGACAGCTGTAACTAAGAGCAAAGAGCTTATGAAGAGGATTTTAGGGAGGGGGAGGGGGAGAGAGAGAGAGAGAGAGAGAGAGAGAGAGAGAGAGAGAGAGAGAGAGAGAGAAAGTAAGTCCAATTACAAAGGCTTTCCCGGTGGAGAACTACAGATACCACACCTCCTCTCTCAAGTACACGCGTTGTGGGCGAGGGACAAGAGGCTGAAAGAGGGAGATTTTTGAAAACTTCAAAGCTTCTCCAGAATTCAGAGTTCAGAGCTTCGTCTCCCCGACTCTTCTTGCAATTTGTGAGTCAACGTGATGTGAGCGTGTGCACGTATCCGTGCGCGTGTGTGCAGAAAGAGCAAATAAACCCTGTAGATCATGTAGGTATCTGGAGGACCATGTGTGAGCCTGCAAATTGAAAAAAAAAAAACCCAAAAAAACCAGCTCTATATGTAGAGAGCGAGAGAAAGCAGTCATTTGTAGTGGAACTTGTCCAGTTGAAGTAGAGATAAAAAGGACAAGTGATTTCAGGTGAGTACCACCTCTCACCTTCCACAAGACTCTTTCACTCTCATTTCTCTTCGATTCCCCGACTTCAAGCTCAGCCCTCCCTCTCCTCTTTGCTGCCATCATCTCCATCTTGCCGCCTCACTCCTTCACTCCCATGCTGTCACTTAGCATTGCCGCAGATGATGGAGCGCCCCATCTTTACCCCCCCCACCCCACTCAGTCAGCACTTTTATTCATTCACGCCTTCACCTCAATCTCTCCATCTCTCTTGATTATTTTCCTTTTATTATTCCTATCTGCTTTTATGAATACGACAGGGAGACGGCCAAGACATACTGTATGTGCACGGCGCAGGCGCGAATAACAAAACAAGTGCACACTGTCGTTCACTTGTTTCATTCTCCAAACATATATTCCCAGACACAGTTAATCTATCTTCGGTTCTAGCAGCCCAGAACAAATTGTTGGGGGGGGGGGGGGGGGGGGGGGGTCAGGACCTGCTTTTCCTTTGGCCCATTGATGAGATAAACAACCATCCTATTTCTCGTCCGCCTTCTCTTTCACCGGGTGACATCGCATGCCCGAATTAAACGTGACACTCTCGTTAATCCACATTCAGGCAGCCACTGCATCTCCTGAACGCACCAATCCAGGTACACAGAGCTCATGAATAACTAATAGGAAAGACACCACGATGCCGCGATCCACCGAAAATGGTCCTTACACCATCAACTTGGGGAGAGATGGGGAAGGAGGAGATTGATCGGACATAAAGGGTTGAGAGAGTGAACCGATATCTGTCTGGGGGAAGGAGTAAATGATAGAGAGAGAAAGGGAGGGAGAGAGAGAGAGAGAGAGAGTGTGTGCGTGTGTGAAGGAGAGGCAATTTGCGAACGTGTTAAAGAATGGAGAAGAGGAATGGAAGATATTATATGAAGTTATTGGAAAGCAAAAGAAAAAGTAATTTCACACACAGCCCATCTGCCAGTCCGTCTGAAAGGCTTATCGGCACGCATGATGAACAAACATGATAAACGAACACATAAAACAGCACTCTCTCTCTCTCTCTCTCTCTCTCTCTCTCTCTCTCTCTCTCTCTCTCTCTCTCTCACACTCTCTCTCTCACACTCTCACACTCTCACACACACACACACACACACACACACACACACACACACACACACACACACACACACACACACACACACACACACACACACACACACACACACACACACACACACACACACACAAGCATTTTGCATGTGATCTAAGCTCGGTGCGTACTGCCGAGAAAAGGCCAGGGCTCAGCGATTCACAGCGATCCATTTGTCACTCGTGCAGTAGTTTGTCAACATGAGAGAAAGGTAGTTTTTCTTTTCCACAGGTGAGCGTTTGAAAAATGTGATCAACATCAAATCATCAAGAAAAAAACAGACTGCAAATACTAAAAGGAAAGCATGAATACCACAAAAAATCAGTGTGGCAATAAGAATCACAGCTGGTGCAGCAGTCCCTCCAGCAGACGGTGCAAACAAATATGTGCAGTGGATCTAACGGTTCATCTGCTTTGCCCCGTGGTGAGGAGGCAGCAGTCTGGAGAGGCTCGCACTTCTGATCAGACATTGAGCTTAACCGTTTCTGTGGATTGATATCGCCTTTCAATATAAATATTGCAGGTAACATTTTTCAGTTCTGCTTAAAACACACAAGAAGTGGCAGAAACAACAAAAACAGGATGTCGAATAGTCAAATATTTGGCATGTACTCTTCCAATAAGTATACCTCCTTGACCATTTATGAAATCTTGAAAAGAATCAAAAAAAAAAAGCACACAAGTAAAGCTTCACCCACACACCCTCATTACAGTGGAGCCAATCCCTCCCACAGTACAACCATACAATCACAGACGAGAGTCAACCAAAAATAGAGGAATACGGGGAGAGAGGGTGTGTCGGCCAATCACCAATCCCGTTAAATCAAACTTTTCCATGTTGGTAATTTGGCATTGTACAGATCTTTTCTCAGTCCCAAACGGAGACTCGGTATCTAAATCTGATGAATTCATTCAACAATTTCAAGCCAGATATTTACAGTAGGAGAATCACTTTGAAGCCCCCTTCATACGATCAGTCTTTGAAGTCGCTCCTGTTTCTTCTGCTTCGTCACCCAAATGCAATCTTTTACATGTATATTATATGAAATCATATATTCAAACTTTAGCACAGTAATATAATGGGAAAAGGGTCACAATCTACAAGGAGCATGATCGTAATACAACATGAACATACATGTTCACATTTGCATTACTTAGGTAGTGTGGAACATATTATGCAAAAAAGAACAAAAAAGGGTATTATTCATGAATAAATCTCATATTATATTGAGATATTGATCTGTCCGTGTTGAAATGTTCATGGACACTGAATTTCAAATGTTAGTGCATGCAGGATGGATAATACAAAGCCAGTTTGTGAGGGCCAGCTTCAAGCTGTGTTAATTGTTCTTGGGAATAAATAATAAAAGACCCTGCACACTTAAGGTAGGTTTTTTATTTATATTTTTTTTTGGGGGGGGGGGGGGGTGGGTGGACTGGGCAGCTTCAAGGAAACCAAGTTCAGCTGTCAGAATGAATGATTACAAGCACTATGACGTGCACTACTGCGTTGCGGTTCTTAAGGTACCTAAAAGCTTTTCTCCCAGTGAATGAAACGTTCTATTCACATTCAGCAGGTGAGCTGTACTGAAAGCATCCATACTGTTTTCCATCGTTTGCAATGTGATCCACTGAAATGCTTTAACTATGCTTCAACATTTTGGGGAGCTTGAGCTGCACCACAACTGGAGAGTACACAGATATCTCTGTGTTTTCCGCTCCTCTCAAAACCAAGGAATCCACTCCAGGAAGGTCACAGTAATCTGCATGACAAGGATTTACCATCTCTCACTGTATTGTGTGCACAATGAGGGGACTCTGCCTTAATACTTTCAACCCACGAGGCCAGAGGGAACCAGTGGGTTACCACATACTCTCCCGTTATGACCAGAACAAGAAGGGAACCTCTACATGTGAGTCATGGTTGTCAAGACTTCAGGCCCAACAACGATCTAAAGTGAAAACACACAACTTTTTGTTGCGTTCATCCGTCTGTATACGCCACAAAGATACTTATAGTCACTGAAAATGAAACTTTTTGAAAACTGGAATCTTGAACTTGCAAAAATAGGTTTATCGGCAAAGTGAAAATGCAAAAATGATGCCGAAACAGGGCTTGATCCTCCCCTTTGGTAAAATTCAGCATTCTCTGTGCAAAGTCCTCAAGATTGTAATGTTTTGGTCTTTGGCATGGTGACACCTCCGGTTTGGGAGACGCTGACAAGACGTTAACAAAAGGAGAAGAGTCGAACTGTGTTTATGAATAAAAAGTCTCTCCGACTCCAACGAATCAATCCCATGAAGACAACAGCAAACTCTAAGCTGTACGACTGCGAGTATCACTGCTTTTGTTAAACAGTGACAGTGACAAATCAAGTCTTAAAGGGAAGTGATCCTTTTAACAAAAGGCCTTGGTATTTTAAGTAAGTCAGCGGCATAAGGTTTAAGTGTGAGATGGGAATAAATGGTGGATGTTTATTCAAGGGAGCGAGCAAAGCAAACAGACAGAATGACAGCACGGCGGCTGTCGTTACTGGGGGACTCTTTGCATACAAACTCCAAATATCACTTTGATAAAGTCTGGGTCTAATTAATCAAGCTAATCAGCAGGGGGTCTGGCAGCTCGTCCTCCCTGCTCTGCAGTCTCCCTCGCTGGCTGGCTGAGGCGCTGCAGCAATCTACTCGCCGCGTAGAGACACAGGAGGCCCACGAGACTTTTCTCGCATATTCACATGGCTCTACAACAACTGAAGCGAAACTGTGAACGCTGTAGATTTATCCTTTTTTTTTTGTTTTGTTTTTTTGGACAGTTATGAGTCAAAGCCTCGAGGCGCCTACCTCATACCCGACACAAAGCAAAGGCAAGTGTAGTAAAGGAGTCTTTCCTCATTTCAGACCAAGGTGGCCATGCTTTTATACCCCCATGCTGGTTAAACAGTTAATATTGAGTTTGCACAAAGCATAAGAACTGTTGATTGACAAAATCAGTCACATGCTGGTATACAAGGTGCATGAACAGTGCTTGTTACATATGGAGGGAATTGTAACTTCAGTCAGTACCACTTCATATGAGATGTGAAAAGTGAAAATAGTGTCCATCTACCACGGTAACGGTGCTACAAGTCACTGAATACTGAACTTTTTGAAATCGGCTTGATTTGGTGGAACTTTTTGAAAACGCCTGGACAGTTTATATTTATGTTCTAATATGTTGTAATGCAATACCATGAGTTCAGCAGGTCCAAAGTAAAAGCTTCTTACTAACACGTGTTAGTAAATGGGTTTTTTTTAATGTGTATGAACAGATGTCATCAACAAAACTTTTTTTCAATGTGAAATACATTTTAAAAAAAGTTTAACAAAAAGCTTGAGCGATGTTAGAGTGAGTTTAGTATGTTAGACTCACTCTGGATCTGAGTGAGTTGGAGGCCTGCATGGCTCTAATGACATTTGAAAATAAATTCAGATTATTTAATTTTTTTCTTCAGGTAGTTGTGATAAATTTTTGGCCCTGGCTTTTTAAAGCACTTTAGCAGATGGGAAGACAATTGTTTTGATTTAAAAAAAATAAAATAATAATAATAGTCGGAAGAATCTGTTTCTTTGTATCATTTTGTAGTTTTTCTTCTGTTTTTTTATGAGGGATCCACTCCTGGACCTCCATGTGTGTCTCCAAAGTCGCACATTTGTGCTGAATGAAACACTTAATAGGCCCGTCAATGACGATTTCTCCCAAAACCGGACAATATGATACACAGATCAGAATATGCAGATGACACTGTACTTTTCTTCACTTCCAACAGATTATTTGTAATGTGCCCCGCCGTCATATGATAAACTTTCTCTTTGCGCAGTAGTAGCTTAGTAGGGGCAACAATGCTTGCTGTTTTTTCCTTGACTGTCTTCCTTTTTGTCCTTGCAGGTGAGAGGAGCTGATCAGCACTTTTGGGAGCACCTGGACAGACTCCCAGCAGTATAAAAGTCTGATTAGTCTGTCCTTACGATTGTCTGTGTGGGTCTGTGCCAGGTCCTCCTATCTCCCCTTGTCAGTCGGCCAGGCCGGTCTGGTCCAGCCGAGCTGGTGCTGGCTGTTTGGTTATTTTGATTATCCAAGTAAGACACTTTTCTCACTGCTAATTTAAAAAGGTTCTTGCTTTGCTTTGCCCTCCTCGAATCAGTAAGGCGCTGAATTGTGTTTGTGCACCTGAATCTTAAAAGGGAAGATATGTGGTGGAATAAAAACACAACAATAAACGATGATATATAAGGCCTTAAGGGGGACGTGCGTAAATCCGAATCCACTCACTTTAGATTCACTGACTGGTACATTAATACTAAGTGCATTCCAACGGCCATAAAACCAATTTCCCAAAATAGCATTACCACCTCAGTTAAAGTACACAAGTTAATAAAATAATATTTTCTTAATGATAGGCTTTATGCTGACATATATCCCCATAACATCGAATTTATTGACGAATACTGTAAGTTCCAAGTATTTTCTGAGAATTAAACTGGTTGTCTCCTAATAGTTCTTATGCAGTTCAAAGCTGCTTTCAGTGAAAGAGACCTTATGCCTAAATTATTCCATGAAACACCCTCGCAGAGCAATTTGTCATTTGGCTCAAAATTATTTCTGCTTCAGCAGTGGGAAATAAAATGCCACTCCATTTCAAAGTGACTAATGCCAAGGGTCAATTGTTTTTTGTGTCGAGCTTTTAAGACAATCTGGAAGTAAGACTTCCTCCTGAAACAAACAGAAACCTTCTTCTTTCCTCAGTCTCACGTAACTTTCCTTTGCTTGATCTGGGGCAGTAAAATGTCCTGATGTTCCAGGGGCTGCGTAATTAAATGTACACCATCCTCCACTGTTTAATCTCCCTGTGGTTTTCATAATGAACTGTAATTTCGGATTGAGACGGCTGATGGAGTTTTACTTTTGATCTGCTTTATATGTGTGTGTGAGCTGGAGGGTGTGAAAGTGAAGGAGCAGATATTTGAAATAATAATAGCTGATTTCTGATAGGATAGAAACAGGAACATAGCCTGATGTAACCCAAGACTGGGTGCTGCATTTTCTGCCTGATAAAAGCATTCCGTATATTCTGCATTGCTTATATCTATTCTTTCCTCCCCTGAGGCCACACATGGCCAGAGAAAATATCTCACACAGAAACGACTCTCTTTGAGGTGCGAAATGATGAGGCGCAAAACACACATACACGGAAAAGTCATGCACTTCTATTTTTCCCACATGAAAAAGCCTTAATGTGGTGCCGCGCCACCTCTGCACTGCAAGAACTTTTAGCAAAGTCTCACGTCTCCTGGGATCCTTTGAGCAGACGGTGGCATATACAGCTGGAATGTCGCAATCACTCTCGCTGTGTGGGTGCCAAAGGCACAGCGATGGTGACAGGGACAACATTTTCATTTTGCACAAGACGCGGGAAGATTCAACACCTCCCACAAAGATTCACTCTCTCCCTCTCCTGAACAGGATCCATTCCAGTACAGAAAGAAGGATGTGTTAAAGACAATCACTTTGGATGATTGCTCAGAGGGCGGCAGGGTGTGGATCGCAGCGACTGGCCAGTATTCACTGCAGAGCAGCTCATAGTCTGACCCTGTTTACCCCCGATGTTGACATGCAGGCTGCTACTGGATTACCTGATTGAGTGATGATGAAAGTTGCACGCAAAATACAGAGCCCAACAACATACATGGAACTCACACGCAACATTGACACCCATCAGCTTGGTGTAACTGTAATCTAAAAATAAAAATAAAATAAAAAAGTCACAGATTGATGCATTTGCATGCATTTAAAGTTCTAAGGAACAACAGTAGGAACCAGGTCAAAGTGATTTTATCAAAGCTCATGGTTAAGTTGTGGTCACCGCAGAGCGGGGGTGCAGTTAATGGACAACGGTAGTCATTCTGAGCACGTGTACGGTTACTGCAAACTTATTCTAGGATCACACACATTACACTGCCAGTTTGTCAGAATCACACTGTGAACAAGGTTTTAGTCAAGAGACTTAAGGAAATGGATTCAGTAATTCGATTTTTGTCAAGTCGTCCAGTCAATACTACACATGTATTTAGACTCCCACAAGCTGCATGCTGCAGTCAGTATTTCAGGAATGTGTTGTCATCTCAAAGTGCAATTCTTTAACTAATCAGTGGACGAAAGTTGAACTCTTCTAAAACAGAAAAAGAAAAAGGGCTGGAAATTGAATAAACAACAGAAAAACTCTCCACTCTCTGAACAGTTTAAGCCAAAATGAGGGCTGATTTGTACAAAACTGGCTGTGAGAACACAGCTGACCTGCAGCTGACCCCTGGAAGTCACCTCCAATGGCTGCTGCTGCTTCTGTTGTGCCAAACGAGAGCAAAACAAATTACCAGCTGGACACTCACAATATCCACCGCCACGTATTTCAAATGTTGGCACAAATCAGGCAAAAGTATTTCACTTCAGTATTGAAGCTCACTGTTCATGAAATAAGACTCTTTCGATAATACCCACAGCAGTGGATGTGATGCTGATGTCAAATTACAAGAACTGAAAAACTGCAAGATGAGAAGTGAAATGCTAAAACTGAGAGACTGGGTGATTTCAAAGATGCACAGATTTGAATTTTTGAATGTATTCCTCAGAAAACAACACCAGAACAAACAACACTATTAGTTATCAAACTAATCCGCGGAGAGGGTGAAGGTTGAAGCAAAAGCTTATACACACCTACCCCATCACAAAAAAACCAACTAAACAAGAGTCGCTAGATAATGTCACACACACACACACACACACACACACACACACAAAGACCTTTTTAAACTAATATTACTATTTTTACAATACACATTCAATATATACGATAAACAAGATTTATATATACATTTTATCCATGCACATAAAATATAGTGTGGCAATATTTAAATTAATAATATTCTCTATCACAATATATACCTTTTATTATGTCTATTAAGTATTTTTAGAATTTAATACCATTACATACATATTATATAGTATTGCTGTCAGAGGTAGAATTGTTGCTCTTCCTTCTTATACTTACTAATGAAGTATAAGAATCCAGATAAATAAGGACATTACGAAATGTAACCTCAAAACTGCAGCAGATTGTGCCGTGTGTAAAAACAAAAGTCGTTTTTGAAACTAAAACAAGTGCGCTTACAATCAAATATAACAGCTGCTGTCTCTATACTGAACAATACTGGCGGATCACAACTTCTAATCAAGCCTAAAAACTGCAAATGGAATTGAGAAAGTGTAAAAATATCTTAACTCGTAGTCACAGATGAAAAAAAAAAACAGAAAAATGTTTAAGAAATCCAGCCATCAGTGGCACTCCAGTGGCCACGGTACAGCAGAAGAAGGCCGGCGGTACTGTGACCTCCACTCAGCAGCTCCCACAGCTGCAATATCCCCCGGCTGCCCCCCCGGGACGGCCCAGCAGAGACAGGTAATAAGCTGCAATCTTGCTGCCAATGCTGGAGTGCAGGCCAGACAGAGATAGATGATACAGTAGAAATACATCTCGCAAACACATTTAACGGCATGTACACACACAAGAACCCACACCGAGACACCTACTGGACGGTACACACACAGAAACACGCACGCTCACTATGTAAAGGCTGTACTGTGAGGATGTATTGCAGAGTGCAGCCTAATTGGAACATTCATTATTGTTACACTGAATTACAGCATCGTCCCCAATTCTATCGATCTGTGCACATCTGTGTGTGTGTGTGTGTGTGTGTGTGTGTGTGTGTGTGTGTGTGTGTGTGTGTGTGTGTGTGTGTGTGTGTGTGTGTGTGTGTGTGTGTGTGTGTGTGTGTGTGTGTGTGTGTGTGTGTGTGTGTGTGTGTGTGTGTGTGTGTGTGTGTGTGTGCATTTTCCACACACGCCTCCTATGGCTAAAACCTCAATCACCAAACCGATACTTCTCCATTCTTTGACACGACTCCCGACTTTGACCTTTTAGACTGCTTTCAATCAGGTCCTCAGAGTCCTGCCAGCTTGACAGACACAGACACTTATCAGAGTGTCTCTGTCACACACACACACACACACACACACACACACACACACACACACACACACACACACACACACACACACACACCCCTGTAGTGACAGGTCCTGTCTCCAGTTGACAGGGTTTTATATCAGCAAAGACATCAAGCCGCCCACACCCACCACCCCTCCCCCACTGACCCTACGACCACGCCATGATGAGAGATGGGACAGCCTCCTGCATGACAGCTCCACTCACACAGTGACAAACACACACACACACACACACACACACACACACACACACACACACACACACACACACACACACACACACACACACACACACACCACCTGAACACAAAAAGATAAGCTGTACAGTTCAAGCTAATGTATGCCTATCATATGCATTCATGTGTGCATATTACAAGACAATCACATGCGCCCATGTGTGTGTGTGTGTGTGTGTGTGTTGTGGGCGTGTGTGTGTGCGCGGCAGTGCGTG
The DNA here is from genome assembly GCF_963383615.2 of Lipophrys pholis. NCBI lineage: Eukaryota > Metazoa > Chordata > Actinopteri > Blenniiformes > Blenniidae > Lipophrys > Lipophrys pholis. The sequence continues at coordinate 28,043,968 of NC_137628.1, forward strand.
TTTGTGTGTGTGTGGCAGCCTCTTAAACTGAAGGCTTTGTAAAACTCTTGTTCATCATAACCGTGATGTTGTAGCCCGAGGGCTTAGCAGCATAAAGCAATTTCCCTCTCGTTACACCCAGGCGTATATTAACCTCCAGAAACCGTCAAACACACAAATGCTGCCGCATCGGATACACAAACCCTCCCATACAGCTGCTCGCGCTCTCTCTCTCTCTCTCTCTCTCTCTCTCTCTCTCTCTCTCCTCTCTCTTCTCTCTCTCTCTCTCTCTCTCTCTCTCTCTCTCTCTCTCTCTCTCTCACTCTCTCTCTCTCTCTCTCTCTCTCTCTCTCTCTCTCTCTCTCTCTCTCTCTCTCTCTCTCTCTCTCTCTCTCTCTCTCTCTCTCTCTCTCTCTCTCTCTCTCTCTCTCTCTCTCTCTCTCTCGCCAATTTATCTGTCATGTCAAGTATAGCAGGGGACTATTCTCTTGAGTAAGTTATTTATAATGTGGCCGTGTACTTTGTTATCAGGCTGCGAGTCTACTGAGTGAAATTTGTCTGCGTGATGCCGCTTTCTGAACAGTTATTGAATCGGCCGTCAGACAGACTCCAGAGGTAGTTAGGTGCCGTGTTAAACCACCTGTCTGCACTGTCACCACCTCTGCTGCTTTGCCGCGTCCCTCCAAATTCTCCCAATAAAACTTAAATGACAGGCGGGTGCAGTGGTGGAGATGAGAACCATATGCGGGGAGATGATGCCAAGGGTTTTGTTTATTGCTGCATCACTCTTGGGCTATTTCCCTGTATGCATTAACAATCTATCTACCTTTAGTGAAAAAGGCAATTCCAAAATGTATCAATGGAGGAAGTGGACTAACAGCCTCATTACAAACAGTCGAGTTATGCTTGATATATTTGCTGGTAATTCTTTACAAATGTGAGAAAATACGCCGCTTTTATTCACTCAGCGACTTATTCATAGGAGCCACCATTAAAAAACTAAAAGTGCTGCACTTCTTACAAGAGACTCACAATAAAAGCCTGCCACAAGACAGTCAGACCCATGGGAAGCCTTAAAGTGAGCAACATCGCACTTCCAAAGGAGGCAGTCTCACGCTAAACTACAAGATGAATACACTGCATTCATTAATATTCACATGTTTTGATGATAATGAAATGCAGGGTCGAGATTAACTTCATTTAACAATTAAGAGTGCAGAATCAGGCCGAAGGAGTGCTGACTGTACTAACAGCAGGGACAGTTCTTTGTTAACAGGTGTCTCCACTTGCAGTCTTGCGGCGTTGCGTTTGATCCATATGGTTTGAAACATTTATGAAAATCATCGATAAATTTCCAACCTTAATCATAATAATGCCAATGCTCCGGTTCCGCCTGCTCCGCCTGCTCCGCCCACATCGAATCATCCTCCCTGCATTCAAAGTGTTTGAGATGCAGCAGTTCAAAGCCTTTGAAGGGCTTGTTAACAACATGAAGCGCCCGTAGCTGATTTTTTAGATCACCGAGTCACTGTTCATCGTGTGAAGTTGGCCTTCGACGGGCTCAGTCGAGTCGAATCACATCCAGCATATTTCATGCACCGGACACGAGAAATTTGATCCCGAATAGAAGAAAATCAGACCTCACTGTTTCAGATCTATTTTCTTCTTCAGATACAGTAAAAAGTCTGTCATACATTGGAATATGTTGGAAGAAAATCCTCATCGCCAACTCTTTTGATGGAGTGATTGTAGAGTGACGCTTTAAACTCAGCACACAAGCCTGAAAGCTCACAGCAGCATTTGTGAAGGTTTCAACAGAAAACTATAAAACCTTAATCTTACCGCTTCATCTGAGCTGCAGCTTTAAAGAACTAGCTCTCATTTACAAATTTCCCCTTCTTTATTGGTCCCTGCACTTGTTGCATTTATTCCTCCCCTAGGAACTATGAAGTGAGTGATTATCTACTCCCAGCTGAAGGAGACAGTTTACCTTTTCACAATGTCTGTTCTATCTTTTTACTCTCACTGTTTGTTTCTTAAACTGCCACTTGCATCCCACACTATCCGAGTTTTCTTGCTCCTTTCCCTCCTTCCTTAGAGTCCTAAATTATTCCACCCCACTGCCGTTTTACCCCCCCCCCCCGTCCGTCTTTTTCCCTCCGATATAGACGGAGTGGAGCGTAAACCTCCAGTTTATAATGAGCAGCACATAACAATCAGGCATAACGCGACGTGGAGGTCAGGATGAGGGATGCTGTGCGGTGGGAACGGCAGGAAGAGAAGGAGAGCGCAGAGAGGGAGGAGACATGTCCAAGTTAGAAACGGCACGGAGCAATTACAGCAAAACCGGTACATAACATATATAACACAAAATAATGAAGAAGTGCTCAGGAAAAGTGACAAAAGAAAAGAGCGCACGGTGAGGAGCGAGGAGAGAAGGAAGAATGGAGCGCCGGAGGAGGAAGAAGACTTGACCACAATTGGACAGCCACTCAGCAGGTTTCCATAATAATGCAGCCTGCATCCGGTAAATACAGAAAAAAGCAGATGCATTGTGGGAGCCAGGAGGAAAACTGTTTTAATTAGAGGCTGTTTATGCTCGTATCCACGCGTGTGTGCGCGCTGGTTAGAAGCAACGATGGTGAAAATGTCCTAATATTCCCATTTTTAATGTACGTTTCTCTTTAAAGACGCTGCAGTTATGATTCTTTGTGGTGCCGCATGTGTTACATTACGATGCTGAGGATTAATTTTAAACATGCGCACAGTATCCCACAATGACACTTTAGGGAACTCTTTTGAGAAGAAACCTCGGGCTATGAACCGCTGTCACCTCAGATCAAGTTTGTTGACAACAGCTTGTCACAAACGAGCCAATCGGAACACGGCATCCGCGGGCAAAATGATCGTATTGGTGTCAAATTACAAGTAACTGGCGCAACATTGTCAACTGCTGGAAAAAGAGCCGTTCCTTCAGGCTGGCCAGAGAAAAGAAAGGCATGTAGGGAAAGACTTAGACAACGAAGGGATGAGGGTGAGTTTAATGAAATTTGTTTTTGTGAAGATAAAAAAAGTATTTAAAAAAAATCTAAAAATGAGTCTCCTTAACCTAACGATTAAGTTAATTTAACGAGTTAGTGGTTTAGGGTTCTCAATTATGTGTTTTTTATGTTTTGAATTGTTAAATCAAGTTCAATTAGTGAGCACGAGTAAAATGTATAAAACATTCTGTCTTTGTGCCGTCAAACACGATCCGTCTACTTGAAAGATTTAAACTGTTAACAGTTCGATCTATTCAACTACTAAAGTCCCGTTGATTTTCTGTTTTATTTTTGCAGATAAAGACTATAGATGGTTTTCACATTACAATTGAAAGTGTTTTCTGGATCGGTAATTGTGTTCCACATTCAGCAACAATGAATTGTGCAAAAGAACTAAATAATCACAGATCAAATTTCTCGTTTGTCTGAGGAAATAAAGAAAATAAATTTCTAGACGGAAATAAAGGATATTTTTTTTCCGGTGAAATCTCGGAGTGTGACTGGCTTAATCGTCAACACTGCGTGCATCTTTTGTTCAGGTAATAGACATGTTGAGACAGCGGCATGAGAGGAAACTAACAGAAAAACAGAGAGAAATAGACACAAAGAACGTGTTACTGCGAGAAAAAGCCAGGATGTCAGTTCACGGTAGCAGCGGATCTAACTTTGGCTGTTGGCCTCTTACGTGCAGGAAACTGGGAATTACCTTCTAACTGCCTGTGACTGCCTGGGCTCATCTAACACCTGCTCTGACCTCCTCCTCCTCCTCCTCCTCCTCCTCCTCCTCCTCCTCCTCCTCCTCCTCCAATCACAGGAGCACCAAACCCCCAGCACGCTCCTCCAGCCAGCACAGCTGACTGAGGTCAGCGGCCAGGCGTACCTTAAAGATCAACACAGGCGCTCGCCACGGTGAAACACTGGCGGTTTTGATTCAAGAAACAGCGTGACCTTTTCCTCCTCCACCGCCACACATCCCTTCCTCCTTTCTTGGATCCATTCATCACGGGAGACAAGCGGTGTGTTTTAACTAGTGCTCCGTGTCAACGGAGTGGAGGAGGAAGGGAGATAAGGAAAAGAAGGTGTGAAGGAGGAAAGACGGAGGGTTGGATCTTCGATGACGGTTTCCGCATCCAAACTTTGATACAATTCTTAATGTCACTTTTTATGTTTTTTCCTGCAAAATCCACAATGTGCTGGCAGTGATGTGCTGCATGGGGAATTATCCCATAGGAGGGTCGAGATGGCCGCTCTCCATGACTGAATACATGAAACCTAGAACGACTTTTTATAGGTTTGTTTGTGTCTGTAGCCTGTCGCGTGTACTCTCATTTGAGAAAAAATTTAATTTCCAGCAAAGTCCTGGGTGACTCATTCATTCCTGCACCGATGTCTCTCCTCTGCACACTAGTGTGTGTGTGTGTACGTGCGCGCCTGTGCGTTCTAGAATTCCAATTTGCTGTGATATCTGACAGCAACTCTCTAATTCCCACAGAAGGCCGAGTAGTAGGTAGGAGGGAATTACTACTGTTACATACCCGCCGAGCTGATTACCTATCGACTGGTCTAAACACATTGGCAGAGCCTCTGTGTGTGTGTGTGTGTGTGTGTGTGTGTGTGTGTGTGTGTGTGTGTGTGTGTGTGTGTGTGTGTGTGTGTGTGTGTGTGTGTGTGTGTGTGTGTGTGTGTGTGTGTGTGTGTGTGTGTGTGTGTGTGTGTGTGTGTGTGTGTGTGTGTGTGTGTGTGTGTGCTTATGAACACACCTGCATGAGAGACTAATCTGTGACAATCTAATTCATCCTGCCTCACAATAGTTATCTGTTTCTTTAAGACGTAAACTCTCACACACACACACACACACACACACACACACACACACACACACACACAAATACACAAACAATCAGCGCCAGACATTTATCTGGTGGTTTTATTGGGACTGATTGGTCAGGCAGCCCCGCAGCCGCAGCGATCAATACCAGTGACGATGACGTGACATCACTCCGTGAGATGAACCCCGGGGTAAGAATTTATTGGTCCAATCAGCTGCTCAGATGGCACCGATGACCTCATCACTAATCGCCAAGAAAGCAGAGTTTTAGTTGGAGCCGTTGAGGCGAGGAGCTGGTTATCTACTATCGTTGTAAAAGTTTAGCCCCCCCCCACACACACACACAGAAAAGCCCATCTTCTCGCACGAGAACAAAATAATGGCTCATGAGTCACGTCTAAGTAAATCACTTTTTACCATTCTCCACCAGATAATGGTTTAGAAGTAGTTTCTGTTGTTCTCCTGCTTGAATACGAAATTGTCAAGTTGTAAAAAGAATAAAATGAGCCAAAGGCACGCCAGAGGCACGCGAGGGATAATGGCTTTTATCCGAGGACAAAATTGATTTTAGGTTAAATCTGACCTGTGGGACAAGCAGGGAAATGAGCAACAACCATAAAATGTAGTGCAGCAGAGCACCATATGTACCGTAATCATCAGCTCTTCACATCTTACGGGTCCGTCGTTCCTCCATCATATTTACCGTGGCACGATGCTCTGAGCTGACGAGGACGGACAAACCCGCTTTTGTCTGGAGTCGCTTCCTATTTACTACATAACATACCATATTTACCTTCAACCTTCTTGTTTAAGTGCCTGAGCATAAAACTGACGCACTATATTCTGAAGTGCCCTTAAAAATGTCAATGGCATGCACACAACTTCCTGCTAACAATGCCCCCGGTGAAACGTGCCGCAATCAATACTGCATATGTGGAAATAACAGTCGGGGAGGACATTACACCTAATGACACAAAATAACGATCACTCATTAGTGCTCGAAATCTACTGCTCACTACGGAGTAAACCTAATGAGTGTCTATTATACTGCAGAGAGAGCAGTGAGCGAGTGAACGAGGGACTCATTTCACACACAGCTATTGTTTTCCACAAAGTTGACCTAACAAGTGTACGTTATGCTCCCGTTTACACGTACAAACTCCCTGGAAGTACAATCAAGAGCGTGAAACTAAAGAGAAGGTGCAGTGCGTCTCATATTTTGAATATGATGTGCTTTCCGCTGGGGAATTCTGACTTTCAAGAGGAATGACTATACTATTTCTTGTTGTCAAATATAATAATAAGAATAAACTAGTCATAGTGTAAAATTGATGTGGGAGCTGCATGTTACACATTGAGGTTCAAGCCAAACGAGCTCCAGTCTGATAAGAAAAATAACAACAACAAAAAAAAGTACTCTTGCAACTTTCTGAATGACAAACTTTCATATTTCAAGATATTAACTGAAACAAACTGGATCCTACAGTGATTCACTACAGACACCAAATCCACAAACTGCATCTGAAGAAATCTGAAACATTGAGCTTATCGGTGTTTGACTAACAAGTTGAGGTCCTCCTTAAGAGTTGAGCAAAAAAAAAAAAAAAAAGCAGCCCATTAAAAGATGGTTTCCTTATCGAACGCGAAAAGTCATGTTAATATAAGTTTGTCAACGCGCGTTTGGTTTATTTGCGTGGTAACTTCATGCTTTGGCGACTCCTATTTATGTTCGCACCACTGAAATATGTTGTTGGTATAATTTTAAAAATCATTTGACGCTCACTACTCAAGCTTCCTTTGCCTTCAGCCTTTTGAATGGACCAGGATACGAATCATTTGGACTCGAACCAGCTTGTGGAGAGTGGATTTCACAGCGGGCAGGAGCCAGAAACATGGCGATGCTGTGGCCAAATTACAGACACTCAATGCCCAGTGCTGTTAGAATCGCTGCTGTTGAAAGAAAATGAGTTTCCATTTAGAGTAAATTAGGAACCTTATGAATACAGAAGCTTGAACAGCTTGGTTTGAACGCATTAAAGATTAATGTACGATACTTATATATTTGTTGGAAACTAATCACAGTCTCATAAAGACCATTTGTAATGATTCACTGTCTTCTTTCATAAAATGGTTGTATATGGTGAAGGGAAGATGTGAGCCATAATATCTATCTATCTATCTATCTATCTATCTATCTATCTATCTATCTATCTATCACTTTAGTTGGTCACATTCATCCATTCACGACTGCTATGCAATTGCGTTCCCTCGATTGGGAGCAATGCTGAGTGACTTCAAGGGTGAGATGAGGAATCGACCCAACAACCGTGTCGCTAAAAGGCGTTCGGCTCCACCAGCTGTGGCACAGACAACTGAGGTAAGTAAAAGCAAGCTGTGTGATGAAGATTAGCTGCTGGCACTGTGATCAAGCATCACCAAGAAAGTGAAACTGGCCTATTTCACCTTATACGATGTGACGATTGTTCAGTCACAATTACAGGGATTTGTTACGTGCAAATGTTACTCGACAAGAAAGGTGTTTTAATCCACTCCTCTGTTACAAATTGGACAGAAGAGCTATTTCTTCTTCAAGAGCGGGTCCCTCTGCTGCAACAAACAATAAACATAGTGGTGGCATAATGAATGACACGCTGGATAAACAAGACATTAATGGTTAAAAAACATAACAAGACAAGAAAGTCATTTAGTCTGGCTTCACTCAATTTATCTTGAACTCAACCGGCATCAATCTGACACCTTAACCCCAATCAAAGCTTCATGTCTGGGCACGTACGAGACTGCTGGGAGATATGGTGGTGGTGGTGGTGGTGGTGGTGGTGGTGGTGGTGGTGGGTGGAGAGGGGGGGGGGGGGGGGGGGGGGGGGGAAGGAAGCGGAAAAGGCAGACAATTCAAAAACATTATTGAAATTGGATGAGTAAAGGAATTGTATTTAAGGAGATGAATTGAAAAAAAACAAAAAGAAGACAGAGGAACAAACAAGAAGGAGTCAGAGCTGAACAAGGAGAACGATGTGCATTAGCAAACAGTGAATTAACGGAGAGCAAAAGCCCTTCCATTTCTCTGATTGTATTACCCATCATGAGCATCCCCCAACACAAAAACGCACAATTTATTGCAGCATTTAGCATTTAGTACCAAATGGACTGATAAACTGTGAAAACAAAAATAAAAAGGAAAACTGAGGAAGTGGGGGTCAAGCAAACATCACTCCATGCCTGAAGAGCGTGGGTGCTGCTGGGGGATGGAGGGGGGGCTTAAACACGGGGAGGCTTTTAAAAGGTTAAAAAAAATAAACCTTTCATTCAGAAGTCACATATCGTGCACACGCCACTGTGTCCGAGCAGACACACGAGCGCGTGCGCCTTCTCGATTCAATCAAAGCCGCTGCCATTACGCTGGAAACGCGCAATGAATCATGGGATTGATGATGCGCCCTTGCAAAGGGACAAGTAATTTCTACTGCCCAGGAGATGAAGGGAGGAAGGAATGGATGCAGAGACGGAGAGGAGGTACGGGGAGGGAGAAGGTAAAACAGTGAGCGTGGTATCATCTGCCTCCCTTCTCCTGCACCCCGACTCCTGCCCTCATCGACCCGCTAACAAGAACACCGAGCCCCGGACGGCAGAAGGCAGGAGTAATGGGAAGGAGTGGCGGATGAGGCTTATCACTTGCGAGAGCTCCATACATCATTCACACCCTTTCTCCAACAGGGAGTGTGTGCATGCGACTGTGTGCCAGATACAGAGGGGACGTGCAACTCGGAGCGAAAAGACAAACGCCGCCTGCCTCGGCGCTCGACGCCGGGTGCTCCTTCTGCAGTGAGCGAAATGAAAATTCAACACCGCACCATTGAATTCCCTCATATATTCAGACCAATATCTCCCAATTTTACACAAGCAAAGGAGGAGTGAACGCAAGCATGCACAAAGCTGCTCGGTACATGCATACACCCACACACACGGACTGGGGTTGGGTATTAAACCCTCTTTGCTTCAATCCCAGAGAGCAGACCTGAGCCTTCCTCTGCGGATTAGCGGGAGAGAAGAAAGGTGAGAATGATGGGGCCGAATGAATGAGGGAGGCAGAAACAGGGGAGGGAGGGCTAACAGTTACAAGGAAAGCCTGTAAGACGGAGAGGGGAAAGGGAGACTGATGAGAGGCAAATGAGAGAAACAGAGTTCCAGGCGAGAAAGAGGCTGGAAAAGCGGATTGAGACCAGGCTGCGGAGACGGATTCCACAAAGTGACGTACACAAAGACAAAAAATCGACATTGTCCGTACAGAATTTATCCAGCTCCACCTAAAAACTGTCTCCAGCAAAACAGGCGGCCAGTCAGTTTCTAATTGCAACATGAGGATTGTTCACCAACCGTGACGTACGACCAGCAACCACAAGAAAATAATTACCATGTGAACGACAAAGTGACACGAGTCACTGCTAATGCGTCTTTTCAAGTCCAACTTGAAGCCCGAAAGAATCATTGCGCTGTTGGCACCAGGGACCTTCACAGGAGACCACCTGCTGACTGACATGTTCATCTGCTCACGCTGGCTTGTTTACATGTGTTAACGCCGACTGTCTCTGTTTACTCTGCGGATCATTATGGGAAGCAGAAGACGGAGGGGAGAGAATAACATTCTTATGCAGGGACCACATGATAAGGTAATTGGTATAAAAAGATATCAGCTTTAACATGAAACAGAAAGATCGGTTGTCTCGACAAGTCCGTTTTTGGATCCTTACTTAAGATTTCCGGGATTTAAATGTCTTGTTTTGCACTCGATGTAAAAAAAATAAAATAAAAGTTAGCATGATTACTATTTCATGCAGCTCGTGGATGTGTTAGGTTGAGCCGGGGCTCAGTTGGTAGAGCAGGTCACCTTCTGAGGATTGATGCCCCATTCATCCATGTGTGGAAGTGTCTTTGCGACAGACACTAAACCCTACAGCGCTCCCAAAGGAGGTCAATCACCTAACATGGCAGGCATCACCACTGGTGTGTCAGTGTGTGAATAAGTGAATGTGACTAACAGGGTTAAGTCCTTTGATACTGCTGAAGCGGTGAAAATTCACCATACAAGTCAAGTCCATTCACCATTTGAAACAGAGAGAGTTCAAGCCAAAGCTTGCTATCACATAAATTGGGAAACATCACTCCGACCTTTGACCCTGTCCACACACCACACACTTGCTCCAGCTAGATTATGCACAGACGGACCCCCCATGGAGATCTGAATACCTTTATTCGTCCTACAGTCTCAAGGTCGATGGTTCGATCTCTCAATTGGATCAACTCTCTCTGACCGATGAACTTTGTAGGTCGTCAAGACGAAGCGCCAGCTACACTACATGGGACAAATGAATTGCCACTGAGAGACACAGTTAACAAAACAGTTAGCTAAAATGTGTTTTTCCCCCAATCAGATTGAAAATTGTAAAGAGAAAAATAGATCCTTTTGTTAGATTGTAGGGAGCTCACACACTGACTCAATATAAGCAGCCAGAAAATCATTACGGCAAAGATGAGTGTGAAAGTGTGAAAAGTTTGAATCCATCGTGCTACAATAGGAAAATAGGAAGAAGAAATACAAAAACACGCAAAATCCATTAGACTGGGGGAATAAAATGGGAATATCTTTAAAGATTTGAGAGTTTTATTTGATGAAAGTCCCAAAATGATTGCTCCGATCACCCGACTACTCGGTAAATAATCGTACCACTGTTTGTGTCAGACTACTCTGAGCTCACAAAAACGTCCCTTCGTGTACTCAAAAAACTGTTTGCAATATTCCAAAGAGGTACCGAGTCATGCTGATACCTTTCCATCCGCACACCCACTCGCAGCGATGTGCAGTGAATAATGGAGCAGGCAGGCGATGAGAGTCGACTCTCCGGCTCGCTCTGGCCAGTAATGCACGTTTCAGAAAGCCCACGCTCTCTTCTGCCAAAGCAGTATGGAATGCACTTCATTCAGTCTCTCTCTCACACACACACACACACACACACACACACACACACACACACACACACACACACACACACACACACACACACACACACACACACACACACACACACACACACACAGGTGGACCTGAGCTCTCGGTGTCGTCCAAACAAAGATTACATCAGCATAAATACTACTCTCGGTGATGACTGCTATAATTTCCTGCTAACATTTGGCGTGCTCACCAGCAAGCAGCAAAAAGTCAATACTAATTGCCATTAACATAATGAGTGCAAATGAACATTTGGATCTTCGGGCTTTATGACGCCAGTAAAGCAAAACAGTTAAGGAACCATCCCACCGTCTCGTGCAAATTTTCCATGAGAAAATATCCAATTAGAGCAACTAGCATCATTGCAAACACTTTCAGAATCGTTCGAAAACTCTTCTGGCCTCAATTTTGGGAGGATGCAGATGAAGCCGAGTGACCTTATGCCGGTGAAGTGACAATTCCGTTGGCACTCCGGGCTCGAGTGCTCCAACATTCACTTTGTCATGCAATGTCATCTTGAGCCATGACACGATAATCAGGACAAATTGGGTTCCACAGAGCAGTTTCAGTGGCAGAAATTACACTGCCTCTGCCTCCAGAGTTCATTTCAGCACGAGCGCAAACATTGTGTGCTTTTTTTTTTTTTCCCCCCACAGCTGTAGTTTGCATAAATATGGATGCACACACAATTTATATTCTCCCCTTAATCGAGGAAACACTTCACCTCTCAAATTAGTTGATGTTAAACACTAAAGTGAGCTACATTTTAGGGCTGTGGACTCAAACTAGGCTACAGCTATTATAGTCAGACGATTCACAGAAATACAACACCACAGAAAACTTACCATCTTTTTTCGAACACCGACACCAACACTCTTTTTTGTGATCTTGCTGCACTCTGGATTCAACTCCATTAGAACACCATTGCGATCTCAGAAATGGAGCAACTGTTTTGTTTATTTTTTGAGAGAGAGAGCAGCGAGCAAAATAACTCCACAATGGTCCCGCCTCAAACACTGTGTCAACACACCGATGCACCACATTCATGGCAACAAACCCAGTTCTTGCAGCCTCTTGAGTCTGCAGGTTGTTCAATGTATCCTAAAATCGAGGGTCTGCAACCTGCGGATCCGGAGCCACGCGTGGCTCTTTGGCTCCCTGAACCTTTCACCAAATGATTCCTAAATAAACATTTTTATCTTGTGTTTGTTTTATTTATGCACACAGTCATTTGCGGAATGATTTTGAGCTCCTGTCTATAAAAAGGCTTAAAAAAAGGCAAAATTAAAATGGCAAAAACCAGAGAAAATGGGGGAAAAGCTTTAAAATGGGGGGAAAAAACTGAACTTCTTAAAAAAATTGCCAAAATGGTGAAAATAGCTAAAATATGAAAAACTGTCTGGAAAAACAATGATGAAAACAAAGATTGAAAACTCTACAATCAGGTCCAAAAACTGTGGATAATGTCATGAAATGTTTCCCGTCTTGAATTGTAATTGAAAGCTCATAAATGCAACGTAAGATACAGTTTAAGTTCACACATCAGAACTTTAGAAGCTGTTTTAGGCTCATTTCAAAGGTTAAATGTGTTCCGAGTTAAATTCGACTTGGTGGAAAGTTAGAAAAACGGCTCCTTGGGTCAGAAAGGTTGCAGACCCCTGGTCCAGTGGAAACACCACCAGCGCTTGCTGGACCGACACTAAAAGACACCAACACAACTTGGCTGTTGCGTTGCTATACAACTGCAAGTTTGCATTGGCTGTGAACTTTAAAATCATCCCTTCTCACCAAACAGCCAAGCAGATTTATATATTCCAATGGTTATTCTGCAGTATTTAGAGATTATTCACGGTTCTGGTTGTCTGTTTGACACACATTGGGAATCAGCCTCGTCACCACACAACGACGACGCCTACTCCGGTTGCTTAGCTTGCACTGTGAGGTGTCTGTTGGTGGGACTGTTGTGCCTGAGGGTTAGAGTAAAAGTAAGTATAACACACAGTAGGAGCCGCGGTGGTGTGGGCATCATCAGCATTTCAGAAGGGAAGCAGTCTGTTTAGTTTGTTTTTCCGATCATTTTTCCTCAATTTGTGTGCGTTTCTGGATTGTGAAGAGGAGTGTAAACTGTGCTGTTGCCCAAATCTTTACTTGCATTGACAAAGGGGAAAGTAAATAATTTGTTCATCCTTGCAATAGCTAATCAGATCACCAATCCGCACAAGACTAAAGTGGTGGAAAAAGTTATTCCGCCCCCTAAAAGGCCGTGACAACTCAAAAGTTTGACTGTAAAGTAAGAGTTGCAAATGAGTTAACACCAAAGTCACATCAATCTCCCAAGTTCTCCTGCACAGATCACCACAATGCTCAGTAAAACGTGGCTTTTTCTCGCAGTCTGCCGCAGCCCAGACAACACTCCAGGTAAAAGACATGGAGGAGAAATAGGAGAGGGAAATGTAAAAGAGCTGCTGCTCTTTTGCTACAGTCTGTCAGTCATTTCTGAAAATCAATATGTGTATAAACTGCATCGTGATTGTGCTGCAGATGGTATTTTATCTTTATCTGTCACCCACAACAATGGCAAAGCACGGAGACCATCCGTTTTGTTTAAAAATATCTTCTGGCTGTCAGAAAGTGGAGGTGCAGGTTAGTGTTGCATTTGTAGTCTATAACTGGAGCTATTTACTGTGACTCTCCCAAATCTCACTGTTCCATATTCAACATGAAAGTTTTGGGCTGAACTTCTTCATAAGTGCTTCTGCGCACGCAAAATTGATTAAATTTCAGACTCAGTCTTCCACAGAAAACTTTCCAGGTTTATGCAATGCAACTGCTAATCTAATCATAAAGGTGACAGGAAAATGAATAATATCATCACGGACGCATTATGGCTGCAGCAGTTTGCACAGATCCATTCCCAACTTCTGTCTTCACATAAAATCACTGAGCTATGTCAGGACCACCCGCTCCTATCAATCCTCACATCCTCGTCAGGAAAAAAACAGAGAGCAGAAAGTGCAGCGGCAGCCAGTGTCTCCTGCATCGTTCCGAGAGGCAGAGCCCACAGAGTCGTGGGGATGAGAGCTGAATGGCTGAGATCACAACTAACCTCCATCACACTTATAGAAGATACATTATTCCTCATTCAATACCTTTGAGCAAATGAAGCGTAGTCGGTGTGGTTGTTGTCCATTATCGTGATGACTGTTTGTATATTTATCAACAAAAGAAATAGCTTGTTTTACATGAGAATCTTAAAAAAAAAAAAGAGAGAGATCATCACAATAAGGTAATGGGAAATGTGTAAAACTGGACAATTGGCACTGCTGTTGCAGTAGCACTAACTTGTACTTTGTGAGAGAAGACTGCACAATTACAGCTAAAGTCATCGCTACAATTACCATGCTGATGTTGCGACCACAATTATAAATCCTGTTTATGACTCTTTGTGAACTGGGGAGGGGGGGTTCAGGGAGCAGAGATGTGAGGGGGGGGGGGGAAACAGATTGAACAACGTATTTGATCACGGGACGACGGGGACACATGTCACTTAACGGCCGCTGATCATAACTACGCAGCAATCCAGGCAGAACCCCTTTAACTATTTTTAATTTACAGCCGGTGCTCAAAATTAAACTGGATGCTGCCTAATTGATGGCATGCCAAGGTTTTATGGCTGGTGCTTTGAAGTAAAACCTATGATACACACTTTATGGAGGAATGGGTATTCTCAGGCACAACACTTGTGTACCCAAGTCCTTGAAATTCAGCAGGTCTCCTTTAGTTTTAGCACTGAAGAGAGAAACGCAACTCACCTGAGACAGCAGATGCGTCCCAACCACAGAGCAGCAGCAGACAGGAGAGGGGAAGGGCCGAGGGAAAAGAGGAGAGAGAAGAAAAAAAAGGAGACAGAATTAGTCTTATTGCTGTCATATATCCTTAACGCACATGTAAAGAGTACAATGGTTGTTTTTGTATTTTTTCTGTGGAAGCATCGTGAAGAAAAAAAAAAAGAAAAAGGGATGGGAAAGCAAATATATGACACAAGAAACCGGAAATAAATGAGCAAACACGGTGGATTTGTGGGCTGTGGTGGAGGGGTTGTATATAAATGCAACACTGTGAGTGTGGCTGTCAACGACCCGGGCCATACACATAAACAAATAAAAAAGGGGGGGGTTAGGGGGTGGGGGGGTGGGGCTGTAAAATGTAGGCAGCAAAGTGTTTTTTATAGCCTGAAAGGGGCTTAGGGAGAGGAAGAGAAAATGACACTCAATTCCTCCCATTTTGTACTGGCTCCTCCTGCGATGGAAGCGAGTGTCAGAGAGTTTGAGTTTTTGAATCTCCGTTAGGCCACAGAGGACAGATCAGAGTCCGGTTCCTCCACTCATCAGGGCTGCCTATCACATGCTATCCTCCACCTCCAAACACACTCTGCTGCGCCTCTCTTTTACCCTCCTGATTCTTATACACAAGAAAGAAATGAGACTTAATGCGCAACACAGTAGCAGACCTCTGGAGTAGAATCTGAAGTATAAGGCAGGAAAATGGAGCGAGAGTGTGATTGTGTATGGGCGCCGAGCCGCAGCATCTGGGCTTGCCATTTGAGACGACGTCTTCTGGGTGTAGAGTCTGGCCTTGGCAACCCGCCAACACACGCCTCACATGCACAATGTGCTGGAGAGTAACCTACGCGCAACGCAACATAGCAAAGGAAAGTTTTTAATCAAGTGAGGGAGCAAGAAACAAAAACAAAACAAAAGGCAAACTCATATCCCCGCTACGATAGAAATACCTGTACACACTCCAAAAACATAATAAACATCGCACCTTAGTCTGAACATAAACATGTTTTCGCCTTAGAATTCTAAAAATGTTCTTTTAGACGTTCTCAGGATTTTTACAGTTCCCATTTTCTTGACAGGCCTCCTGTAATGTGTGTAATCAAATCGACGTCCCCACAGTGTAAAAACAAGCCTGCACACACACGCACGCACGCACGCACACGCACACACACACACACACACACAAAAACCTATATTTGAGCTATATTAGCAGCCTCCCACAAAGCAGAGGATAAACGAGCCCCTCATAGGACACTGCTCCTCCCACGGGTTCAAAGAAATCAAGACCATTATCCTGCCCCCATATTGTGTGTGCGTGTGCATTTTCCTCATACGTACTGTATGTGTGTGTGTGTGTGTGTGTGTGTGTGTGTGTGTGTGTGTGTGTGTGTGTGTGTGTGTGTGTGTGTGTGTGTGTGTGTGGTCATTCATGCATGCATGGAAGCAATCAATGGGAAGCATGAGTTGCTGCGCTCTGTGCTTTGCTGCACGGTGCCTACGCATGCCTACAATGGAGAACTGCGCCCCTATCGACCTCCCGCTCCAGCAGGTCCCGTCAAACAGCAGAACGTGCGAGAACAGGGGGTGAAATGCGTCCCAACGGGAGCGGCACACTGCTTCAGTTCAGCACCTCTCATTAACTTCTCTTCTAATACTGCAGTTTGCTGTTGCGTAAACAAATCTGGAGAATTAAAATAGGAGAAACATGCAGATGAGTTGGGGCCATTACTGGTCAAAGAGTGGCTTTTTTGCAATTGAAAACTTTATAGTAAACACGTACACATCGCATAGCATACACATGACACCGTTTCACCTTTTTTTTTATTTTTGCAAAAAAGTTGTTGCATTTAATGTGAGTATCCTCAATGAGATAGTGTGGGTATCATACTTCGGTCACGTTTACATGAAGTGAGAACGCATCGTTTATGCATTTTTACAACAGTTCCACCTTGGGAGTCATTTACAAAGGTTTTTTTTTTTTTTTTTTTTAAATGTCCAAACATCGTTGCCATGTAAACAGACACACAAAACAAAAGTTTTTGGTTTTCGCTTCAAACCTTTGTTGTTAATGGGGCCTGAATTTAACTCAAAACTTGGTTTTATTTGCACCAAGTGACACCATGTCATCACACTACCCAATGTGTTTATTGGTGTGACAGTGACAATAACAATCCTCCAGCGGGGGGATTATACGTATCCATGGCTGCCGCAACGATGCAGTGTTTCTCCTACCCGTTAATTTGTGAATATTTTATCTGACGCCAACCAAAGAAAAAAACAAGGGATTTTGATATTACTATTCAAAGCTTCACATCAGAGATGTCCAAAAAAATAAAAAATGTGCAACGGTGTTGGTTAAAAAAAGGAGCCGGAAATTCATCAGAATTTGAAGATTGCACCAAATGCAAAGACGTATTAGAGTGAAATCAGCACGGCAGTAATCAAAATGCAAACCTCTGAATAAAAGTGCAGGAGACATGAAAGACGGCCGAGCCGGTTGGCGTGAGCAACAACGATCAGGGAAACAGTGCAGCGTACGTTCGCTGCTCCACCTTGATGTGAAGGGAACGTAATTATTGAATGTAATAAATGAATGTGTGAGTTTGCGACGGGAGGCAGACTTTATCGAGGTACACTCACCACGGTGACTCAGCTAGCTTGTAAAGTTTAAAAGTTGACAATTAACTCTGCAAACTTTTATTAGTTCAAATCATTACTTGTCGGCATATTGGATTTAGTATTTGAACCCCAGTCACACAAATTACCTCTGATGTTGGTGGTCAGAAAATTGGCTGTTGAACAGAATGAGCAAACGGTTTGAAGGTACGATCACGTACACTCAGCCTGGATCCTACTTCCTACGCTGTGATTTGATGATGAAACACAGACGAGTGTCTCATCTGACCGCAAATCTCTGCTTTCACCCGTTAACATTGGTCCATTCACTTCCTGCTCTCTGTCAGTGCGATCAGAGCCGTCGTCGTACCTCTACTACTACTGCTCTGTCATCAAGATTCAAAACTCAATACATTTAAACACTCCATCTGTGCAGAACACTACATGCGTAAATATAGATATATGCTACGCATCCGTACTTAGAAACACTGGCACTCGGGAATAAATTCGGCTTTTAAATTTCCCTTCATGAACTGCATTCCCATCTCCTCTCACCTCCTGCCTCCGATTATTTTTCTCTCTCAGTTTTTAAATGACTGTCTGTCTCACCCCGTCGGCACCTCCTCTCCCTTCCCATCGTCTCAGCACACCAAAGTGAAGCATTGAAAGCAATGGAAAATAAATAAATAAATAAAAAAATCCTATCGTTGTCGTCTCCGGGCTGCTTGAAACTGGGAGGTTGTCATGGGGTCTTTGCAGCGATGCTCTTTGTAGTTGTCAGAGACTTAAATACTGTCTTTAGTGCTGTCACGGCAAAATACAAACACACAAGCGCACACAATCACTGTAATTGAAGGCCAGCTCTGGACTCCTTTCGGTTTCACCTCCATGCGTGTGTGTGCGTGACGACGGGGTAATATCCTCTTCGTCTCGGGATAAGTGAGGACAACGGTGCTAAAATAGCTCATTTTGCGGCTGCGGAGCCTTTAAGAGGTGTTATAATGAGACGTAACTGGTTATGGCAGCTCATTCTCTGTGCTCTTCCACACCACATGGACATAGTGGAACCGTCACCTGCTCACACAACCCTCTACACACACTTTAGTGGCCAAGGTTAAGCTTATTACTGAGTCAAAGTACTGTACTATTCCAAGTCCAAGGAAATACTTTTGCTCTGAATTGCTGTCTGTGCCGTTACTAATCTTCCATGCAGAAGAATAAAAAATATAAAAAAATGCTGCCAGCAACACACATGGGAGAGACACACACACACACACACACACACACACACACACTCATACACACCTGTCAGAGACCACAATGGTAACCCCCGCAGGGAAATCCCATAATGCCATGCACCAGGTCAGCTGGCCAGAATGGTAGAGAGAAACAGATGGAGTGGGAGGGAGGGATGATGGAGAGAAGCACTCGGAGCAGAGTGCGGGTGAGGGAGCAACAGGTAAGGGAGGGAGGGAGGGAGGGAGGGAGGGAGGGAGGGTAAGTGGAAAGTAAAGAGATGGACTCTTATAGGAGGGCAAAGCGGGAAAATTAAGGTTTGTGAACCCGGTGGAGGTGCAGCAGGGCGAAAGGAGTGAAAGTGAGAACCGATGAGGGCGTGAGGGGCAAAGGGGAGCGAGGTGAGGAGGGGAAGGAGGGGAAGGAGGCAGGAGAAAATGAGGTCGTGGCCTTTAAGGCTTAATGAAGACGGCGGAGTCGGCGTGGAGATGGGGAAGGCACGGGGAACGGGGAATCAGCCCATCTGTTGCCAACCTACTGGGGATATCACAATCACCTCCCCGGCTCCCATTTCTCACTTATACCACCGTTAACAAGGAGAGGGAGGCGGAGGAGGAGGAGGAGGAGGAGGAGGAGGAGGAGGAGGGTGACTGGATGTCTCTCAGCCTGCAGCTCCCACACGCACACATATATAATCCCCAAATACAAAAAAAAAAAAAATAATTTAAATTTGTTGACTCTGATACATTAACGTAGCTCTAATTACACACTTCAAATTCTTCAAACACCATCGACCAGAAACTAAATTAAAACCTGGTAATAAAACAACCCTCCAGTCATCTGCTGTGCTTTTCTGTGAGCAGCATTAGAAGAACTGCGAGAGTGCCTTTGATTGTGTGCAGAAGTCGGAGGTTGAACCGAGATTAATATTCGGTCCCGTTGCGACTGTTTATTAGTTTGCTTTTCTGCAACAAATGGTGAGACCCTCCGCAAATTTGGGAAGGCTGCTGAGCACGGCCATGTCGGCGCATATTTAATTGGGCGGGTGCGCCCGCCGAGAGATGACACAGCAGTGTCCTGCAGCTGGAGCCGGGACAAACTTTCCACTCGTTCTCCCTCCTCGGTCCTCTGAGGTGGCACCCCCACTGCGTCAATGCTCTGGTCGCACTGAAATTAACAAGGACTCGAGACTTTTTGATGTTTTGCTGTGATACTTTCTTGCCTCTACCCTCTATGCTCTTTCCTCCTTCCCCTGTGTTTTAGGAACGAAGCCAGGAAAGCAGTAAATTACAGCAATCTTTCGGCGAAGTTTGACTGCCTTTTCACACTGAGGGCATTTTTTATTTTTTTTTTTGCCAGTCTACATTTTTTTCCCCGCACTGTGGTTTTTGAACACAAATCTTCCGGTGCATAATTGTTATGCGTCTCCACGAGCCAAATAACCCATCAAACCAATTGAATTGGTTGGTATAAATGTCAAATGACAACAATATTGTCAGTATTTCTGCATTACCAGATGCAGCACAGGCATCATGAGAAGTGTTTAAAACTGTCCCACAGTACCCAGGATGCATTAAGCTCTACATGCTCTGCAACAACAAGGACATTTCTATGGTCAGTCTTCTTCAGATTAAGACCCAAC
This sequence comes from Lipophrys pholis, assembly GCF_963383615.2. Taxonomy (NCBI): domain Eukaryota; kingdom Metazoa; phylum Chordata; class Actinopteri; order Blenniiformes; family Blenniidae; genus Lipophrys; species Lipophrys pholis. The sequence continues at coordinate 28,064,174 of NC_137628.1, forward strand.
ATATGTATGGAAGCAACATGTTCTTTCTCAACCCAAATATCATCACGAAGAGATCACGATTAGTGATAATACCAAATGCATCTTTGCTGGCAGGTCTCAAATCAATGGAACATTTGTCATCAATCTGCACTGCTGCCGGCAGGCACACCATTGATGCTCATGATCAGATCGGTATTTAGTTTTTTCTCATCATTTCTTTGTGATGCCCACTGTGTGTAAAGCCCCCAAAGACGAGAAAAAAAGGAGATATTTGACAGAAATGAACGTTTAATCTGGTGGGCTGGTTACGTCGAGCTGCGTATGGCTGCAGATCTCTGTGAATAGCCAAGCTTCAACTTTTCAAAGTCACCTGTCATGACTTCCGGTGGTTTGTGTGATCAGTGTTTCATCATTTAAGCTCCTCTAAAGGCCAGAAGAAGAAATGACACACGCACACGCACACACATCATAGGGCACTTCACCCAGAAGAAAAACATTTTCCAAGTCCTATTTCCTCTGAGAGTTCCTCTAAGGAGATGATTTAAATCAGAACTACCCAGCTGCGCCAGCAGCACTTTGCGGCGTGTTTTGCTCCTAATACTCAAGTGTAACTATTGGTGAGACACATTTGATAGCAAAAGAGAGCTCTTTATAAAACCACTAAAGAAAAAAAAAACTGTGAAAGTGCTTTTAGTACTACTACAGCTGTCCAACATGTCAATGTATACTTTCTACACTGATTTGATTTTTCTACCAAAGAGTGATTGCTCTACATGTCGAGGTTATTGTGACTTTGGGAAACAGGTTGGCGTCTGACTTTCCCAATTTTCTTCAAATCACTACCATGAAAAGTTCAGCAAGTATTTTGAGGATTTGAAGGTAAAACGTTGAACTTCTGAATGAATGAATGAATCTTTTCTCTCTTGTCAGCTGCTGTCTTCGCCGCCTATCAGAGCTCGACTCTTGGAAAGGATCAAATGAGATGGAAAAAAAACTCCATAAACGTGTGACATGAACACCTGAAGAAAAACTTTGTGAGAAATCTATGAAACCTTCAGGATAACGACGCCATTGATATGCTTAAGGAACTCGAGCCCAGAAAAAAGTTGGATTTTATTTTCAAACCTGATAACATTTACTTCTTTGGCCCATTTCAACATTTCAAGTGAAATCTGAAAACTTTGGTTGGGTGTCCGTTTTCACGACAATGGTGCTCAGAGCCACTGAAAGCAGGTTTGTGCTGCGATGTTAAAGCTGCAGTGAAAACACAAAAGTGATCATTTTCACCAGGAGTTCTCAAAGTAGCCCGTCCCATCTTGAGTTTTAACTACACCCCAACGACCCTGGTTCCCTGAACCCAACTCTCACACCGCACGTTTGTCACATAGAAAGTCGTAATATTTGGCTCAATATGAGATTTTCCCCCCCAAAATGTCCACATTGCAAGATACGATTGTTAATGTATTGAGATTCATAAGAACCATAAGCAGGAAAAAGTTGTCCTTGTGCTCGTTAGAGGATTTTAATTTGATATCTGGTATGTGTTTGCGTCTTCTTTTCTTTCATCAGAATTTCTTTGGAAAAATTTAAATGAAAAGGAAAATCATTTTGAAACAGAATGATGGCGGTCGCTCCCACGCTGCAGTTTAACACTTCAAATTTGCATCAAAAAACAAAGATTTAACTACAAAGGACCCTTATCCTAAAAGCCTGTTATGAAGGTCAGATTTGACTTGTAAATACAGATAATTACAGTCAGCCAGATGTAAATAAACACTGAATTTAGAGCACACTCATTCAAGACAAAAGTCTGAACGCAGTGAGTCATATTTCAGCGTACAAGTCACAAAGAAATAACAAAAAAAAACGTACGGGAAACAGGGAAAACATATTAAAGGAGGGAAGCATTTCTAAGCTGCTAAAACGGAGTATTTAACCTTATTTTTCTCTTTTCGTTTCCATACTTTCAACCTCTATAGTAGCAGGATCCCCGTTAAAAAGGAAATATTTGAAATAGTGAGAAGACAGACTGTCATAGCCTGCAGCCAGCTGCTCTTCTCAGGTGAATTAGTAAGTAAATATTAAATAGTTTACATAAAGCTAACCTTTTCATTTTGCTCATAGCACTGTGGGAAGGGTTAGATGAAAAGGATCATGTGTTTATTCCATCGTAATATAATGTTAATCCTTGTTTCATAGCCTACTGAGCATCACAACGACTGTGTTCAGATCAAATCGTTATAATTGATGGAGGAAAATATGAATTAGCTGCGTTATTTGTACTTATTTACTTCATAAACAAAGACAAACTCCAGAGATTCAGGTGTACAGAACAATTTTCAATTGGGATTCATGATAGATGTATTGATATCTGTTCATTGTCCAACATTAGTAAAAATCTCACTGGCACAAGGTCAGGTTGAATCTGGTTTTTCACATTAAGAAAAATTAATAGAATAAGTTTATTTTTATCTTCTTATATTTGTATCTGTTTTCATGAGAAGAACCCGGGTAAAACATGAGAATATTTCAATTTAAATTCACTCAAAGTTGGCTACTTCCTTCAAGTATTACATTTGAGTTATTTTTGCAAACTTGCAGGTTGAAACATCCATGATGTTGGTTTCAGAGGTTTCCTATTGAGAAACCATTACGGTCACTTATTTCTTCAAAACAAGTCTTTTTTTTTTTTTTTTTTTTTTAAAGCTATTTTAAGCACTGTTACTTTTTATAACATGAGAAAGCAGAGGGGGAAAAAATCACTAGGTTGTAGTTTTCTAATTGTAAACTCTCCCAACTTGAACGTGAAGAAACAAAAACTCCTCTGGTCTTAAGTTTTGAAGGCCACATTCAATAAAGGGATCCTTTCTCAAAGCATCATAATTTTCTTTTTTTTTTTTTTTTTTAAATCAACTCAATCATTACGACCACATTTAGTAATGACTTCCAAAAATGTAATCCTGCAAATTGTTTGCACAAGCATCAACGTCAGTCGTTATCCAACCAACGACGCCGCAGTGAAACTTTGACACTGAGACATCAGGCCTTCGTCTAACAAATAGTGCTCACAATATCCTCCAAGATTGAACTGAATTGCGTATAAATGTTATCGTGTCGTGTGGTTTGTTGCAGAAGCTGCACACTGTCGTCACGTTGGCAATGAGATTCAAACCAGTGAGCTACTCTGGAGTGTAGTATACAATATGAGTATACATAAGAACAGTGGCGGAGGTATGGGCACAAACAGACTTACTGTACATTAAGACTTATATATATATATATATATATATACATCATGGAGCAACATGATGATCTACCCTAAAACATGATTATAAACAACTAGTAAACATGAAGATGTTTTCCTATATGAAAAGTGATAAAAACTCATTTAAATCAGACCATTTTTTAAATAAGTTTTCAAATATGTATTTTTATGTAAGAGGATAAGGCATCTAATTTAATTCTCTATGTTTATGGATATGAGTATATACAGTCTGTAAGAGTTTCATAGATTTTCTTAGTAGTATTATTGTTTACTGCCTATTTCAAATCAATCTCACTCAGTCAACCCAAAATCAACAATGAATGAAATACAAGATCAACCTTTCGAAACGACTTTCACAATCTTCCAGTGGCAAGAGAAAAAGAAAACATATATATATATATATACTGACTTAGAGGTACTTGACACAAGGAGGAGTGGGTCAATATTCCTAAATCAATAAGAAAAAGAGTGCTGTGATATCTGGAGGATATATGATATCTGAACCAGCTTGAACAGTGGGAGCAAATGTTCTGGATGGATGGATGGATGGATGGATGGATGGATGGATGGATGGATGGATGGATGGATGGATGGATGGATGGATGGATGGATGGACGGATGGACGGACGGTGTGCTTTATGGCAGTTGATCTGTTGGTGAGACAAAGAAATGTGTCAACTGGTTTAAGTTCACCACAATAAATCAATATAGTTTGTTGTGGAAGTTACTGAGCTGAATTTGTGTCACGGCAGCGGTTCGGCTTGCATCTTCTAATCTGCAAAAAATGCAAAGCAGAGCAAATCTGACCCGAGTGTGCAGCGTTTTATCTTTATTTTTTTCAACTTCAGCCCAAGCCAGGAAGCTGCACCACAAGTGTGAACGCTGGCTAAGAAGGCTGCTGGAACCTCCCCGCATGCTGTCAGAAGTGATGTGGAAAGAACCGTTTTCACTCCACAATCCTGAGATAAAAATTAGCAGTGACCTGACATCTAAAGAAAGGCTCGCTTTGTAAGCGGCTTTTCTGTCGGGGTGGATTTACTCCTTTATAATTCAAAAAAAAATCAACACAATATGCAATTTGCCCATGAGCACTCAAACTTTCAAGACCCCTTTCGGGCAAAGATAATTACATGATGAGAATCTGACACCAGCATAAGCCTGACAAATCCAACAAATGGCAGGGAATTGCTGGAGAAAGAAAATACAAAAAAAAAACACTACATGAGATACCCATCATGGAAGACACCCCCGTACTCTGGGAGCAGTGGCATCTCTTATACAGACAATCCTGTCAAAACAGAAACAGTGCAGAGTTTCTGAGGGGCAGAGTGAAAGCACGGCATCATTTACTCAAAGTGAACAGCCAGTGGCACTTGGGCAAAAACAATGCAAGGTATTTTCCGCATGGATTGGTAAAACAGATTATAATGTATTGGACCATCAACCAGCAGGAAGACGGCGGAAAAGCGGCATAAAAATGCCCCCAAACACACACCTTAAAAAAAAAAAAAAGAAAGGCCCCTCTAGTGCCAAAGTTCATGAGAAATCCCAACTGCCATCAATCACCACTGCTTTTCTTTTATCTGACAAGTCACCCACACAGACACAAATCACAAACCCCTCCATCTGCAGCTGCAGAAGATGAAATACAATGAGCAAAGTTGCCTTTTTAAAAGACCTCATCTGCTGAGCAAAAACTAACTAACTGGACAGAAACAAATATAAACAAACATCATCTCACTCTCACGACGTCCCTCAGTATTTCCCCCCACCCTTCCTCCTCTCTCTTGCTCTCTAATGAGGCATAAAGTGAAAAACTCTCTGTACCCATCACAGAAGTAAACACATATTTTCAACTTTTGGCACCCCGGCACAGCACGGAAAAACACGACACTCCAGCAGCAGCACATGTCTTTTTTTTTTTTTTTTTGGAATCCTTTCCTATTCTTCTCCTGTCGTCGCCTCGCAGCCTCAATCGGCTCCTGTGATAGTTCAGACGGACAGAAGGGTGACGGTGTCATTATGCAGCATCCGTATCACAACATCTTTTTTTTTCTTTTTAACCCCCCCCCAAAAAAAAACCCATGTCGCATTTTTGCAATGCCAGGCAACACAAAGAGATTCATGCACATAATGGCACATCAAATTCTCCAAAACCACAAGTTTGAGAAAAGCAGGAGGTCAGGACAGGCTCACCCAAAAAGAATGCAAGCAGCGCCAGTGTGGTGACAATTATCTTCTCATTCAAATTACAAAACGGGCTTAGAAAAAGGCCGGCAGCACGCAGTAAAAAAAAAAACCTGAAGTGATGTAAATATACATATACTGCATATAAAAGACGTATCATGATGGGAAAGGTGGGCGGGGGGCAGTGGGGTGACATACGGTGGAGGCATGAAATTATGAAATAAGAGAGGGAGGTGGAGGAAGCACTTTGCTGTCTAAGCAGATATAGACACTCTGCACGCCGCTCATGCTATGAGCATGGAGACACAAGAAACAGAACAAACTGCCATTTGTATGAGCGTGTCCACACGTGTGTGTGTGATTGCAAACGGGAGCGTGTTTCCATATCGGCGTGCGTCTGAATGGCTGCGCTTTCCTGTAATGCGAATGCTTATCTCGGTGGATTATGCTGACTCGCAGCTATTAAGAACTTTAACACATCCGAACCAACTGGGAGCTATTTCTACTCCTCAATAGGCCGTCTATCTCCTCATTGTCTGGTCCTGGGCGAGAGTGTGAGTGAGAGTCTTGTGTGTGTGTAAAGCTATCAAATGAATGTGACGGGGAAGGGGGGGGGTTTAGATAGCAGAATATAATAGAGGACAGATGTAGTGGATGTCGGCTGTGATAAGGAAAGAGTGGCAGGGACAAAGCAAATGATAGGGATGGATGATTGGGGAGAAATGAGGTGACCACAATGGGTGCGTCTGTCACCGGGGTGGCGTCGACGGCAGCCTCCTGTCAAAGGAGACGGAGTGGGATTTGATGTGATGTGATATGATATGATGGTACAGCATGCAGGAGATGTGAATCAGCATTACACTGATTACCAGCACGGGTTGCACGTCAAAGCCGCACAAACATGCGTGTTTGCTCGCCGAGCTTTCAGGGCATATTTATACGTACAGATTTTTTTATTTTTTTTTAATCCCCCCCAGCCCCCTCCAACTTTGCTTCCTTACACCCCCCCCCCCCCCCCCCCCCCCCACACACACACACACACACACACACAACAGGGATTATCGAAGGGACTGAATACCTGGAGCTCCATCTCCTAAGAGGATGAGGGAGCAGTGCGGCTGGGGGGGGGCTGGAGAGACTGAAGAAGTGTTGAGCCTCCAGCTGTGTTTACCCTACTCACAGGAAGATCCAGTGTCCCCACTAGTGCAGCCTTCAGCACTAAAGATTTCTGATCACACACATGATCACTGATGCCGCATTGTAGGACTGCGACAGAAGGAAATGTGTGTGTATGTAAGCAAAATGGATTCATGCATGGAGAAAGGCCACTAAATACACAAGTTAAAGTACCTGCAGCACATAGTGGGACATAGGATCCTTTGCGAAAAATTAATAAACTGTAAAAATGACAATTGCGATTGCTTTTTTTTCTCAATTACTGATCAAGAGGTACAACTAATCACAGATTCAAGATAAGATCACAAAGAGTTGAAGCTTGTTCAAGTGTGAAGACTGTAAAGTGTCAAATGTGTGTAAAGTCTTTTCATTGTTGCTGTCGGATTGTGTGGCACTACAATCAGAGCAAAACTGCAAAAAAAAAAAAAAAAAAAGACCCACGCTGGAGGATTCCAAGTTGAAGCCATCCAAAAGTAATAGTATGTTAAAGTTTGACAGAGGTCAAGTCATAGTTTGAGGCTTCCATCTGCAGGTGACATTTCTGCAGTGGCTTCTGACTGTAAACACATGCAGTTTGACTAAAACATTTATAAGAGGTCATTAGAGACTCACAAAAGGATGAAACCTTTACCAAAAGAAGGAATCTCCTGTAAAGTTACAAAGGATCCTGATTTAAGAATCATTTATTTTTTTATATGTGGTGACAGAAGCTCACACTTCAAGAGCAAAGCTTCATTTCATCAAGCCATTTGGCACTTCATGTAAACTCTGGTATTATAATGCGACGGATGAGGTGTAATCACTGCTTTTCCTGATTGTTCTGTTCTTTTTGTAAATTATTAAACTAAACACAAATCAAAATGTCAGTTTTATCTTTTTATTTGAACATCACTTCTTATCGATGGTCATTTATCCAGGCGGGAGCAAATATATTTTATTCAGAATCATTAAAACCATTTTACATGAGTGTGGTTCGGAGCATGTTTCTCTGCTGAATGCTGAAGACGACGCGCATACATGTTAGAATGTGCATGTGAAGACTGGGTGCGCACACACCCAGGTAGTTAAAGTTGGAAAGTGGGAAGCGTGCCGATCATTGAAAGGTCTCATATGCATATGCATAATGATACTAAGGTGGTCAAAGGATTGCAGGAGAGTGATGAATGAGAGGGAGGACGCCATCACTCTTGGAGGCGATTAGGAGATGAAGGATGTCGATGGGGATCTCCATGGACTGCAAACCAACACACACACACACACACACACACACACACACACACACACACACACACACACACACACACACACACACACACACACACACACAGCTGCAACACCCCTTTTCAGAAAACACTGAAGTTAAAGACAGTCTTCTGCTTGTCGAAGGTTACTTCATGATGTAATGATAGGTTAGAGAAAGTAAAAGGCAACAGAGATGGTGGCTTTAAGGAAGTCTCAGTGGAAAGGTAGGGAGGGGCTTCTTGGTGCATTAGAGTCTTTTCTAAAGGTGAAATCACCTGAAAAAGAGTTTCCATTTGGGGGAATTGTTATTTATGAGTTTTTGTGTACTTGTTATTTGTGTTCTCCCTCTGCCTAGGCTATGAATCATTGAGGTTAGAGGTCATTACTAAGAGATGGATCCAACGCAGGAAGCGCTAAAATGACCACCCGGTGTTTGTGCTCCATCCAAGTCTTTTCCCGCCTAAAGATACGGATGTTAAATCATTGAGGTTCGAAGAACCGACTCCAGTGGTCAAAATGTGATAAAACTCTCTAAATCTGCATCTCATGCGAGTTTCTATAAAAAAAAAAAACCTCGTCCTCAGCATGACAGGTGTGAACTTCCTTTCTCCAGCTACTATTTTGGTTTGACAGAAGCACTTTAGCTCTCAGTTGGGCGGTGCTGGAAAACAAGCAGAAAAACTGATGAGCAGATGCAGAGGGTATAGAAACAGACTTAAAAAGAGCCAGTCAGAGAATGAAAAGAATGAGTTCAGTCAGTTCAGTTGAAATTTGCGAAAAAAAAAGGGTGCATCTTTCTTTTCCTTACAAACAAGGGTGCTTCAAACTGTTGTGTGTGATTTCATCAAAAGGCTAAACCTTGAGGTGCTTCACGGAGGGTAAATAAAAAGGCCAAACATTTTGGAAGGCACTGAGGGTGATTCTTCAAAGATGCGGGCACGTTTTCTTGTTAAGAGCTCTAAAGAAGCACAAACAAAGGTTCGGCTGAGTCACAAAGTCCCTCTGTGATGTGTTTCAATTAGAGGAGGCGAAAAAGACAAAGCCTGTGATGTCAGGACGGGGATGTTGATGATAGCTGAGGCTTAATAAGAATTTTATTTGTATTGCTCTCTACGTTAGTAAATCCCAAAGTGCTAAAAAAGATACGAGCTTGAAGCATCAGCGTTTGTATTCAAATCATAAATGACCATACACTGATTAAAGTACATTTCAATGCACTTAAATATACGCAATATTCAAAAAAGGACCGTTGGCAAGGGAAATGAGTAACCATGATGGTGTATTTACGTAGTCACCTATCAAGAAGGTACTTTTATAATGCAGGTGAACAATAACCCCTGTCAAAGCATAAGGAGCAGAAAAGAAAATGCACAAAGGGAAAAGGTGTCATGATTCGCGTCCAATCACAAGGTCAGCAATTCCAACCCCGCAGTTCAATCGGCTATTGTCCATAACTCTTGAAGTCTTTCTGCTAAGAGTCAAGACTTCTGAATGGAACCCCTCCAATGGACGACAACCACGGCACTCAGCACCATCTGCGTGTGTGCGGCTGTGAAAGAAATGTTATAGAAGTGCTGAAAATGTACCCGGGAAGGATTTATCATACACTGATAACATGTGATTTTCTCTCGAAAGGGTTAGTGCTCATTCATCATCCTCTCACCTATACAAGCATCCAGACGTTCAATCATGTATCCAGTCATTCAGTTAAAGTTACTCGACCCCCCCCCCCAAAAAAAATCTTTGAAATATACTTCCCGTGAAAGGTCTCACTCCTGCACTGAGAATAAACAAACAAACCAGAACGTGTAGCCATCAAACTGTGTGTACGTTTCACGAACTGACGTCATCTTGGGAACCCCTGACGCAAGGGTTTCTGGGACATCAAAGACGGCGTCGCCGCAGCTCAAGTGAAAATATCAACATTTGACCGAGTCAGCCCGAAAAAAAAAAAGCCAGACTTTCTCAAAGAAAGAGTCTTCAAGCCTCGAGAAAAGTCTGAAAGGTTGAGAAAATGATCATTGATCGGTTTTCCCAGTGCGAATCGAGATCTCGCGAGATCGTCTACAAACGGGATCTCGGGAAACTTCTGGAGTTTCTGTGACGATAACGTGTCAACAAACCCGTGGACGTTTTGCAAAATTTAAATGCTGGAAATACGTGTTTATATGAGTACAACGACGAATTTCCTTCAGAAAGGTACTGACAATGTCATAAAGATATACATCAACAACTAAAACTAGGTCCTAAATATTTTCATGTTGGCCGTGTGGATTCTGGTAGAGGAACTTTAACCCTTCATCCATCCATCTATCATTCCCTAAAGTTATCCAAAACACGTCCCCCTAGTCTGTCATCCAATCTTCCACTCATTCATCTGTCCATCATCCATTTAACCCTCCTGCCAGTCATTTTCCTCTGTGTACTTATGCTTCCTTCAAACATCCTGCTGTGTGTTCTTGGTACGTATGGATCTGTACCTCCGGAGTTCCTGCAGAGAACACCCACACAGGCACACAGGGAACATGGCAACTTCACAGAGAAAAGCCTAATGATGGCTTCAAATGATCTTGATCTTGCTGTGAGTCATGAGTGCTGACAACTACATGTCCAGGTCCCAAAGGTGATCCAAGGAAAAGCTGTCAATTATCAACAGGGTCATCAGTGCCAACTCTGTGGTAGCTTGAGCGGTGTGATTAAGCAGAATATATACAGTAATTTAAGTTGCAGTTACAGGTACATGATATCCTCCACAGTAATCAGCCATTAGGGATGGGGACTGAATTCAGTACTTTCATAGGTACGGACAGAATTCCGTCAGTACTACCGAGTACCAATTCACGTAAAATCAAATGGTACCATGTTTCGGTACCTAAACACATCCTTGTGACTGAGAGAGTGGAAAAGTGAGCCGGAATTGAACACAGCATTGACAACGCTCCAGAGACTCCGCTTTTCAAAACGCCATGCAAATTATGCTCGCTGCAAAGTGCAAGGCCAGCAGCAGGAATACCTCTGATCTGAGGAAGCACCTGGATTTAGCTCGAGAGTTTTCTCAAGGCTGAAGAGTGCACAATCTGACAACCTCAGACCTATCTCACAGATCTACAGATCTACCATCACAGATCTACAGATCTACCATCACAGATCTACAGATATACCACCACATTGTTTCCAGATGGTAAGGAAATAGTAGTAGGTGGAGCTGGTTTTAAATTTGACCATTATGAGGAACAAACACTGAATAGTTGTAGTTAAGAATTTTCATGTTGAAAAATATGTGAAACAACTGCGACCTTACAATTTAAGCAGTTGGATGTTTGACGAATTGGAAAATGTAACATATTTTATTACCACATAAACACAAAATAGCCCTAACCCTAATCAGCCATCACAGGTTATCATGACACCTGCAGCGTGTGAAGCAGCAAATTAGCATTTTGTGCTCGACAGTCAGAAGTCAGAAGCAGAAAACGGGACATTGGATTTTCCGTCTGCCAAATTGTGATCAGTAGACGATTGTCAGAGAATGGCCAGTGGGTTCATCTCCCATGAACTTCACTTTATGACATCCAGAACATACAGCTGCTGATGTTCTGGCCCCTGATTAAAATGCACTGCCCTACGTTAAAAACAAATCTGCCCTCTCGATATGTTGTGTATAATTTTTTCATGACAGAACTGAGGCCAAAGCACTCAAAGATGAGCTTTTCTTGAACCAGAACACTGAACATTAGGAATTTATTCAACTCAAATTCAGCCTTTTAAGTCACCAAAGGAGACATTCGCTTTTCATGAATGTCATGGACGTGTTTTGTTCTTTTATGAATTCTGTGAAGCTTTCATCAAAAGTGTCAGGCACCTGAAATGTATTTATTTAAAATTACTGTGTATACATAGTAAGACTGTGCGTGTCTTTGGCGTACGCGCCAGTATGCTGCTCAGCATCCAGAAGATCGCGGTAATTGGGGCGATTGGCGTTGTTGTGTGCTTTCTGCATTTCATCAATTTGGGCTGCCGGCATTACAAAGTAGATCTTGAAGCAGTTCCTCAGTTTCAGTATCAGCCTGTGAAAATTTTCTCCGGGCGCCTGACACTATTTCTTTTCTTCACAAGTGAGAGATATATTCCTGCTGGAGGGCTGCATTTTGTTTTTGTAACGGGACTTTATGCATAAAAGCCCTCGCCATAAAAAAAAATCAGATTTGCACCACTCGATTCCATCCCGATCTCATGAAGGCATGAAAATTAATAAAGACTGCTCTTTTTGCCTGAAAAGATGAGAACCGTAAACTGAAGATGGGGCATTTTGCTTAAAAGGCCAGAACCAGAACTTATTCCAAGGTGGGCGTTTTGTGAAAATATGACTCAGAGTGTAAATTTCGATGTGACACTCATCTTTATTTAACCCTGTTATTTCCTGTGTCGCCGTCTCTTTGATTCTGAACCTCGATCTGTTTTATGTTCTCTCTCATCCTGAAGTACTGCCGTAACTGGCCACCATAGTTTACAGTTTTCACGATGTTGCACCACAAGTTTGACATTGAGCACGTCACAGTCAAGCAGGGAGTGTGACGCGACGTCACTGCACATTGTGTGAAAAGCCGGAGTTATATCAGTGGGTTTTATAAACTACTGCTTCATTTCTTGCATCAAGGGGAAAAACCTATAGTATTTGCTCAGTAGTAAAAAAGTTAAATTTTAGGTTTTCCTATGGATTTGTTAATACATAAGTGAATCTCTCAAACACATTATTTAGGTGTACTGCGAAGCACTGCAGTCGGCTCACTGCATAGATTGCCCCATGCAGATTATTAGCAGACAGTTAAAAATGTTCTCCAAATCCTTACGTCTACAGATCAAAGGTGTCCAAGATTTTCTTTGTGTTTTCCTTCCATTTTCCCGTGAGTTACTATAACAGCGGATTATCAACTTGCGAAATGCTTCGTCTCCCTTATGCTCCTTCCTCACACCAATGACCTGCATGTCAACCCAACCCGCATCCATGAACCTCCTCACTGGCCGTCTTCTCCTTCTCCTGTTCAACGTCAGCAGTCGCTCTCATGTACACACACCTAATCCTGATGTGAAGAAAATTCATACTGCAAACTGCCTGAATTCATCATATTATGCAGCATTGCACTGTGAGTGTAAATAACAAGAAGAACGGCTGAAAGTCTTAACATGCCTCCAAAACAAAACAAAAACAAAGCAATGAGTCGGCGGCTTTGGAAACTTTTTGCATAAAGAGTGTGCTATAGCCAAGCCTCAGCATTCATCTGCATAAGAGACATTTTAGAAAAGCACCAAGTCCAGTGTGCTCCGATTCGAGTTGATTGACTGGAAGAAAATAGACTTTGTCTAAAATACAGATTCAGGTTATGGCTCAGGTTGAAAACAGGTTAAGTCAAAGAAAGCAAATTTTCCAAACAATTACTCTAGTAAGGGGGAGTTTTTGACTTTAAATTAAATTATTAATATCTTGGTATTTACCAAAGTTGTCGGCTCTCAATCAGTATGTTGCAGGTTTGATTCCCCCATCTGCCCCTGTCCATGAGGAAGATGCTAAAACCCAAATTGTGTGTGTGTGTGTGTGTGTGTGTGTGTGTGTGTGTGTGTGTGTGTGTGTGTGTGTGTGTGTGTGTGTGTGTGTGTGTGTGTGTGTGTGTGTGTGTGTGTGTGTGTGTGTGTGTGTGTGTGTGTGTGTGTGTGTGTGTGTAATTAACACTGTGAAGCGCTATGGGGACCGCTCACGTGGTTTAAAAGCGCTCCATAAGTGAAATCCATTTACAAACTCCCCACATGCTGGCTATCTCCAGACACCACAATTTCCAGGTGTACTCAATACTTCCAATAGAAATGTTCCTCAAACAAAAAATATTCAGAAACACTACCTAAATGGTTTGTGATGTAAAACATACAGATGTCATAAACAACTTGGATACAGGATATTAACAGGAAACACAAATTGCAAATCTCAACCAAGCATCTTATATTGTTGAAAGCTACAATTTACAGATCTCTCTAGGTGTCACTTAAACGTGCAAACTATATCTCATCATTTGCATCTTATTTGCAGAACAAAATCTTTGTACTGATGTCTACAAGAGGCAGCATGAGCAGACTATATTCATACAGCACAATTTACAAGATTTGTATATGTCGCTCACTTGCACGGGTTCCTCACTCTCCACAAATCATACATGTTGCCTAAACACCTCCCTTACAGATTACTGTTGTGTGACAGGACTTACAGATCAATCAATCATCTAAATGGCTGTCATGCAGACTGCATGTTGATCTTACCCATCAAGCTGAAATAAATTAATAGATACAGGTATCCAGACCTGTGTAGTCGCACATTACTCGCTTTGACAAGAAATAAATAAGACTTTCTAATGTAAGATTTACTTAAGTTGAATGTGACTGATCCGACCTACCTGGGCACACTGCCAAAATACAGTCTATGTCTGGGATATGCCGCGTGAACCGTCAAACTGCAGGGACACGTTGCTTGTTAATGAGGCTTTGAAAACTATCCACAGCATCTCAACCCTTCCCCCAGGAGCTTTTGACCTGATAAAGACGACGCCACAATGCTCTGTAAACTCCTTCAAACCAATCCTGTTTGGAGATTTTGGATTTTGTCCCGAGACAATTAAAGAAACGGAGATAAGATACAGAGAGAAGAAGGGAGAGCAAGTGAGGGCAAAGAAGAAGTAATCTGGTCCCTCCCTCAGATATGGTAATTCATGGTAATCTCCATTCACATACTTAATCTCGTAATTGCTATAATTGATATGAAAGAAGGCTGAAGCTTGCCTGACATGGCAAATGTCAAGAGCTTGCCTTCCTTCCATCCTGCTGGAAGCTCACATTATTAAATATATAGTCCTGTGTCGTCACATGCACAATACAACCAAAAGGGGGCCCACAGGAATAAAGTTCAATAAAACCAGGGAAATACATGTACAGTGCAACAGCGGATGTACAAGTGGAGCTTTTCTGTTGCCACGGCGGGATCAGGGAAACTGCATGAATACTATATTCTCAACGTTTTGCCAGAAAATACAATGACGCACAAAAACAAGCAATTGCATTGAGCCCCTGGGCAAGTAAATCCCTTTATTGTGCCGTGTTCTTTAGATAGAAGAATAAAGAAGAAAGCGATCGCAAAAAACAGCCAAACATAAACATTGTCAACAAAAACTTCTTCCGTCTTCACCTCCTTACTGTCGCTAACTTCTGATCCTTTTCGGGTCAGGTTGTGTTCACCTGTGTGGTGGAAAAGAGTGCAACAGTGACACGGAGAGCCGCAGTAAACAAAGGCAGATTGAGGGTTTTTCCATATAATTTGGTGAGACAAAGACTGTTATTGTACTCCACTATCATTTTGACTTAAGGCCGAGATCTCACAGTTGATGCGCTGTTCACACACACACACACACACACATGCACACACATATGATAGCAGGCAATAAAAGCCAAAAATACATTTCTCAAGGTTTCAGTCTTGGAAAAACAGGATTGGATGCACGCAGATAAAAACATTAGCATACACTTAAAACACAACACATGCGCAGCCTACAAAAGGATACAGATACGGTGCCTGAGCGCTGCACTACCCGGAGAGCAACATCAGTAATAGGAGAATACACAAACATACCAAAACACACACGTGCCAAGCAGCCTTTCGCACAAGAAAGAACGACAAAGGAGACTACCCGTGACCCCGTTATCGCCTTTGTTTTTCTGCAAACTTCATAGTTTTACTATCGCATCCTACTCCCTGGAGAGAGGGGAGTCCTCCCACATCTAGGAACGCAGACAGATTGAAATGAAGCCGCAGCTTTAAACGGCAGCGCAGCGAGGAAACGGTGGAGGTGTGAGATGACAAGGATTTGTTGTTCAGGCCGGACTGACGGCGGGCTATCAGAGGGAGACGGAGGAGGTGGGAGGTGGTGAGCATCCACGCTGACCTCGAGGTCAACGCCACAGCTCTGCCATTTGACCAGCCGTTTAACGTCATATAAATTACCCGCTGTTTGTGTGCGTGCGAGTGTGTGTGCGTGCGTGTGACAGTGATCTATCTGTCCAGTGATGAATCCATCCAGTGCGTGTGACCTCCAGATTAAATCGCCTCTACAGGGAAACTGATTACCCTTTTTCAGCAGAGAGGGCTACACCTACACACTCCAGAGGAACACAAACCAATGCAGAGAACGCATGTACACACACACAGACACACAGACACACACACACACACACACACACACACACACACACACACACACACACACACACACACACACACACACACACACACACACACACACACAAAAAGGCGTGCACACATCATTGGTGGTATCAAGAAAGGTCATTGACCTCTGAACCCAACCATCAGTTACACAGACAAGGTGATGATTTACGCCGTGTGTGCGTTTTTGTATGTGTTTGTGTGTCTGCTGACGCTAGGTCTGTGTCAGAGTGGCCGCCGCCGCCCCCCCCTATTCCCCCGTCCCTCCCTTCTCGTTCATAAATTACCTGTCAACCGTGGAACAGATCGAACCGGAGAGAAGGAAGGTGGCAGGAGCTGAAAGGAGAGCTTTTTATGCCTCTTTTTAAGCCGTCAGAAAAGGCTCCATGACGACAACGGCCACTGAGTGGGCTTTATTGAAAAACACACAGAGCATTATGAACCATTAATTAGTACACTACAGGTAAGCATCAAATAGGGTTGCTGTCAGGCAGACACACCCACAGTGCAACAATCGGCACAGCCAGAATAATTAATGTGCAACTAAACAACAGAACAGACAGTGTTTCTCTCAGAGGCAGGAAAGAGAAATGAGCACAGCAGCAGAAGAGGAAAAACCTAGAGATTTTACAGAACTGTTAAAAAAGCGACGAGACGACAGAGTCGAAAAGACAATGGTTGCATCTCATGCGTCACTCAAGTCTGGATAATCTGCAGAAAAGCAGCACAGAGAAAAAGAGAAGGCAGAGAAGGAGGGAAAGACCCAGGAAAGGAAAGAGGATTAATGCGTCTGACAGTCAAACAAGGAGAGAAACACCGCAAGTCCCAGCATAACACCCTCAATAATGCCACAGATTATTACCAACACAGTTCAGCGCTGCAGCAAACAAACAACGGGCAGACTCACATGCCCAGAAACACTAAACAGAGTCACATAGAAGGTCAGTGTCTGTTCTCTTTAAAGAAAAAGGGTAGGAGAAAATTAGCTCCGCCGTTGTTTATTATTGGCGGATTTCAACCTGGCATTGAAGGGTTGAGCTGGAGACGAGGCTCTGTGGGTGATTGTGAGTCACATTCAAAGCCCGTGAATGCTATAAAACTGCCTGCAGCATCACAAAGCAGAGGTAGTAAACATCAAGAAACAAATCTATCACGGATAATGACGCAATCACCCGTCTGTTGTTAACAGCACTGGACTGACCGGTAAACTGACCCACGGTATTACCTGTGGAAAATAAATTATATCAGTCCATAATACTACTAAGACCTATGTGCTGCAGCGGGGTGATTTATGGAGCTGTTATTACTGCCCAGTTGAGCTGCTAATGTTTCCTAATGAGGCATAGCCTCCAACTCAGCACAACGGGCTAAGTAACACAGAAGATCGGAGACAGCAAATGTTGCATCGCCACCGAGAAACAGAAACGAATGATTGAAAAGAAAACCATCCGCACCCAGCTGCTGATGGAGCAGGGGCAGCAGGGCTGTTTGTAAACAGTATAAATGCCAGCTAAAATGCCAGCCTCATTAAAATATACAGTTCCCATGTATACAAATTGCCTTCTCCACAAAAGTTGGGAGATTTTTTTGAATTTTCAACATGACCAAACAAATTTAGAGACTATTTAAGGTGTGTGACGATCAGTAAAAAGCAGACGATGGTAACAGGAGAGAGGCTTCTGACTGGGTATAAGAAGAGCATCTATTCCAAGGAATGGTTACTTGGTGGTCTAAGGCCACGCGTACACAACGAGTTGTGAAAAGGCAAAACTTTCGTTGCATGTTGGGTGTCCGTTTACACATCAACGGTACTCAAAGTTACTGAAAATGCCACTTTTGGGAAACAGTATAAAAAAATCAGGGAAAGGCCTGTTGATTGCAAAGTGACCGTTGCGCCATCGCGATACAAAGCCTTATGAGAAATAATCTATATTTTGTAGAAAGTGTACCAATTATCAAATACACTGTATGGATTCATAATTATTTGCATTCCTCTTTATAGTCGATTGTATTCTGAATCATCCATCGGATACTTCTCAGCCGGGGAAAATAAGCTAAATAGCACATTTTACCAGATCAGTCACCTAGAAGTACTGGACATACTTTACACACCAGTGTTTGTTCACCTAACCCAAGAAGAGGCAGAGGTGGGGATTGAACTGTCAAGCCCACCCTAGAATCAGAGCCACGGCGACGCAGGGCCACAGGGGTGATAATGGTGATATTCTACCTTGGCTTGGACTTTCTATTTCACTGGCTTCATTTCGAGAAGAAATAACTTAAGGTAGACGACAACACTGACCCCTATCCGTCATACGAGAAAGCGAGAGAATGGCATGTCTCCTCTTTAAAAGTGTGGTTCTGTCGGTTGCTTGAGGGACACTATGAGATGGAAAGGCAGAACTAATGTTTGTCAGTTTTACAAAATAATCTGAAGGGACGTCATTCTTTCTGGGATTTTTCTTCAAAGGCAGTGTATCATCTTCATTACGGTACAATAAATACTAAAACATGAAATTGTGACTCCTGTATTACTATGTTTACCATCGTTCTAAATTCTTTACAATACGAGGCCCTTTGCAATACAGTGACAAGTACGTCACTTACAAGTAAGGGTTTGACAGTACTTTGGCTCAGTTGGTAAATCGGGTCATCTTTTAACACCATTATTCGCTGTTTTATTCCCATCTCTACCTGTTTTGAGACTGCTCAAGTGTTATAAATGCGATATATGTGAAGTCCAATTACATTGCTGCATCCTCCACTTTCTTATACAATGAGAAAACCATACAGCAGTTGTGGGCAAATTTTCCAACGTTGATCTCAGATGATCTGAATGAAAGTGGAAACTGTGGTCAGATGAGTTCAGGTTTCGGCATGTTGATGGGAAAAAGTCATGCCCGTGGCAGCGAAGGCAAAAGGGACATTCTTCTTCTTCTTCTTTAGGGCTCCAGCGGGGGTGGGTGGGAGGTGGGGGGAGGCCTCCCGTCCCTGTGCGTTGAGCCTACCAGATGAACCAGTCCTTTCCAGAGCTGACGGTCTTGTGCCAGCTGCTCTGCATTCTCCACAGCAACTCCATGAGGTCGCCCGTACCGACGTCGAGCCATCGGGTGCGGGGTTTGCCTCGTGGTCGCCTCCAACTTGCGGCGCTTGGGTCAAACTGGAGAATGGCTTTCATCGGATGGTCCGGAGGAAGGCGGAGGACATGACCGAACCAGCGGATGCTCTGGGCTGGCACGTGCGGGCTCTAAGCACTTCGCTGGAAACCCGCTGAGGCCACCTGATGTTCTCCATGGTTCTGAGAGCCCTGCTATCAAAGCCATCCATTCATACGTGCTAAAGCCAACATCTTCTGTGGTTGGACTTTTGCAATGAGTACCCACGGCCTGAGTGAGGCGATAGCGATACAGCGGAAGTTTATTTTGGCGGTTTAGAGATACACCTGCAATCCAAATGTGTTTGCTTTTGAACGAGTGTCTTCAAGACCAGAATTAGACAATGGTGTTCACCGATTGCTGCGAGGCTTAAGCCTTACATGAAGCAAGAGCCGGCGAAAATCCCACTTCACAAACCACAGTTACCGTCCTGAGATTTCCAGACAATAAAAAAGTCTAATTAAAGAGAAAGGTGATGTAACACAGAAGTAATTGTAGCTCTGTCAAAAGTTTTCTAAGCATGTTGCAGACATCAATAAAAGAAAAAAAATCTCATATTTACAAAAGGAAATTAGATTTTCTTCTTACTTTGTCTGTAAAGGTTTGAGAGAATCTCAAGCACAAGAAAGTGTTTAATTAGATTTTCACATTATGCGCCAACTTTACCAGGAATAGAGTTTGTTCATTCAAAACAGCCTCCGTCAATGATGAGCCACTCATGCACTTTTGTCCTCCTCTTTCAAAGCTGAATTCTCCATCATGTGAATTAATCCAGTGACGCTTCCTCAATAAAGTGTGACTGTGATCGTGTGGTGAGAAAACGAATATGGGAAACAGTCACACAACGTGGAGGTTTGTGAGTCAGACATCAGCTGAAAAGCTGCCGACGACTTACAGTAACTCTGGTACAACACCTCAAGAGCTGTTTGTAAAAAGTAACTCATCAATCTGAGGATGATGATGCAACGGGATAAGATGGCTGATGGGGGGCTGGCATGTGGAGAGGTGGAAGGAGAAAGAGGATCAGAGAGACTGAAGCATTAGTAGGAGAAACAGGAAGACCAGAATCACTCAGGCATCAAATGGTCTGTCTGAATTAATCCAGACCATCACACTTTCCTTGTCACACACATACACGCTCACAAACACACACACACACACACACCTCCCCGTCTTTGCCCTGCAGCAACAGATGCTCTCAGACACACAGAGGTTTCCTCCACCTCTCCGTCTTTGAATCTCCTTCTCGCCTTCTTTTTCCCCCCGTCTCCCCTATCTTTGTTGTAACTCTCGTCTGCGAGATAAAATGCCAGTCATCCTTCGCTCAACTTGTAAACAACAAATGAGGGCGCAATAGTGTAAGAGGAGACCAATGGGCAACAGGGTTTGGGCGAGGGAGGGAGAGAGAGGGAGCGAGGGAGACTAAAAAAGAGAGAGAGAGAAAGGCAGCAGCTATTTGATAGTGTCAGCTGTATAGAGGAGATACAGACAGGCCATTCATCTCAATGGATCAGATAGCAGTCCCCCTGGAGTGTGTGCGCACACTCACACACAAGCAGAAACACAGAAAGGCACAGTGCACGCACACACACACACACACACACACACACACACACACACCAATCCAGGATTAAAACTATGAACAGCACCTCAGGGCTGCAAGCCTTGGACCTCGCCTACTCTACTTGCAGGAGACAGAAAAATGGCAAAAGTTCACAGTTTTTCATGCGAGTACGTAAGTGTGTGAGTGTGTGGGTATTCTTTTCCATCTTCTCAGCGTGCAGTGTGCCAGGGCGAGTCGGAGACAGGGACAGACAGACTGAGAGAGAAAGTCTGAAAGCCTTTGCATGAATCACAGGCTTCAATTTCACATCACAGGGGAGCAGGGGTGTGCGGCGCAAGTGTAGCCCAGCTCTTTTTAAACTCTCTCACATTTAGACGCGATCTGAACCCCGATGCACACGGAACGAGACCCATTGTGGAAGTGTCAGCCATAACGACTGGTCTCCTGCCGTGAGTTTATAATGACCATGAAGGCTGTCGAGGAAGAGTAAAAAAAAAAAAAGGAGCTGCCTCGGCTGCACGTTAGACCAACATCTGATTAGGCTGGCTTCTGTGACCCCGGTCAGACAGCTTCCAATCCACACTTGCTATACCACAGAGATGAAACAGTTCAGGCTAAAATTTTAATGATCATTACAGCCATCTTTGATTACTACTGTTTTACAGAGTCACAGTGAAAACTGCCCATCTGAAAGCTGAGAAACGAGCCACTGGGTGCAGGACACTGCATCTACCATCACAAGCCTCTGGAAATATTCCTCTATGTTCACTGTTATTTATTGTCATTATTACCGGAGTGGTGTGGGAAACTTCCTGGTTTCTTGACTCATATTTAGTGCACAAGATTAGTGTGATGTTCTTATGATTTCATTATCTTTAATTATTGTGGAAAAGACAGTTGCAACTTGTTCTCTGAGCTGCTGCTCCTCTGGCTCGGAAGCACTACTACATTTGAATCACAATGTGGCTTTTTAATGACGCACAAGTAAATGAATGAGTAAAGAATTGAACCGACATGTCAGATACGGCTGGTTTGACCATCCTCTGCTAACCACATTCATTGAGTGTTTAGAAGAGTAGTATATGACAGTATAGCCCAGAGTCGAGTACAGTCAAACACAGAATATGATAGCATACCATAATATAGTAATGGAGTAATGTCTTCACTTTTCGAATATTTGTACTTCCTTTTATAAAATTCAGAGATTCTGATAATTACATTGAGATTGGTTCACATGTGTCTTGTGGCTGTTTCCATCCGGTTATATATTATGTCCACATCAGGATCATGAATCTAGAACCGACAATCTCACATTCAAAAAAAATTAAAAAAATACCAGTGATTAAAGATTCTGTTATCAATTTCAAATGAAAAATTACATTTGTTAAAAGGTGTCTTTAAGGTGTTCCTTCAATATCAGACAACTTCCTGATAACAGATGAATAGACGACAGAATGAACCAGACACATTCAGATAAATTAATGCAAGTTAGGGCCAAAACAATTCTTCTTCACTCAACTTGTTCAAAGAATTCTTTTATGTCGGAAATGCCCATCATCATTGTCCACTGCATGAGATGGCCTTTAAATCTTGCTTTGGGTCATTAGCAACCGAAGACCATCGTCCGCCCGTCCAATTCATCTAATTCAGTCAATTAAGCACTTAGCTCCCTGATAGCCCTCTATTATTAGCATGACGTTACTGTTCGTCTTTACCTAATGGAGTCTGACACTGGAGTTGAACTCAGTTATAACAATGTTATAGTGATCAAAGAAACCTTTATGTTGAACTGAATTTGCCGATTCTATTTCTAAACTTTATTTTAAGTGAGAGACTAGTGTGACACAACTGAAAAAAGGCATGAAAAAATATATATATATAAATACATAAAATAATTGGACTGAATACTAGAGAAAGCAAAGACACAAACAAAAGAAACCTAAAAAAAAAAAAAAAATAACAGTGATGTGTTTTATTCACCCAAACTGCTGCACTGCCTCACATGGAGACAATTCAGCTCCAATAAATTACCAACACGGCTTTCCAGGCCAAATTTCCTTTTTGAGAAGCTCCAAGATCCCCTCTAAGTGCGTACTCTTTTGGAAAACATTGGCACTGTGCTGCAGTGGCCCCGGCTGCAGGAAAGGAAAGAAGTACCTCAACTTCCAAAAGCTGACAGATGCTTTAAAAAAGGCTTTAGTTTGTTCAGAGACAGAATTACTCCTAATATAAACCTGCTAAAGTTGCCAAATCCATCCTCCGCATGCACTCAACCACAGGACCAGCAGAGCGGTGCGTACTTTGCACAATACCTCGACTGCAGTAACCACAAGCACGTAACTGTGATTAGCACGTAGTTAGCAGAGCGGACTGTGCCGGCTAATTGGGGTGGGGGGGGTCACACAGTGAGACGTTACAGAGCGCTGTGTGCAAGAAAACACTGTATAAATACTAAATATTAATGTACACCAGTGACACAGGGTTTGGCAGGTCTGCCCTGGGGGCATGAGGAAAGTTCAGGGGGTAGAAGCAACAGGATATATCTGGCGGGGGGTGAGTGGTGTGTGTGTGTGTGGGGGGGGGGGGGGGGGATGCCTTTTACCAACAGTTTTTTTTTTCCCTGGTAAAAAGTTTACTGATTTTGTGGCAAATATAATACAGACCAAAGTAAAATTGTGATAAACTGCAAGTGTAATAATAGTTACAGATTACCGTAATTTCCAGACTATGACGCGGCTAATTTATGGATTTTTACGGGTTAACGGGCTTCATGCCGGCAGATTCTACTTCTGCATGTCGATACAGTGATATTTCTGCTCTTCCTGACCTCGTCTTGTGCTGCTTTCTGTGGTCCGGAACTACCGATATAAATACTTCATCTTATCTCACAGAACATGTCTGTGAAGAGACGACAGGAGCTGATGGCCGTGAGTGATGCGTTCAGGTGCATCACGTAAAGCCGTCTGCTGCACTGCGTGGCTGAGAAATCTTCCTCCTCAGAATCACAATCAGCAAATAACCGATAAAATACTTTATCAACAGATAACCCCCCCTCCCTCTCTCTCTCTGACTTCAAAACAAATGGATTCTGTTTAAATTTCTTCAACGTACATAACCTGAGTTACATTACTCTGTGAACTAAGTGAATAATGGCATTGTATTTGTCAAAGTTATTAAAAGTATTACTGATTTTCTTTGCTATTTTGATTAAAAAAATAAATAAATCCTGCCTGATAACCTGAAGTTACTTCAAGTTAGTCAGCGATTCATTTTCATCAATTAATGACCATTCCAGCAATACGGCATTAGTATTAAAAGAGAAAATTAAAGCATTATACTCTCTATTGATGCCTCGGTTGCAATAATTGGTGTATACCAACTGTCACTATTGTTACAGTAGCTGCTACAGAGAAGATTAGCGGAGGGGACTCACCACCTGTTCGTATGTGGCGAGATGCATGAAACAATTAAAAGCTGTCTTTATTGGATACAGCTGTCAGAGCAGAAATGAAACACTGATATTTTCCTTTCAGCAGTCAAATATTAGTTTGCACTAATTGCTTTTGGCTTGTGGGCCAATCATAAACTCCAGCAGGCTCGCAGAGATCGTCGAGGCCAGAGGAGTTGCGGGCAGGAGACGGCGTCATGGGTTGCTCATATTAAGCAAGTGCAAATCTCTGCCTACACAAAACCCTGCAAACCGAAAGCAGCTCCTGCTACCGAGGCGTAGCGAGCTCGGGGTGAGATAAACTGGGGAAGACAGCAGACGTTTAACAGCCGAGCTACGTGGTGGAGGGTTTTAATGGGAAGCGGCGCAGGCGGAGAGCAGGTGTCCACATACAGTCTGGAGATGGGGCTTCATGCAGCACAAGAGACACTCGTGCTCACACTCCTCCTCCATACACACTCAGAAACACTTCAGCCCGTCTTTTCTGTGATGAGGAGATATTGATGGCCAACCTCGCTCTCTCAGGAATGCTTACTATCTGATCTGAAGCCGAATGGATCCTTCTGATCTCAATGTCACGCAGTGTCAAGGCTCCACGCCGCAAACTGGCGATGCAATTCCTCTGAGCAAGAAGGAAAAATGCCTCCAAAGAGCAGAGGTGCCATTTTTTTGACATGTGATGTGATAATCCCAATGGTAATGGACCAATGTGCACAGGGAGATTATTCAGAGTTTTTTTAAGGCGTGATGAACTTGGTACATGTTGTGTTTAGGGCTAGCTAGATGAGCAGCCAGGCTTAGCTGCTCTTACTCCTTCATCCGTCCAAATCTCCTCCCCCTCGCATCTCAACTCATCTTTTAGTCACATCTTCCAACCTGACTTATTTATCCCAAATCCTGCATTAGCTTCTTGCGGAAAAGGCCTTGGCTCTGTGCCCAATTACTGCTGCTCTCTTCTGGATGTCCATGTTTTGTTTGTTTTTTTCTTTTGCACTGTGCCCTGTCCGCCATACCGTCCTGAGCCACGACCAATAAAAGCAGCACCGCAACAGGAAGAGAGGACTGAACACAACTCTTCCTGTCACAGTCACACATTTACAAAGCACATTCGAGGATCTGTTAGGGTGATAGCAGTTCCTATAATAACATAAAACAAAATGATCGTGCTTCATGAGCATGAGTGTTTGTGGCCTGCAGTTTTAACATAAAGGAAAAACTTCTTCCAATAAAGGAAGAAGAGAGAGCTGATGGAAAAAAATCCAGTCTGACCAACCAGCACTGCCATCGCTTTTCTAATTTTATCCAAGCGTGGTATTTTGGGTTTCTTGTGTGTGTGTGTGTGTGTGTGTGTGTGTGTGTGTGTGTGTGTGTGTGTGTGTGTGTGTGTGTGTGTGTGTGTGTGTGTGTGTGTGTGTGTGTGTGTGTGTGTGTGTGTGTGTGTGTGTGTGTGTGTGTGTGTGTGTGTGTGTGTGTGTGTGTGTGTTTGTGTGTGTGTGTGTGTGTGTGTGTGTGTGTGCAGCCTCAGTGATCAGGTCTAAAGCTGTGTGTAGGAGATAAAGGAAGTCATTAGTGAATTCTGCCTCTTAAGACCCCCTAATACCTTGGATGGGACCCTGGCCAGAGGTTAAAGTGTGTGTGTGTGTGTGTGTGTGTGTGTGTGTGTGTGTGTGTGTGTGTGTGTGTGTGTGTGTGTGTGTGTGTGTGTGTGTCTACTGTAGCATTGTAATTCCATTCTATTGCCAGGGAAAACACCAACAACTGTAACCATCGGTAGCTGGTTGATGTGACTCACACTATCTTGAGTAACTTTTGAGTCGACGCAGCAACGAGCCTTGTCTGAAATAAATTTAAACGAATTCCCCCGATCGCCGGATCATTGGAAAACCTATTGTACTGATACGGTATTTCAGCTGCCTGCAGTAATATCATACAAGTTATGTTAGAAGGTTTAAGATCCACAATTCCACACAGTTCAGGGCAATCGTGAGAAGACTGATGGGAGACAGTAAAAAGCACTGGTGGATGGTTGGAGGGGGGTTATGGGCTTGTAATGTATCAGAGGAGTTTTTGATCAGCGTTTAGTGGGATTAACAAAGCTCTAGATCAATATAACTGCAAATAGACGCATTGATCTGCATCTGCTGTTGCCTGCCCCATGTTCAGAATCTCGTGATCACACTCACAGCGGTACACACATCCACACGCGTGCCAACGCACCCTCAGGACGACTTAAAGATGCTCTAACAAAAGCCGTAAAAGCTGCAATAGTCACTGACAACAATGGTTATGGGGATGTCAGCGCCAGTCAGCTCCATGTGGTGATCCGCTGAAATTCCATGACTTTCAGATACACACATGCTGCTATCTATACTGCCAATTAGTCCTCTAATAAAACCGTCCACAGCCGGAGAGCGAACCATAAAGTACAGTGTTATAGCTAATGAACTCTACAACTCAGATATGCAGATAAACACACACACACACACACACAGGCACAGACGGCATGCACACACACACGAGGAATATGCCGAGCATTTGCAGCTCGAGATGTAAACAAAGCTATCCACTCAGCACACATGCTTTTGGTGCAGCAGAAATGTGCAGGACTCCCGAGCAAGAGAACAAGCAAACGCAGCCCGGTTTGAATAAACAAATTAAAATGATTGCAGGTTGGACTGGAAGTAAATACAACACTTAGCTAATTACTCTGTCTGCGTCGGCTTCGAGCTCGACCCTCGCTGAAAAAAGAAAACATGCATGTAAACAGACGCACAGTCATTCATTTGACCGAGGAATCGGCACAAAACGTGGCAGACGAAACCAAAACAATAGCAAAGGGTGCACAACGCAAGGGGCAAACACAGGGGCTCAAAGAAGAGAGCAGACATGAGAGAGGAGCGCCACGTTTGGCAACCGCCATTTACAGAAAAGCTTTTTATTTATACACCTGACTTCCGTCTCGAGGTGTTTTTTTTCCCCTCTTCCAGTCCAAGGGAATAAAAAAAAAAAAAAAAAGGCAGAAAACAATTCAATTCAGCACCTGACAAAAACAACACACACAAGAGAAAAACACACATGCACACTTCGCACCATCCATCTCGCACAGAGTCGAGAAATAGCTCCCAATCACATACCTCTCCACTGATTTGATGCAGAGAAAAAGCAATTTATTAAGCCGCCTCTTAGGAGCCTGACTCAAACTAAACTGCTACACTGGCCTACTTACACACACACACACACACACACACACACACACACACACTGAGAAAAAAAACGTTCCTTCACTTCTCACCAATCCACTAATTTACACTTCCATACAAATACAGACTCCAGTTAGGCATAAAAAGCTCCCAAAAGAGCATTATCCGTCATCAAGTGAGTACAAGGACTAATGAAACTTGGGGCCTGTTATTTGACGTGCCTTAAACTGACACTAACAACCAATCGCTGTCCCTTCACACGCATACCAGCTGGGCCAAGGGTGGCTCTGTTGCTATAGCTACCAGGAGAGCAGCCAACTCCTCATGACAGGCCCTAAACTTTCCTCTGACCTCTTCTCTCGTTTTTCATCCGTGCTTAGCAATCCCAAAAGTACCTCCATACGCTGGAGGGGAGGACTCGAAAATGAGTCCACTGCTAATGAAGGCAAGGTCTGCCTCTCTGTTATGCCTTCGTTTACCATATTGGGAGATAATTTCAGTTTCACTTTAAATGGAAGGCTGGCGGAATAAAATGTGTGTGTGTGTGTGTGTGTTTGTGTGTGAGAAGGTGCGTATGTGAGAGACGGTGTGGGAACGAGAGCCGGATTGTGACAGAAGTGGTGAAGCAGAGAGACAAAACCCTAAATCTGCTCTGATCCTCCAATATTAGCTGGAAACACTGCACTGTGTCTTATTAACACGCATGCACGTGGATGAATACATAAATAACACTTTACTTAAACGCTCCTCTGAACTAACGTCATGCAGAATTCATTAGCTGAGTCATGCAAC
The DNA here is from genome assembly GCF_963383615.2 of Lipophrys pholis. Lineage (NCBI taxonomy): Eukaryota > Metazoa > Chordata > Actinopteri > Blenniiformes > Blenniidae > Lipophrys > Lipophrys pholis. Next base: position 28,092,439 of record NC_137628.1, read on the forward strand.
CGGCACAAAACCTTGTAGCAATTAACAAGTGACAACACTCACACATGTGCAGCTCGGCAAAATATACATGTTTGCATGTATGTATACGAGCACAGGCCTTTATATTTAGCAGCACTCAGTAAAAGACACACACACACTGACACACTTGTGCAGAGCAACTTCAAATTTCATTCCACTAATACAGTCTCGGTATTTACAACCTACTTGAAAAAACATGGTCCTGCTTAATTAGATTAAACAAGAGAGAGAGAGAGAGAGAGAGAGTGTGTGTGTGTGTGTGTGTGTGTGTGTGTGTGTGTGTGTGTGTGTGTGTGTGTGTGTGTGTGTGTGTGTGTGTGTGTGTGTGTGTGTGTGTGTGTGTGTGTGTGTGTGTGTGTGTGTGTGTGTGTGTGTGTGTGTGTGTGTTTGTTTACATGTGTGGAACAACAGGTGAGGCAGCAACTAGACAGCAGAAAAAGAGATGGGGACAGACGGAGAGAGGGAGAGGAGGAGTGAGGAGGGGAGAGGGAGAAACGGGGCCTTCATTCTGTATTCAGGGAGGTGGTGTAGATCGTTAGCTAAATAAATTAGAGCCTTGCGGCTGTGGATATCACACTGCCATATGTCAGGAGAGAGAGAGAAGAAGAAGAAGAAGAAAGACAGGAAAGGACTAGTAGAGAGGAAGAGAGAAATATGTGTTTGCAGCAGTAAGTGTGAATAAATACATACGAATGGCAACAGGAGCAGATGTGGCCTCAGCAAGGAGAGAATGTCAGGGTGGTGGAAGGAGGGAAGGAAGGAAGGAAGGAAGGAAGGACGCATGTAAGGAAGCATGTAAGGAAGGAAGGAAGGACACATGTAAGGAAGGAAGGATGGAAGGAAGGAAGGAATGAGAGGCAAAAGTTTGACATGGGGGCAGACAGGAGCTAATCCAGTAGAGTTGAACTGAGACCAGAGTTAAGCACAAATGAGCTTGTACTCTGCCCCGAGCATTTAGAGGACACACACACACACACACACACACACACACACACACACACACACACACACACACACACACACACACACACACACACACACACACACACACACACACACACACACACACACACACACACACACACACACACACACACACTTTAGTTCCAGCCTGGAGTTCGAACAGCTTTGACAATTTCAGGCTATATATACAAAGTATTTCAAAGATATGCTTGTACTGCCCATCCGCATAAAACCCCCTTATCGACAGAATAACGCCTAACAATAGACAGACTTGTGTTATGTCCGGAAATTTGCGAGAAAAATAATTCGTAGTGCATGCAAATGTATTCACAATGGTTCTTTGTTGAGGTTACAGCAGTGCTACCCTCAGCCTTTTCTTACCTTGACTTGCCTTATTTTCATTCTGTGTCTGTATTAAAGACAAGGACACCAGAATCAGGCAGACAGGCATACACGGGCGCTTGCAGACACCACTAACGGCGGCACGGCATCTACAGGGGATTAAACAGCTTAGACATTGATTAGACACACCTGGACCCGGGAGGGAAGGAGGGATCGACAGCAGAGGAGGCAGAAGTTGTCGGGGAGGGGTCGGGGCTGTGCGTGGAGCGTTTGAAAGCGTGTTGGGGAAAAAGAGAGAACAGGGCAAAGTGTGGAGAAAACAGGCGTTGGAAGAGAGGGCGGGGAGGGTTGGCAGGGTGTAAATGTCTCGGAACATGCCCTTTAGGGTGGAGAGAGTGGTGGAGGGAGACGGATGGAGAGGAGAGGAGTGAAAACGCTGCCTGCCAGAGAGGTTTTAACACTCCTGTCTGTGGCCGAGGTGTGAAAACAGGCACTCTCATAGCTACTCGCTGCTCCACGTACACACACACACATATATATATATATATATACATACATGTTTATATACATGCACAAACCTGTGCACTCGATATACATGTTCAACCACGACCCCAAAATAGGCGATAGGCGCTCTCCATAACAATCTGAGTTCTCCCCACAATGATACATACATGAAAAGACCAGAATAGAGCCTGAAGTCAATGATGCAGATCCGTGTCTATTAATAAAGTCCTACAGCCTACACCGGATTGCAACACAAAGCAGCACCCCCACTCCCCCTTCCCACCCACCCCTTTGCTTTTAGATCTCTCCGGTCTTCTATCACTCTCTCGCTCTTCCATGAATAAAGCAAAACATTTTCTCTGTCTTTAAATGATACCCTCTATCTTAGTCCTTCCCTCCTTACATAAAAAAAATGCCATGCAACACAACTTCTCATATGGGCAGAGGGCAGATGTTGTGGATGTGTGCAAAAACAGAGCCTGGCACAATGTGCAGAGTTTCAATCTGTGCGTGTATGTGTATAAGTAACTGGCAATGCTAATTTGAAGCTTCATTTCATGCCTCTTTCGAGTAAAAATCCCCAGAAACGATTGCCTTACTATTAGGGAATTAGTGGCCTGGAAAGAAAAGGAAAAGTTCCCCATGCATTATTCCTTTTCGAGCCTGGAAAAAAAAAAAAAGAAAAAAGAAAAAGAACAGCAGAAAGTTTTATCTGAGTTGCTCTCGCCTGTTTTCGACTCCCTGTCCTCCTCACACTTTCCTGTGAGACTTGAAATGAGGAGATCAGAAATTATCAAAAGTTTCTCTCTTCATGTAAAGACATGACGCGTCGCAATTTATGGAAGACAAACAAAAAAAACTGAAACAAACTAGAACATATGCAGAAGCAGACAGCAGCAGATTCTATAGCCAGATATAAATGAGCCTGAATGAGTGAAATCTTGTGTTATTTGTGTATTTATGGACCAACTGTGAGCAGCTGGTAAACACAGCAAAGTTTACTGAGAGCAGATGTACTTAAGAGACAAACATAAACATTTATTCTCTTGAAGCGTAATCACACATCCACACCCTCGTGCACGCTCGGAAGCAAGCGTGCAATGCCACTGTGGCCCACTTTGTTCGTGCACGTCCACGGCTGGTCGGCTCCGCGGCCCTCATTTACTTCCTTCGTGCTTTTACCTCTTCATCACAGAAAGGAAAATTACGGCTAATGTACTTATAATCAGATTATATGATTATCTGACTGCTGCAGCTAATCTAACACTCTCCCACTCTCTGCCAGCCTTTCTCTGGGACGATCAGTGATTTATGTCTTTAAAAGGAAGTATAAAAACCAAACGCAACGAGTGAAACGAACTGTGAGATTAAACTAACCCTCCTCCACGACTTCCACACCCTCCCTCCCTCCCTCCCTCCCTCCCCCCCTCCTGCGCGCTCATCCCCCTCCTCGCTAAATTATCAGAGAGCTGTAATTAAAAAGTGCACTCTGGTTCTTGCACGGCGCTAACAAGCAGGCCAAAACGCACACATGGATACGCACGCAAATCCAGACTAAATTAAAGATAGTTAAGGCTCAACTAATCATCTGAGTCGGTGCCACAACAAGAGGGAAGAAAGAAAAACTCTAACTTACATTTCGGAGGTTTAGAGGAGTCCTGCGTTATAACCGAGGATGCACAATCACTCATTACTTATCATGAGTACATACTGAGAGTGTTCCTGGGAGGAAAACTCAGAAGAAAAACAGTAAAGATTTAACACCTTTAATTGACAAGCATTCATTAAACATTATCCATGAAACAGGTTGTGGATTACAAGCCATTTGAAGCTTTTACAGTTTTCAGGAACCATATTGTATTTTTAAACGGTGCTTAAGTACAAGACGGCGCAGTACTCTGGAGATTATCACTCTTTATCACAGCACGGTGTATTCGGGCCACATGTATATCATTAACTTCCTGTAAAGTGGTTACTTTCAAATAAGTTTCCATATTTCCATTACTATGACGCAAAGAGTTTTGTACTTGTCTGCATGGCAAGCAAAAATGTGTTTGTGTGTGTGTGCGTGTGTGTGTGTGTGTGTGTGTGTGTGTGTGTGTGTGTGTGTGTGTGTGTGTGTTCTAAAAAGTGTCTTGTTATGTGAATAAAGTCGATGTTCTGACGTTTAGCAGCATAGTCGAGACATTTGTTTTCCGAGTTCTTATGTATTCTTTTTTTATGCCAGAGAATAGTACATTTCAGGCCTGAGTATAGTAGTGCGTCTACACTTTGCATTTGGCAGTGCATAGTGACTATGCAGTATCTTCACTCCTGGAGCCTTTCCGTTTGCGTAAGGAGTATAAATTTAGCCTTACATTTAAGGGCATCATTCACCAGGTGCTTAAGTTGTTATGTATTCTTGTGAAGTAAAATGTGGGGGGGGTAAGGGGGGGAGGACTGCATCTTATACACTACTGCAACCTTCATATGTGTTTTTCATTTTCATGCCACGTCCTTGCAGGGACCTTCGTTCCGTGCAGGTTAATGTAGGACTGCTGGGGCAGATGTGGCTGTGTGTGGCTGTTTTGACATCAACGCAGCACCTGGTACGTGGATAAAACACCACCCAACGAGTATTTGAAGTCGGAGCCCAGCACGTCGTTAAGGGTAACATTTATGCACTTGATAATACCAAGCACCAATATGAGAACTTATATATGCAAATAAATATCTTGGAATTACTTTAAAGATGTTTTTACTTCCATTAGATGTTCATTTATTGGTGCTTCTAAAACAAGGCATGACCACACACTGTACTCGCAGCACAATCGTGAAGTGAAATATGATCTGTGACATGAGATATTTCATCTTGAAGATTACCAGATGTACCCCAGATGTACTATTTTGAACTTTTTTTCAGCTCCATCTCTTCTCTTCTTCTGGTGAAAACATGAGCGTTGTGTACAATGACGAATCAACGCCCCCCCCCCCCCCCCCCCCCCAGGATTGTGGCTGTGTCAGAATAAAGAAGAAAAAGTGAACATATAATAGACAAAGTTCTGCTACGGTAATAAAAAGGTGTTATGTGGCATCCTGTTTCTGAAGCAGCTCCAAACAGCTTTTGTTCCGCACATGAAGTCAGATTTTTCTTCTTCTTCTTTTTTTTTTTTTTTTTGTCATCCTCAAGTAGAAAGTCACGTCACAGCAGAGCCCCGTTTATTCACCAACAAATCAGATTCGGCAACCGAATGTCAGCAGATGACAAAGCTCTTGATGATTTAAGATTATCATATAATTATCCAGTGGCATAATCAGAAAAACCAGTTGTGGGAGTTTGGGTCGGGACGCGTCAAGACATCGTTGAAAAACATTCAGCCCTGAGAGATAACAAGCTAACCTGATGGAGGTTCACCCTGCGTCGCTACGATTCAATTACACATCAGCAGTCAGTAAGCTATGCTGTGTCAGTGCACCCAAACAAACCGGGTTCAAACAACAAGCACAGCTCCTCCGAGAAAGAGACGGAGCGTCATGTTGCACACTCTCACTGTTAGCTTCAGTTTGTAACGTCTGTGTGGATGTGCCAGTCTAATCCCATCATTATAACCAAGGAAGAGCCCTCCCTCAGTCTCAGAGGTATTTATTGTAAAGCAGAAAGTACATCCAAACCTGAATCTTTTTACCAGCTCCTCTGGAGACACACATAAAAAAAAAAAAAAAAACTCAATTTTGTCAGCACCATCACTCAACTCTATTCATATTTGTTATCAAATGCTTCAAGCCCACACCATGCAGACTCTTTTTGAAAGTTTCACAAAAGCTGTGCTATACTGTCTTGTAAGGCAGCACACAATCCAATCCCAGGTCTAATTATAGCCATCAAGAAAGACCAATGACTTCTTATGATCTGTTCATTATTTGGGGGCGGTGACAGAGACGTTAAACTACATTGCTGAGAAGCCACATTATTATCTCTTGTATGGCTCAGTTCACAGTAAAACTGGCAGGAGTCTTTTTTTTGCTATGGGTAACAATGAGACCGAACAGTAAAACCAACTTTAACTTCCCTGGCCACTCTACAAACTCGAAAGGGAAAAAGAAAAATTATAATAATAAAAACCACTTCCTTCTAAGCCTGCTGATGTAGTTTTAGATTTTGTCTATGGACTATTGATAAGTTCTATTGTCAGGCTTGACATGGTCGCTGGTCAATAAACGAGGGTGAGCAGGCGATGGACTGCAGCTGCCAGCAACGACACTCAGCAGCAATTACTCACAACATCAATACACAACATCCAAATCTTTCTCGAAAGCACAGTGTGAGGGAACTTTCCTGATCTGGTCTCAAGCAGCTATAAATTCGCTTGAATGACTGAGATCCTTTGCACATTTCAGAAAACACCTGAACGCCCGCCTTCATACTACATGTCTCTGGAATGGAGAAAATGTTCACGCTCCCACGTAAAAGCGCCAGGGGATGAAATGAGACGTGCTCATGTGTGTTTGCAAAGGGAGACGTTCTAAATTAATAATGTAACATTTTCGGCTTTATCTCCAGTGTATTATTTAAGCGGTAATGTAAGCTGGGAGAAGCACAGAACACACGTGCAGCAGGTATCAAAGAAGTAATTTACACTATTGATCTGGCATTGTGCAAGCAATCCACTAAGATGTTGAGTTCACCTGGCTTTTCAAGATTGTGTTTTGGTGGTTGCAGTTAATTTTACATTGAAAAGAAGTGATGACTCTTGCTGCACTATTTTAACAATAATAGTAATTTCATTTATAGAGTGCTTTCCATAAAACTCAAATACACTTTCTAGTTTAAAAGCACAAATAATCACTCCATCAAAGCACAGATGATAATTTAAAAAAAAAAAAAAGTTAAAAGCAAACACCTGATGTGAGTTCATTTTAAGCATGTCCCAATCAATATTTTGATGCTTGTTTATTCTGCATGGATCAAATTCATGTTTATGTTTGGGATTCTCGTGTAAAATGCATTATTTGTTCACCCTAAAGCCTCGATTTCAACTATTTCAAGTAAAAACAGAAACCTTTCACTGTGTTTTGGCTGTAGGTTTGCATGACAATGGCCTTAATCAGAAATATTCCGATTCAGATTACTTCTGATTAACACCTGGTTTACCCCCATTTTAAAAGAAAAGGGCATCGAGTTTTCATTTCAGAAAAATTTCATGATTACAACGCAACGCTTCGAAAACAATGTTGGCAGACATGCCAGGCCAGGACTTGGTTGTTTTTTTGTAATAAAACAACACAGATTCATGAAGAAATCAGTCAATAGAACCACTTTTTTTTGCAAATTGCCATCAATGCACCTGATAAACACTCAATTTCAAAAGCAACACAGACGGTAATCTTGCAATTTCAACAGCTTAGAAAGTCATGAGTTGTTTTGGTGTGAAACCACCAAAGATGCATGTGCAATGTTCATCCTTGCACGGAACCTAAAATAGGACCTTCGACCGTGGACTTAAATTGTTTAAATCGGGCCTTTGAAGTTATATCTCAATGCAGGGAGGACTGTATTTAAGTAGAGTCCCCAGTGAAAGCTAATTTGGCAGGCGGAACTGGCATTAGCTTGCAGCTTACATCTTTTTTAAAATTAAAAAAAAAAAAGAGGTATCTTTGCATTTGTTCTACTGAGCTTACATCCAGGAATTACATGTCATACACTGGATATTATACATGTCAAATCCTATAAAAATGACAGCTGTATGAAGCAGCATTGAGACGTATGTACTGCATCTCGTACATATAATTACTGCATTCACTGCCTTTAATCCTCAGTTCACCCCACAGACATGTTCCGCCGTCACAGTATAGACTGCTCTGCGACAACAAACCCAAACTTCCTTCTGTAAATATATAACAGAATCACGAAATCCAGCCCCGTGTAAGATGGCATTATATTTAGCACATGCACAGTCGAATGAAGTGGTATTGAGGTACAAGCCAAATAATTCTTTAGGCTTTCTGCCCTGACTTTTAAATGTTAACTACACAACATTATGTCTGCCGTTTTCTTGCCTGTGTTTGGTTAAGAGGAGTATTTCCATCTTGTTCTAAGGAGGCCAGCAGCACATCTGAAGAACTGCAGTGAGAAAAGACTGAAGCAAAGAAGAAGGGAAAAAAATCTAATATGTGTCATCGCTCCCGCTGCTCTGGGTTTAACTTTTTGATAGCCTTACTGTTTGCAGTTGGATTTTCATTTTAGTTGTGTGCCGACGTTCCTCCTGCAGAACAAGAGCTACAATTGTGGATGCGGGCGACACAAAAGTGCCGCAAAACAACACAAAGTAAAGTCTGCAAAGAAAAGTGGTACACAGGAAATGATGAAATAAGGAATATCATGGAATGTGAGGATACCATGGAATTCCAGTAACTATTTATTTTAAAAGTAGCAAAGTAGATTACTTGGTGGATAATTCACTTTCGTATACCAAAAAGATGCTTACTTAGAAAACCGAACCCTCCAAAACATAATTAAAGTGAAGGGTAGAGTATTTGTAATTCATTAATTCCACTTCTGAAAGCAACAGCATTGAACAAACCGAGGACTCTCATCTTCACCTGCAGACAGCGCCGGTGTGAGGAAACAGTGGAATGGCCGAGCAGAGGCCAGAGGAGCAGCCGTGGCAGAATATGTACTGTCAGGAGCACGAGGTAAAGAGCCAAAGTACACAACTCTGACTTCGCACTTTTCTTCTTCTAAGTCCAGCAGGCCGAGGTCCAAACAAGGTCGTTTTATTTTTTGACCAAGTAATCCAAGACATGATCAAAAACAATGAGCAACATTCAGGATGAAGGCACTAACACCGTGAAGAGAAGTTCACTGAAACAGAAGAAGTTTCAAGGTGCTTCAGGTGATCGGCGTACAAAATTCATTCGCTCGGTGAACACAGCAGTACTTGTAAACAAAGTTGAGGAACAAATTCTCAGATTTAATTATTGGTGGTGAGTGTGTTGGCTTCACACAGTCAAAGAGTCAAAGAGTGTTTAAAGTGCTCATGAATGACAGCATGGCGGCGTGCGGTCACCAGCGAGGTGCCACTCTTGCACCTTAGTGGATTCTGTGATTGCGACCCAGTATGGTCGGCTCCCGGGTCGCCTGTGATTGGCTGATTGAGGTAGACTAATGAATGACTGCGCAAAGAAGCCGGAGACTTATTCTGCTCTGATTAATGTGTTTTCCTCAATGCCAATTAAACACTGATTACACAAATTAACAACTCTGGGCCACCATAATCACTAAGTGCTCACACAGGGACTGGCGTTGATGGAATGGGCTGCAAACATATGCACACAAGTACACACACACACACACACACACACACACACACACACACACACACACACACAGCCGTGGGCAACACACCCAGTTCGTCCTCCTATCCTTGCCTAAAGCCCCGTCAGGGGCTGGCAGTTGTTAAAACCTAATGCTTTTAGCTCCATGTCGTCCAAGATAGAGTTACCGACCACATTCACCAGTTACACTCTTCTCTAACTCCACTCACTTTCCTGCACGCACACACACACACACACACACACACACACACACACACACGCACACACACACACACACACACACACACACACACACACACACACACAGAGAGGAAAAAAAGACGTCACCCAGAGCCATGCAAGACTACGCATATACACACACACACACACACACACACACACACACACACACACACACACACACACACACACACACACACACACACGTCGGGTCTCAGACAGACAGCTGGTGCCAAAGGGTGCAGTTAGTGGATCCCCCCTCTGGGATGGGTTCCACCCCCTTCCCCTCGTGCAGAGCCGGAGGCGAAGAGGGACAAGAAGTGAGATTAAAGGGAAGGAAACGGGGACAGGAGAGGAGAGGAGAAGTTGGGGGAGGCGAGTGACAGGGCATGAGAGGAGTGGGAGAGATACGAAAAAAGGAAGGTTTCTCTGCAGACTGAATGTAATGTGACACCAGGGGGTGGAGGGGTGAGAGGGGGTGACAGCATGGAAAAACAGAGTCAGTCCAGGATGAGAGAAGGAGCAAGAGGGGGGAAAAAGTGGAATGAGAGAGAAAATGAAAAGAGGTTCACAAAACTCTTTGAAATCGCTCCTTGCGTGCGTGCGTGCGTGCGTGCGTGCGTGCGTGCGTGCGTGCGTGCGTGCGTGCGTGCGTGCGTGCGTGCGTGCGACAGACAAATTAAATATTAATGTGCTGACGACGTTAGAAAAACCACCAACCACTTGAACTTGTGTTTTGTTTTGGAGTCACCTCATGAACCTGCCCCTGGTTAGTGGGTGCTACGTTGTGTGTGTGAGTGTGTGTCTGTGTGTGTGTCTACCTGCTTGAGCACATGTGCAACACAATGCACTTCACTGTTTCAGCAGAACTGTGTTGCAGAAAATTGAAAAACGGGGGAATGAAACAGTTCTATCTCCATCCAAGTGGATCCATACAACGCCCTCCTGAAGCCAAATGCGTGCGTAGGCAGCACTCTTGTGTTTGTGTGTCTACGTGTGTTTGATTGGCGCTGCACTCTGTTTTCGCGCACACTTGGTTTATATTCACGATTTACCCTAATTTTAGGGATTCATTAACTTGGTATGCTTCTCATTGTGTCAAGGGGGGGTGAGGAGGGGTCACTGCAGCAGGGAAATAGGAGGGTGGCAGCAAATAGCTTGACCTCGCATTGCATTACTGTATTGTTCCGTTTGTGTGGCGGTGAGGGGACAAAACACACCTCTCCCTCTCTTTTCCCTGCTCTGCCTCGCTCTATTCATTTATGACAATATAGGTTTGCGGGAGACGCCCGCCGCGTGTGCTTGTGTGAGCGTGAAAAGACAGAAAGGCCCAGCTGTTTCATTATACACGTCTAATACATCCACGATACGAGCTAATTAGATTTAGAGTTGGCATGGACGGGATGACCGTGAGGTGTGTGAATGGAGAAGGACGGAGGAGGCAGAGAGGACGGAGACGGCGAGGAGCCGAAGGCTGAGAAATTCTTTCAGCAGCGATTGTGTTGAAAGCAGCCGGTTCAAAAGCCGATTCACAGACGCAATGCAATTATCTACAGACCTGCTGCAGCGCGGAAATACACACGCACACAAACACACACACAAACACACACACAAACACACACACAAACACACTGCCCACTCTCACAGCCTGATGAGCAGATGACATTCTAATAAGCCAGTATGTCACATAAAGTGACTCTGAAAGCACATAATCAAGTACATTTTCCAGGAACTCCAGCAAACAGTAAATTCAGAGCCCAAATACAAACACACCATGCAGTCACACGCTCGCGCACGCATACCCGTGTATGCTCTGCTCCGTTGCAGAGACCGTTGAAGGTGCGTCTGCTGGGCATGAGGAGCTATTTAGAAACGATGCTCACTGTAATCAGCATAATGCTTGCCGGGAGCCGTGGACTGACATTTAGAGCAGTGGATTATTGGAGCAAAACCCACACGCTGCCTTTTAGAGAACACTATCATATTATTAAAGAGAACTATTATAGATTGCTGTTGTAATACCAACGGGACACCGGCCGCATGAGAATTTGTGGTTTCGGTACAGGAGTCAGACTTTGTTGTGTCCATGCATAACGTATTTACTGAGGACGGCTACAAATTGGCTCTCAAGAAGCTGCGAGGGAGTTTGACAGAGAGCAATAAGGGCCCGTCGAAGCTGCAGGTTCCCAACCTACGGTCCAGGACACCCCTGGAGACGCAGCAGAGATCACAGCGGGAGGCCAAGGCTTTGCCTGCAGGCGTTCTCACAATTAGATTTGCAGATATAAAAGAATACTGTACTGGTACTGTACTGTAGTTGTTTCAGTTATCTGTACTTCACACTACTTTCCGACAGCCTTGTACTCCTCATGTTCCTAAAACTGACTCTATGAGGACAATTCAGAGCTAAAGTGACTGAAATAATGATTAAATGCCAAGATCCTGTTTCTGTGCTTCTCAAATAGAAGCTTGAGCTGGAAGTCCTTGTGTTTTATTTAAAGTCCAATTGGATTATTAACAGTTGTCTTTTTTATTTAGAAAAACATTTTTGTGACTGACAACAGTGGAATCATTATTTGTTTTGTGTTCTGTGTGCATGTGCAGCTGAACAGACTCATTTAAATCATTTAGAATATTTTTTTGGCCTTAAAATTATTATTATTTTTTTTTTTAAATTGTCATTATATTTTAGAGGCAGTTTTCCTATAGAAGGTATAAAGGCCACAGTCGTTTTTTAAACAAAATAAATCATGTGAGGAATGTGTAGAAGTTTGGGACAGGCGAGGCTCTCCTTGTCAGAGCCACAGGACATTTTCATTGACTTCTCCACTGCTGAGGGCAAAGTGTGGCCTCACATTGAACAGATCCATCAGGGGCCATTCCCGGGGATAAATGTCAGTCATTAAGCCCAATGATCTATCTTTTGTATCTTTTCTTTAAGAATGAACCACCGCTTTACTACTCTGATAGATGTATGGCGCAGGAAAGCTATGTTCCCCTTCTTTATCTTCTTGTCTTGACAACCATCCACAATCCAATAGAGACAAACACTCTTATTATGTGTAATCACAGGCACATTGTCTCAGTGAAGAGGGGGAAAAAAACAAACCGGAGAATGTAAATGAGCAGAATTCAAGAGGGACTGAAGTCAATCATGATTCAATGCAAACCTTTAGGAAGGGACTAATTGTACGTCTTCATGTGTTGCAAATCCCAGGAGAATGCCTACCGGGGGGGTGGGGGGGGGGCTTAATACACTCCATCCGTTATTGTATGAAAACACCTTTCATGAAATCAATTTAGTCCTCCGGGAGATACAAAACAACAGCGACACGCCGACCTCTAATTTACTGAACCAGGGGCGAACCTGCGTGTGTCACCGAGCCATTTTTTATAATCACTCTAACCAAGGCACAACAGCCACCAGCGCAGTGCGGTGGGAGACGCTGGACCAGCATAAGAGCATTATTAGACTGCAGAATCGGCAGCGGAAGTTGATGTGAGCCTCAATAAGAGTCAATCACATCAGCTCTTCCCATTACCCTTTTTATAAGCAACAGACAATTTAATGGGTGGCGAAGAGAGTCCCGGCCAGTTTCTGTGGGGGAAGTGAGGAAAAACCAGGACACACAACAGACGCTCATAAATATTACCGTGACACAGTCCAAATACTCACATACAACGGCTCGAAACTGCTCTCAAGACAGTGCAACTGACGATTATCACAGTCATGTTGGGGGGAATTTACATTTCAAATGACATAGAAATCAGTTTGGGTGGAGTAATATCAGTAAATTGCACTAAAACACTCTGGGAAAACAACCACAGCAGATGTAGCTTCAAAAAATGAACAAAAAACATCTTTCCTTAATGGTATGAAGTAAGTTACATGAATGACCTTTGTCATATTTGTGTATGTAAACGCGTGAATAAACCTTAAACAACAGCACAGATATAAGACAACCTAAAAGTTCTTCCAAGTCACATCTGAAAAACGCCAAAAACGTTGCGTTGTCACTTGAAACGCTGTCGTGTAAACGACAATCGAGGATGAGCCCCCCCAAACAGAGAACATCTTTATTTCTCAACAGTGTGCTGGTTCACAAGGAGTTTAAGGGTTTAAAAACAAATCATTTTATCATATATGATTTGTCTTCACATCCAGGATAAGTGTTCTTGGTATCTATACCTTCTTGTAGTTTTTTTTATTTTTACAATCAATCATTCACAGTTCAGTGAATATGAAGGCTTGAGGCCAATAAATTGTTGCTGGGCTTCATACTGAGTAGATTTTCATATCACGACTGCAAAATCGTGCTTTGGAAGCTTTGGACGGGAAACAAACATGATGTTTACCTTTCTTTTGACTGAAGGAACGTCAAGCAGCACTTTTGTGTCAAATGTCTGCAGTTTCCTTAACTTTCGGTCAGAAAGTTTCCATGACTGAGTAAAGTAATTTGAGTGATATTCCTCAATGTCATCAAGGTACTACATGAGCTCTTGGTATTGTTTGTGTTTTTTGTGGTTAAAGAGCAAATATAGTTCACCTGCTTCAAACGTAGTGTCTGTCGTCTAGGGTTTTGTCTTTTGTGTTACCTATTCTCCTTGACTCAACACTCTACACACAAAGACCACACACAAACACACACGTTGTGCTGAAAACTAGTTATTGCAATACCAAACAACCTCAAGCGGGTTGGATAACTTTGGTAGGTGTACAAGCAGCAGATCGCAAAATTAGATAAGTTGTTTTGTCTCATTTGGTTCATTATTTTGGGTTAAAGTGATTCATATTAAACAAAAACATGACATATTGTACCTTTAGGTAATCATCACTCTCACACTATTCTGATCACTATTCTAACTTCATCTCCGCTCTCATTGTGTTACTAGGAAGCGTTTGGTGGGCGGGCCTTAAAGCTTCTGATGGCCACTCTTCTTGAAGTGAATCTTATTTGATTGACATCACGTGTCCCAACATCCACCGTAAAGCTGTTCCATGTACTGTGTACCGGATCATATCTCTCCTGGTATCACCTTCAAAAAGAGGTCTGTTTAACTCTGTGGCCTCATCTGCGGCTTTTTGTATCCAAAGTGATCCATTTGATTAATTTCATGTCCTTTTTAATAAGAGAAGATAATTAAATGTAAAATTCATTAAAGACTGTTATTTTGCTGTCATGTGAGCGCTGCACAAGATTCATGGCGTAATCTAAGGAGAGCCTGCGTGAAAAATGCATCTTTACTGACCATTAGCGTGCCGGTGGTGAGGTCTATCCCTGAATGATCAAACTACCATGTAGAAGTGCACACTTTTTGTTTTCAACCGGTTAAAGTCAGATCTTTAAATTAGTTGCTTTACTAATCTATAGTTAATGCAGCCACACCTCTCCTCCAGGTACTGAAACTTCACTTCACGGGCGTGTTTCTACCACGCACATGCACATTGGAAGGGAAAAGTCAAGTCCAGTGGAGTGACACGATGACAGGTTGAAAAGCTCAACCAACCAAACGCAACAATGAGTGGCAGCGTTGACTGTCGTGAACATTCTGCTGACTCAAACACAACAGCAGCAGAAAACACAGCTGAGCCACCAGGCTGATACATAACTCAAGTTGACTGAGGTATGCAAGTGCGTGTGTGTGTGTGTGTGTGTGTGTGTGTGTGTGTGTGTGTGTGTGTGTGTGTGTGTGTGTGTGTGTGTGTGTGTGTGTGTGTGTGTGTGTGTGTGTGTGTGTGTGTGTGTGTGTGTGTGTGTGTGTGTGTGTGTGCAGCTCAGCACAGGCTAATGCTGAAAGGTTTGCATCAACGGGCAAACAAGATAATTAATTTCTCTCTTTCGCTCGGATGCCTTCATTTTATTTTCATTTGTTTTCCTTTCTCTCCTTCTGGTCCCACGTTCACAAGATAAAGTGAATCCTGCGAGAGACGGCTTGTGACTCAGAGCACAAGCACATTCATTTTCCTATAGGATAACTAAATGTCTGCAAGAACGGGGCGAGTTTGTGTGTGTGTGTGTGTGTGTGTGTGTGTGTCCCCGCTCTGCATGTGTGCACTTAATGAGATGAATGGGTGTGTGCCTCCCCTTCCCAATTACACTGAGTGGAGGAGTGAAACAAGTGGCAGAGAGGAGAGAAAGATGTAACACTGGGAGGGACAGAAAAGGGGGGGGGAAAGAATGTTCAGTGATTGGGGAGAGAGGAGGGAGATAAAGTGAGTCCGTTAGCCAACAAACTATTTTCTCTCTTCTTGGGTCTTCTCTGTGAGGGACTCACTTCATCCGTCTTGACAATGAATGTTTGATAATGGCACTGTGTCGTCTCCTCTCATCTATCCATCTGCCCCACTGACCCCATAACTGACAACCTATTCTACTTTTACTTTCTCTCTCAATTACTTATTTTCTCTCTCTGATTACTTTTCTTCATATCAGCGTATCTTCTCGTCTATCAGTGCCCATTTATTTGCTCGTCCATCAATCAGTTTTTCTTCTCTCTTTTTAAAAAGGAACCGTACGCACATGGTTATAATATACTCAAGCCTGTGTCAATCAGAGCCGTAATTTAATAACATAGGATGAATGCACACACACGAACAAGCTTTTAGCTGCTCCAGCTTTTCATTTCAAATGCCCAAGATGGGTAATCGTCAGAAATAGCCACGTAGTACTTTAAGCAGTACTGGGGGCACTTTGCTTTGAAACGGCATTCGTCTTACAAGGGACTTCTTCTCTCACATTAGCTAAAACACACTTAAGTTGAAAAGAAGTGGGCCACTGATAACAGTCCAGCTCCTCCCGATTCCTTTTAACTGAATATGAAATAAAAAGCCAATAAAGAGACAGATGGAACCCCGATCAGTATTTCAAAAGTAAAATGTTACATCGACACGGTCAATCTGATAAGTTGGTTCACATTTCAAATAATTTCAAAATAATAATAACATTGCAAATTAAAAGATATACATTTAGGATAAAGAACGAATTAAACGGGAGAAAACAAGTCCCTAAGTCTGCCACTGGGGTATCAGCTGCACAACAACATCCCATTTATATGACAACGTTTCAAGTGAAAACACATCATTTTTGTGTTTTCCCAAAATCTTGAGTGACATTGTTTTGAAAACAATGTCCATTTACAACGAAATATTTTAAAAACAATGTCGGTTCACATGGAAATGTTTTGGAAACAACGTCCGCGTACACAGTAACGTTATGGAAACGTCTGTTTACGCGTAAAATGACAGAAACGTTGTGGTTCTCATGTGGGAACTCGAGTCAGTTCTGTTTTGTGTACTAAAGCCACTTAACCCGATGCATGCAGGCACAGTACAGCGTGCTGTCAACATAAAAGATCCTTTAAAGTGTCTTTCTTACAAACAACTTTGTCTCCACATGTGTTCCAGATGATGCTGCCGTGAGTGTACACTTTATTGGAGAAGCACTGTTGATGGAGCACACGCTGCATTTCACCGTTATGAATGAAACCTTCTCACACGATCACAGAACGATATACTAAGTCTGTAGCGCACATGTGCAGAATCAGAAAAGGTACTACTTCTATACATTCCACGCTTTGTACATATTGACTGATCACTGTGTGACGTGTACGGCAGGATTCCACCAAAATATGTTTTTTTTTAATGTTTTTTTTTCTCTTTTGAATTAATTCATTAATTAATTTAGGTAATTTTCCGGTTTTCTCATGTTTTCTTGTCTTGTTCTGATTTGAGAGTTGGATTTTGTTGTTGTTTTGTTTTTTTTCTCATCCTGTCAGCCCTGATATGATTGGCACTTTCATTTTTGCCCTCATTTTTCTTTTCTATATTTTTTTATGTCCATTGGGTCTTCTTGTCCCTATGTTTGTCTGTTTAGTTATACTGAAAAAAAATTCTAAATAAAATATATATATATATATTAAAAAAAAACAAAAGGAAGCCATTTTCAAAAGATTCTGTTTTCAGTGGCTCCGAGCACTGTTGTCACGTAAAATGACAGTTTTCAGTTTTCACTTGAAAACATTGAGTAAACTGGGCCTGAATTTGTTTTCCTGCCGACCTGGTGACCGACTAATCCCAGCCACCCTGCTTGGTTGGTGTCGGATCAGTGTCAACGTGTTTAATCATCATGGGGAGGAGGGTCAGCTGACACGGCCACACGGCCACCACTGAGGAAGGAGTTGATTGTGTTAGAAATTCTGCAAAAAAAACACACAGGTGAGGCCGCTTTCACTGATCTATGCGGAGGAGAAAATTTGATGGAACGTTTAAGATGTCACCGAAGTGATGACATCACAGCTTGCGAATCAGCTTTACAGGTTATTTTCAGTGTAAAAATTATATGATCGGCTTTCAGGAGAAAGCGCAGCTGATCACAAGCAGAGGAAACCGGCAGCAAAGAGATTTCTGGCTCCGCTTCAGTAAAAACAAGAAACAACTAAACCAGGCTGAGGATGAAATTTTAAACAAACGTTAAAGGCAAAAGCAGACGGTGTAACTACATCAATGTGTACTTATAATGCAAAGCTGAGGAGAGCCTGGCAACATTTTTATTTTTTTTTTTTGTGCAGTTCTGACTCAAAACGATTGGCTGCGTGTTTGAATAGAAGTAAGGTTGTAACCTCTGACGGTGCATTCAGCTTTAGCGGCCCAAAGGAAATAATACAAGAGCAGATCTTTGCGGAAAGCCGCTTATCCCTGCAGGTGATGCCCAAAAAAGAATTAAAAACCTCAGTATGAACATAAAAATACGACTGCAACAACCTGCGCAAACGTTTTAATTACAAATCTGCACTGGAGAGATGGTCATAAATATTATTAATTGATGTTAATCCTCAAAGAATGTAACCATTGTGCCCTCCCTCTGAGCACTGCATTGTAAATACAGAGGATATAATAATACAGTGATATATTTCAGTTATTCTGTGATCGTACAGATTCCAGATGCTTTAAGAAAAGATGAGGCTAAACACAAAGTTTTAATCAAAACAATGTAAGGCTGCAGTTTCCCTGCCGTTGTCTTTTTTACTGAAAACAGCTTGTTCTTCAAAACAAAAGTGTGATATTAGAGGTTTCCAATCAAATTCGTCCCGTGGAAGTCGGCCTTTCAGGTTTGAACTTGGGAAACTGCAAGTTGTCCGAGTAAAGCTTTCAATATGTGTGCAGTGCGACTTATGAGTGATAAACAGCATTTTCTCGTTGTTTATGTAGAATTTGGAAGTTTGTTTTTTGCCCATTTTAATGACTTGTGCATACAGATCAGCCACAACATTGCCCGTGGGTATGAAGTTAATGAAAGTTGGCAAAATGCTTTTATTTTTCCTTGCAATCTTCTGTAGCTCTACAACATTTTTCTTACCAAAACCAACATCCTTTAGATTTAGTACAAATATGTAGTTATTTGTCGAGGTCACCGTTTATACATTTATCACTAAAGCAGCCATGTCAATTTCAGGGACGCACACCATTAGTTGGCTTAATGATTAAATGACCGGCTGTGGCTATCGGGGTTTTAGTCATAGGCAAGGCGCCACTTAACTATCATGCAGTCAAAACCCTGTACTTCAGCAGCACACACACACACAAACATCTAAATATTCAACAGTCCAAAATTTAAGAAACACTCACCTCACTCACTGCTAAATGGAGTTCACTTATAGAGCGCTTTTCCGCCGCGTAAGCAGTCCCCCACTTTACACTGTTAATCACATTCACCCATTCACACACACATTCACACACCAATGGAGGCGGCTGCCATGCAAGGCACTCAGTCCACCCACTGTTGCTCACGGACACTTCGACACGTGGAAAAAGGTGGAGATGAGGAGACTACGACTGATTCTGACCGCAGACTTATGGCAAAATTATTGTCACCAGCTACTCACGAGTAACACACGCTCACTGCAGCGCGAGCCGAGTCTCCCCACAGCGGCTGCCTCCTCACAGAGGTATGCCCACCTCTACCTCCTCTACCTCGGATCAAAGGACTGCGCTAAAAACCTCTGGCCAGGAACTCACTCAAGCAACACACACACACACACACACACACACACACACACACACACACACACACACACACACACAGTATAGTATTTTTTTGGCTGTTCCTGGATGAGATCAAAAAGGCCTTTTTCTTTTTTTTCTTTGCTCTGAGCCTATAGCATAAATCACCAGACGTAGACGATCACACACACACACACACACACCTGTGGCACATCAAACGCACCCAGCTGAGAACACACACCTGCAGCAGGGTAAAGCCCTGAGATTGAACAAGTAAATCATGCTGCTCTAAACACACACACACACACACACACACACACACACACACACACACACACACACACACACACACACACACACACACACACACACACACACACACACACACACACACACACACACACACACACACACACACACCACACACAGATGACAACACACTCCCCTGCACTTCTACTCAACCCTGCCTGACCTCGGTAATATTCCGTGACTGGTGTCTCACTATGCAAAGATCCCATTCAAATAGTTTGTGGTGACTCCGCCGCAGAGAAGACCAAGGCAAACAAATGCAGAACCTCAGCCAGGTGTGTTTACAGAGAGCGTTGGGAGGCGATGCGCTTCCTCTCAGTATCACTCCACGCCCTCTGGATGTTCCACCAAAAATAAAAAATAAATTAAAAAATGGCAACACTTAAAAGAGGGAAGTGAAGAAAAGTGAGACAGAGAGGAAGAAAAGTTGCAGTGAGCGAGATAAACAGAGAAGAGAAGGTGCAGGGAAATAAAGAGAGTCAGCCTGAGGTATGATCCGCTGGAAGGTTGCCCGTTTGAATCCCAACACAGACTGAAAACATTCTGGAGAGTCACTTTCTTCACCCCTCTGTGGGCCTGCCTCTTAAGCCTTCAACTAATCTAGCGCTGCCACTAAATGACTGGCAGTACAAGTCTGGGGTTTTAAAAGGCATATCCCAGGTGTTAGGAGAGGGACCAAGTGTCTGCGTCTCTCCGATATATCTCCAGCCACCTGCTATTTCATTTCCACCAGTTGTTCCTGAACAGAATAAGAATCTGTTCCTAGATTGCCTTCGGAAACCAGAAATCTGTTCTTTTTTTCCGCCATCCAAACTGTTGTTGACGTAGCGTTTGAATAAATTAAAGTTTGGAGTCAAGCACACACACACACTCACACACACACACACACATCCTTCGCACACAATACCCTCTCCATACAAGAGTAGGTGGGTAAAATGTCACGATACATTTACATAAACTGTACAGGCTGCTAAACTAAAGCAAACTGGAAAAACTGTGAAATGTACCTTGCAAATATATTCAAGCCTTTTAGTTCTGGGTTGTTGTTTTCTTTCCCCCCCCCCTCGTTTGTTCATAAGGAGAAAACATTGTTATACAATGCAATATCAATGTGTGAAATTTTTCCTGCATAGCAGACAACACTGTGGTGAGCACATCTGCAATATTATAGACCGCCACTGACTAATTAGACATTACAGTAATGCACAGTAATTACAGTGAAGTATCATGAACGTAAAGTCATTCAGCAAGTGATCTGCAGGGTGTGCATTCTGCTTCACAACATCATGCTCCACTTGAACAATAAGGGGTTAAAAACTTACTGCCAACGTTGTATTTTCTGGACTACAACTCACATCTATCAAAATTGTCAGTTTTGAAGTAAAACACATAGCAAGATAAAAAAAAATATTGATGAATTAATTCCTCATATTCGTAGGGGAGCGGGTTTGTTATCGCTTCAGACAAACAGCTTTCTCTTGTAGTGATGTCGAACCATGAATACTTTCAGACACTGCGTCTCAGGTGTTTTGGTGACGTGACGTAATGAATACACCTAAATAGATTTTAGGAAGCAGCCACACACTCGTGTGACGTTGCGCTCTCTCTCGTGTGGCTTTGAGCAAACTGTATGCGTGTGATTTGCCGGTGAGAATACATGGATTTGCGACCGTTTAATAAGTAAACAAATGCATTTGTTTGTTGATTTCCATTCTGGACCAGGCCATTTCTACCATTTATAACTCGATACTCTTTCCAATCACGCCACTCACACTGCTCACAATATGAGCTCCAGCCTCAGTAATTTAGCAAATATAAGAACAGAACAAGATCATGGCAGCCTGGTCTTGTTGGTTTCACTTGTTCCTAACTTGATTTTCCAGTTTCCAACCGAATAGAAATTGTTGTGGCAAGCCGTTTATGCAAAACAGTAAGAAGTAATTTTCATATCACAGCCTAACAAAAGGAAAATAAAGCTCAGATTGATTTCTCTGGTATATGGCGCAAAATGCTCAATAAAGTATTTCTTCAATCCTTTCCCATTTGAAATCAAATCTGCACCGACGAAATGTCTCCTCCTGAGTCCCTCCTCGCCCAACTACGAGCAGCAAGCAGGTTTTAAGGCCTGACGCCTCCTGCAGAAGTCATCTGTGGCGACTCCACGTTCACAGGAGCGGAAACCGCGGGGTCACGGTTCCGAAACCCATGAAACGAGAAAGAATATTAGAGACCTGTCTCAAGTTGTGAGCCACAAAGTTCATGTACCGAGACTGTCGCAGGGAGGAGGCAGAGCCTGAGCTCCACTTCCTCCCCGTTCATCATTCTGACTGACAGACACATAAATATTCTGTCAGGTTACTTTGTTACCAAACCTCTTTCTCGAAGTGCCACTTCCCAAAGAAAGAAAGTGAATTGGCGTCACATTTTCATGTGATAACACACCCCCCCCCCCCCCCCCGTCAGCCAGAACATTAACACCACCGAACCCAGAGAGCAAAGATCTGCAATCTTCAAGGTGCGTTGCCTTCCAGCCGTCAATATTCTTGTCAAACTCACTCAAATTGCACTACAACACATCAACATTGAAAATAAAACGCCCACTAAGACTAAGACTGGTGTTATTTACTTCATGTGTTACAGCTGATTGATCTATAATCACATTATACTGTGAAGCATGATCATTATAACATTGACAAATGATGCTATATTAAAAAAATTACATTTCAGATTAAATTCATGGAACATGAAATGTGTTCAAATACAATCACATATTACTCTGACAGTATAACTTGCGTATGAGATGTTTTTTAATACTATGAATCTGTGTATGCGTCTGCATTGCAGCAACATGCAATATTTGTGTTTTATTCAGACAATCAAAGCTCCAGGAAGAAAATCATCCGTTGATCAGGTAGAGGCAAATATGGTGATTCATTTCTCAAAATCTAAATTGTAGAACACACAGCAAAGAAAAACGGGTATGTGTTGCCAGTGTAATTACTGCTCTGATTAGAACCCAGTAATCCCCATGCAGCTGTTTGTTGGTCTTTTAACATACATTAGTGTTCACGACTTTGCAAAGTGCTTAATACCATTAAATCTCATCAAATGAACCACATAGGGTTTAGTTTATCTGTTCTTTTTGCTCATCTTCTGGATTCAGCCTATTTTAAATGCACCATTTAGAGCGTCCGATGCAATATTGTGACATTTAAAATAAATGTATTTCCCTTTTATTTTTATAGACAAGAATCCAGTGAGGCAGTTTGGGTTGAATTGATGTTTTTTTTTTCTTTTTTTTAATACAAACACATACACCTTTTTTTTTTCCATTTAACACATTGTGTGACTGCTCTTTTTTATTTGTCTGCCACCTTTGGTTTCTCTACTTTTCTCATGTCTTCGATTATATTGCGATGTAGGAAGAAAACAGCCAAAGGTCTCAAGCAGCAGCCAAGATTAAATTCCACGAAATATTATAAACAGCCAGGTCAGAAAATGAACGGAGGATTGCCGGTCAAAGGTTGCAGTGGTTCTCTTTTCATTGCATATGCACTTCTGATTACATTTTCAGCAAGAATATGCAAATGTATGCATTGCCATTCATGTGTACAATGTTAGGCACAAAGGTAAAGCAGGACATTCTGTCTTTGTAAAGCTTTTAGTGCTCTGGCTTTATTCATAGAGCGGTGTTGACTGATTAAAGCTCCGTTGAATGGTGTTGTATTATAGGGTTGTGCTATTATAGCAGATGTTTCTGCTTGCATTTACTATTCAGTATTGTTCCTTGATCTAACATTCCCTTCATACACACCCGACCCGCAAGGAATTGGAAATGCTTCACTCACATCTCATGGAGGTGTAAAGTTACCTGACTGTGTGTGAGGCAGCTGTAGTGGGAAAAACAGGATTCCGCTATTGTGAGATGACAGGAGGTTTTTATGCTCACTTCACAGTGACTCACCCCCCCCCCCCCAAAAAAAAAACAAGAGAGGCTTGAGTTTGAATCGTATTTCCTCCATGCGAATTTAAAATCTTGTTAGCTGAAGGGCTTCCGAGTAATTTACAGTATGATTTGAGGAATAATCATAAATTATGTATATATCACCATATTAAGATGATGAAACGTGTTGTCAACGTCTGTTTATTTGCACATCCAGCATTTAAAGAGCAACATGGATCGTTAAGTTCTGTTTCTTGATGCTTGGTGAGTATAAGTCCATCATCCACACTACATGAGTCCATTTTTAGTTCCAACCAGCGACAGCTGAACTGTTTAGCTTCAACAAATCTGACTACTACAACAAAACCACGGCCTTCCTGCAGCCCCGCCTTCAGAGAGGTGTTAACAGAATATTTAAGATCCTTAAAAATAACAGTAAAGGTAGCCATTCTGCAGGGAAATGACTGTGGCCAATAAATAATGTATAACGTTATGAAACTTTACGCTTCCATGTCAACAAACATTATCTTAAGAAACATAATCTGCACTGACTTTAAATATTGATGAGGGAGCTGAAGAATTTCTAGAAGCCATGATGTAAAAAGTTGGGAATGTAACTAAAATGTGAATAAAAATAAAAAGTGGCAACGTGTAAAGCGTATCACATCTATATATAAAGTCCCATGTTAGAATTAAGAAAATATATTTAAAACTTTTCTGCTCATTTTAGGAATTGCATGCAACTAGTTGTGGTGTGGCGTTTTTCTCCATACATTCTAGTTTCCAAAGACAGACGCAATTATTCTGTTCATTAGCTACTCTAAGTTGCATGTAAATTAGAATGTGTCTGTCTCTCAATGACGGACTGGTCCCATGTCTAGAGTGTCTCTTGTCTTTGTCCATAATCAGTTAGGATTGGCTCAAACTAGGCGAATGGATTGCACATTTAAAGAAATTTCACACCGTGTCTTATTCAGAAATCCATTTGTACCGTTTTGTTCATTCAGGACATAAAGTTGGAAGAATCAGTCGTGTTTCCACGAACATGTGGGTGAAGCACACTGCAGAAGCGTTTTACCACAAACTGTTGTCTGCAGCATCGTACTAACCCGCTGAATAAGCAAACTTTCACACCCCAGTGGTGGAAATAACTCATCTTGATGACGACTACTCATAGCAGTTTTCCCTTCACAATAGCCGGAGGTCTTATTAAATTAGTGTGCATGTGGCAATAATTTGCACTGAAACCACTAGAAAGTCTTGTTCTGACTCTTTGTGACTTTGTCTTAATTAGACTCTTATTCAAACAATAAAGTATTGCTTTATTACTTTTAGAGCCAGCTACAGCCCTGAGGCAAACTACACAAAACCTGAATTCGGAGGTCACCGCACTGTTTAATTCAACATATCAAGTATTTAACATTGGAGCCAGAAGTCAGACAACATGAACATTTCTGCCAGGGTCAGGCCAGGAGAAGGACACTCTCCTCTGACAGCGAGTTGATTTGGTTCCTTTGTGCACCAAACCTGTTCAACAGAGCCGCCTGTCTGTCTGTCTGTCTGCACTCTGTTGGTCACACAGACAGCCGATCTCACATATCGGGGTTGTGTTTGAAAAATTCTTGACAAAACTATAAAAAATAAAAATAAAAAAACAGTGGAGAAATCCTATTTTAAAACTTTAATTACGCTTTTCAGAAATGCAATCATGAAAGATTTGTGCGCAGCTCATTGTGCGGTAATTGCTCCATACTTCATTTTTCCTATTTTAGCACCTTCTAGGTAATTGATATGAAAAATGCATCAATATTGTTGGTGATTAAGATTCACTGTGGAAAAATAAGTGATAGAGGCAATACATAATTGAGTCCATTATAATCAGTTACATGCCCCAAGCGTCTTTCAACAATGTCGCATAAATAAATGTGCAACTAACAGTATCATTCATTAATCTGCAATTATTTGCGTGATTAGCACTTTAAACGTCTTTTTTATATGTTAATGTTAATCACCCTTCAATATACGCAATTTAGATATTTTTGAATGTCTTGTTTGAGCAAACTGATACTCCAAAGCCCACTTGTAGGCTGCTTTTCTAAGCTGCAAAGATGGCGACCGTGTTTATATTGACCCCTGGTGGCAGTAAGTAGGTAGTATGCACCGATATCGATACCAGTACCGATACTGCACAAAACAGCACGAGCAATGTCTGCGGTTTGAAGATTCGTGAACATTAATGAGATTATTAATAAGAGAAGTAATTTGTCAAAACATCAAGACAAATGGGCAAAAACTAGTCCAATATCAGTGTATGTATAGAATATGACAATATGTAGAATATGACCATTTTCTGCCACTTTAAGATCTTGCCATTTTTTTGCCAAACATATAACATTTTGCCTGACGTGTGTGCCGACACAGAGGATGTGTACAATAAGTTGTGGATTCCAATGACCAGAAATTAATAAAAACTTGTGGAAGTATGAGTGTAAATGCTCTTTTGTATGCACCATTGAGTTTGTTCACCAATGGTTCTCTATGTCAGTCTTTGTATTTTGCAGTGCCTCCAAGCCACAACACTTGGTGTTTTGAAACTATCCTGCCTTATCTGGATGTCTCGTTCAAGAAACATCTTAAAAAGTACAAGATAAGCTTTTTGGGCTTTGCCTCCTCCCTTCTCTTCACACGGTAGATCAATAGCAACCTCCTCCTTCTCTCTACCTTACATGAAAAACTGTGAGGCCTAAACAAGCAAAACAGCCTCCATTCCACCTGTGTGGCCTCGAGCAATTGATTCCTTTGTCCCTCAAGGAAAAACCCAGAGGGAGGACAGAACCAGACACTAAAAAGACAAGTGGGGATGCTGAAAGAACAGACACACAAAAAAAAAAATTAAAAGGAAAAAAGGGGATAAAGAGGGAGAAGAACTTGGTTCATCATTCAAAGCTAACTCATTTTTGTGAGTAAAACTCCTCCAAAAGTGCACTTTTTCACAAAGACAAGCAACTATTCTGACTTGGGGGGGGGGGGGGGGGGGGGGGGGGGGGGGGTAAATAGCCAGAGAGGTAGACAATAAATTATGTATGCCTTTTAATAGTCAGACTGTGGTAGAGTCGGAAACACGACCCAGCCAACCCCTGGATGACATCAATGACTCACCTAAAAAGTCAAACCATGGCTGCAAGTTGCACACACATAACTCCCTTTTGTACATGCACAAACAAACACACACACACACACACACACAATTATCTTCCATTAGGACACTGACTCCTTCTATATGGCTGCCACTTTGTCTGCTGTGAGAAGAAAACACTGCGGACAGACAGAGGGTTAGCATCAGTCTGACACAGACACGTACACACCGACCGGCAATATATACTGTATGTGGTCTGCAGTCCTGTCAGGACCACAACCTGCTTCCCATACCAAGTACGCACAACAAGGCAGCTAGACACACACACACACACACACAGACATACACAGTGTGCAAAGTGTCAGGTGGCAGTGATTTGTTCCTCCTGACAGACAGGAAATAAGGGAGTCAACCAGGGACCTCACTTCCTCTTATACCTGACTAACCTGACATCTATCAGGAAGCCCCCCCCACACACACACACACACACACACACACAGTCTTCTCCTCCACTGTTTGGCTCACTAATACGCATGCACATATTCACAATCCATCAGACTCCTAAGTCTCTCCTGAGGCCTGCAGAATTCAAATATGGGATTAAACACTTGTCTGTGGGCAAAGACAGAACATGTGCATAACAGTTTTGTAACCAGCACTACAAATACAGTTCAAAATACATCAAAGTGTGCCAATTGCATGCTGAAGAAATGGAGCGTGTTGTTAACACTTCAAGTGACAAACAGCCTCTGATAGAAATTACTTCCAACTTGTCCTATAGAGCTTGTTAAATGCTGCGAGCGAAGAATACCATTGGAAAGTGAGACCATTGAGAGAGGATGCCTATGACTGAAAGAATTACATTTGTAGGAGCGTCAAAGAGATGGTCTTGATAAGGTTATGCGGCGTGGACAATGATAATCAGTTGGATTAGTCTCTAATTGACTCTCCTCATTAGAACATGGTTGACGCAAATTTCCAAGTTTGGCTAAGTGGCTTGACACTGATGAGAGTGAAGGGCTGGTGTGTATGTGATCACGGGAGAGCATGCAGCGGCGCTGCGAGCAAGTCTATCTGATTTGGATTTTTAACGTCACACTCGGAACCTTCCCAGCCCACAGGCCAGCATCCAGACATCCAAACGTGACCTCAATTCACTTGAGCTGGGGCCGGTGGTCCAATCAGCATGGAGCCCCGGCTCAGCTGAGCCAATGGTACGTGTCAAATCAAACCTAATCACACACTGATAGATCCGATAACTGGGTCAGCAACAATGCAGCGGAAGCCTTTTCTTGGCCTTTCTGGGGAAGGGGGCATCTTTGAAATTCATGGTAATGAAATGCAACTCTTGTGAGAGTCCTGAAGATTGCCACCCGCAATTTCAAGTTCATACCAGAGAGGCACAGGGGTTTAGCAGCTGGGACGCACAAGCCACATTCTCATGCAGTTACCTTGGGCAAGGTTAGCATTAACGACAACCAGCAGAATTTTTCATTAAACTTTGGCTACTTATAGACCATTATCATTACCCACATTAGCAAGTGGGACAAAATTCATTCTCTACGTATCATAAAGCTAACGATCCATGATACTGCTGCTATGCGAACCCCTCCTTACTTTAGACATTGTCATGTTTCAAAAGGTATTAAAAGCACCACGCCTTCCCATGAGGTACAGTCTTTCATAAAGTCACTTGTCAAAATGCCCGGTGGTCAAACCTAACGCATGATTATGAAAAAAATACAAAGACACTGAAGCATCTTGCAAGATTTCTGTCTGAGGACTGCAACATAGCAGACACAAGCACACTGGCCCTGGAGATGACTGACGTTCTGAAATATACCGAATGTGACACATCCCCGACTTCACTCGGAATATAAAGTGTCGGACGATGCTCCATCTGAGGCCATGCTGAAAATGTGAATCAAACAGCTTTGGAGCAGAACCCCCTCACTGAGAGGGAGGGGGCAGGGGAGGAGGGTACCTCGGGGTTGGCGGTGAGGGGATAAGTTATGAATAAAGAAGCCAGTGATGAGAGGTGAGCAAATGAGAGGTGGGGAGGGTGGGGCGGGGGGGTGGGGGGGCCGTAAAATGCTGCCGTCACTTAAACTCTAAAATGAAAGATCGATGAGCTTATTTAAATGTGCTCCCAGAGACGAGAGTTGGCTCATATAAACCCGCGCATTTATGAGGAGGGGTGTGGGCATCGATTGTCTGGGAGAAGACCAGGAGAGGTGGATGGAAGGTGGGATGGGGGGGAGACAGGGACAGGGAGAGATCAGGAGGATCAACCTTGGCTCATGAATTTCATCCTTTTCCTCCTAAAATAAAACGTCCTAATAAATGCTGGGGATAGAAGAGCCGGAACCTGGAAAATCTACAGCCTTCGATTGACCGCCTGGCACAGTTTATCGAATCAATAACCCCTCCCTCTCCCCCTCCCCCTCCCCCTCTTCCCCCACCACAACAACCTGCTCTGTCCAGAGTTTGTTTCACTAATTTTCAAATTCATCCCCCGGACCCCACCCCTTCAGCCAGGACAGCTGGCAGGGGGTGGTGGGTATGAGGGTGGGAAAACATGTTGGGGAGTGTGTGTGTGTGTGTGTGTGTGTGTGTGTGTGTGTGTGTGTGTGTGTGTGTGTGTGTGTGTGTGTGTGTGTGTGTGTGTGTGTGTGTGTGTGTGTGTGTGTGTGTGTGTGTGTGTGTCTGGGGAGGGGGGGTATCTTGGGTGCTGCTGGTGAGACCTTGACATTAACGGCATGGCTGAAGAAGCTGACTCTGCAACCACATGAGGAAAGAGAGGGGAGGAGGGATGGAGGCAGGCAGATGGAGAGTGTGACGACTGGGAAAAGAAAGGAGAGGAGAGCAACTTTTGACACACACAGAGGTGTTGTCATACCGTCATCATCGATTGAACTGCAGGCACAGCTCTGTGAGTGACAAGCACGGTGCGCCGCATTCACTCCAACAGCCCCCCTCTTCTCCCTGCTACATTTTTTTTTCTTTTCACCCCCGTTCCACTTTCTCCCTCTGGTGCTCTTCCTCACACCACCTCCTTCTCCTCCTCCTCCTCCTCCTCCCGGGCCACACTCTCCACTTTCTCACTCTTCCCGTTCCTCCTCTCCACTCCGCCTTTCACACTTCACGTAGGCACTTTCCTGCACTTAAACAGCACACATATTCTCCATGCGTTCACAAATAGCCCACACACACACACACACACACACACACACACACACACACCCTCAAACACTTCTTTCACACGCGCGCGCACACACACACACACACACACACACACAAGCATTCCTCAGACCCCTCCTCCTGCTGCTCCACAAAACCCCCTATGTCTCAGCCTTACATTGGCCCACCACGCCATCTGTGACCCAGAGAAAGTGTGTGTCAACACCACTCTGACCTTTTCTGTGCTTTTGTTTTGCCACTCTGAACACGCTCCCAGGAGGCGCACGGACATGCGTACAACAAAGAACAAGCATCACACTTTTTCTGCAGCTTCCATGTCACTTGAACCACATCAAGGTGCTGGACCCTATTGCCAGCTGGCTTAAGTGTCACCAGTCTCTACAAATAAAAATATAAATAAATATATAACCATAAAATTGGTAGTTCACAGCTATGGCCAGGGATCAATAGCCCATCATATCCATCTTCTTCCCTGTTGCCATATTCAAGAATTGCTCCACATGATCGCCACAAACCAGCAGCAACACTAATCTGAGCACCTGCCTGCAGCAACAGGGTCAACACTGCACTAATGGGACACAAGTCAAATTAATACACTCAGCATGCAGCTGTATGTGGATATGTGTTTGTGTGCTCCTGTGCCAAATCAAGAGATGTAGTTAAGCAGGTCACAGACTAAGAGGGGGATTATCTGTGCCTGGAAACTGTAACACTAACCCCCTCCAAACACATGAATACATCCTCAATACCTTAATCCTCCAATCTATAGATCATAAGGGTTTACACATGCACCCAGCAATGTTGCCAACTCTTCTGTCTTTATCACAACTAAAAAGAACCCAAAACAATACAGCTGGGTCAAAACAATTTACAATTTTAAAAAAGCATGTCTTAATTTTACACTTGCAGAAACAGACATACATCAGATTATGTCACAGATTAAGGAGGAGAGACGTGAGGTTGGTAGGATCAATAAACCGGAGGTGGCATTTGAAGTACACATACTAATTACATGTTTAATCGCCTGTTTACTGGGCTTCTCGGAGTTCAGCTCTCACCTTGGCCGTGCAACATGTGGCAGCAGCTGCCGAGAAGCAGCAGGAAAAAGAGACGCAGGCCGCGGCTCCCACTGCGCGTCGTCCCGGTCCCGGTCCCGAGCGTCATCCTGAGCCGGATCCCTCCTGCGGGTCTGTCCGCACGCTCCGGGGATCCCTGGCGGCTAATTCCGAGTTTCATCCCGCAGGGGAGAACGGAGGGGGGGGGGGGGGGGACCAACACTGTCCGCTTCTTGTGCGCTCTGCCCGGAGTAGAAGGGGGAATGAGATCCGAGCCGCGGCTCCTCCGCGCTTTGCTCTCCCCCGATGAGACGAAAAGCTCCCCGATTTCACTTCCAGGCGTCCCAAAAAAACAAACAAGAAAAAAAAAAAAAAAACTGCAAAGGTGAAGCCGGAGCGTAGACTTTCCCCCACCAACCAGTGGTGCGCCTTCACGGTGTGACGGCACCGTGATCTGCGCGTCCCCGCGACCTGTGGCGATACTTCATCTCCATCAGCATCGATCCTCGCGCTAAATTAATACATTTGAGTGTGGGGTTTTGTTTGGTTTTTCTGGTCTTATCGGCTTATTCTCCGCTATAGACCCCAAATCCCGCACCCGTGTTGATGTCTTCACCGGGGATTTGTCCCGCGGGTCGTTTAGTGGTCGCATTAACAGAGAAACGATAAAACGCGTAAACTATCCATCCGAAGCTGCTTTAAAAAAAAAAAAAAAATCAATCCACTAATTGATTGTGTGAGTATCCCTGGATTTGGTCTGCAAACAAACTGTTGGGGTGAAAAAACAGGGAGCTTGGAGGGATTTTTCCAGTGAGGTGGCGGAGTGCGTGAACTGAGCACAACTTCAGACATCCAGCGCGCGGCGGCGGGGGAAAGTCTCTGCGCTCTCCCCCAGATGGGGACTCTTTCCCGGAGACGCTGCCGAGGCGGCTCGGATTACACGGAAAAATCAAAAAAAATAAAACACAACAGGTTTGCGCGAACAAGTTTTTCCTCCCACAAATGGGAGTCTTCTACCTTTCTGAGGTGGACTTTTGGCACGAGCTTCAAGAAGAAAAAAATAAATAAATAATCAAATAAAAGTAGCCGGTGTGAAGTGAGAGCCGGCGCGTGACGGGAGAGCCGGGACTCTCTCTCTCTCTCCGCCGCTACTGCGACACTGGAGCCTCGCTGGTTCCCACAAACAGTCCGCCGCCTCTGGAGGGAAAAACAAAACAAAAAAAAAATGCTCCACTTCCAAACGAGAGTTTCTATCCTCACTCCTCGACGTGCGGCCCGGTTCCTCGGCACCCCGTTGAGGCTTCGGGGAGAAAGACCGCCGCGTCCGCTGCGTCTCCCTCACTGAACACCTGCCACCCCGCTCTCCTCCGCACCGACCTGGGGGGGGAGAGAGAGAGAGAGATAGAAGGCTCGGGTTTAGGCTCGGGCCCAGCTGCTCCTGCCCGAGCAGACTTCAGCGCATCCAGACGGGCAGTATTTATTAGCGGAAGTTTACTTTTTTCGCCCCCAACTGTAATCGCCCGAGATCCGCAGACTCCCTCCGTTATTCCTCCCTCTGTCTTTCCCAAACTCAAAAACCAAACTTCCATTCACTATCATCCGTCGGCGCTGATTGGCAGAGCATGCGCTACCGCTCCTCCCATTGGTCCCTCCGGATCCGGGGGGGCGGGACATACTGCCGGCACTATCATCGTAATACCACCACCCCCCTACACACACACACACACACACACACACACACACACACACACACACACACACACACACACACACACACACACACACACACACACGGGCTAAAACCGGCCCACAAGAAGCTGCAATCAAACCACAACCTCAAAGCAAATTGAAAAATTTGAAATATTATTGAAATTAAAGCTTCATGTTCTTTCTTTAAATCAACTCCCCAACCCAAGAAATCTTTATGACCTTTTCAATTTATTCAAAGAAAGCATTGTACCCTCTAAAATAAAGCTTAACCCTCATCATCATCATGGCTTTGGCTTCGCGAACGAAGATTCATGAAGGAGGTCCACCCCGTTTTCTCCCACAAGACCTCTCGTGGCTCATAAGTCCAATGCGAGCACGGCAGGCTCGGCTGCAGTGTCGACAGATAAAGGATTGGTCATCTGGGTCTGATGGCTGTGCTATCCGGTCTTTCCGTTGTCGTCTCTTTACAGCTAAGTTGCTCCTACGTTCACTCTCAAAGGTTGAGGCGGCTACGTTGATGGTGTGACGCCATCCAACTCGATCCTCTGCTTGTGTTTTCCACTCGCTTGGGTTTAAACCACAGATGTTGAGAGACTTTTTGAAACAGATCAGCTTAACCCTAAAAGTATACAAAAGCCATTGAATGTATAAAAGCGGCAGGGATTTCTCCACACATTCACTCCTGGAAGCAGAGTGAAACAAGGCACTGCATACATTTAGTTTTTTCATGCCTCACTGGGGAATGCATTGACTTACATTCATTTAATTCAAATTTACCTTAACCATGACCGGGAAACATGTCTTCACCTCAACAGTTATTGATTTCACCACAGGGACATGAGTCGACAATAGGCAGTGTGAAATCAGCCAGGTCTCATAGATTGCATAGACTTGTCCCCGTTCACACGACAACATATACGAGTGTATCTGCAAAACTTTCTTCACTTTTGACTGTTATTCCCTCCTGCAGAGACTGCCGGAGGCTACGAAGCCTGTTACTGCGCATGCGTATCTCTACCCCCCCCTCATCCAGTTGTAAACAAACATGGCTGCCCTTAGTGGTATGACTTACGGTCAGGATTCAAGTTTTATCGTTCAGATCAGTAGTTTAATAGTTGAGACTCTCCCCTGATAGCATCCGATGTGTCATCAGTCCATGCGGATGTCGGGTTTTCTCCATTTTCTTCACGTTTATAGTGTATTGTTCTCTGCACACACGTCTGTGTCGTTTCATTACAAAATCAAGTAACAGCGCTCTCCTGTGGCCCGGCATAGTAACTACATCGTTGCCTCTGTGTCCGCTGCTGCAGTGTAAACACACTCCTTTTTTCTTTTTTACAGATGAGGCGTTGTCACGTGAAACGTTGTCGCGTAAACGGGGCTTTATATTCTAAACTCAACCACAGCTACTTGGTTGCATTTCCAAGATCTCATTGTAATAACAACCTAGTTGTTTTTACCCAATTGTTGAAAGTTAGATTGTATTGTCTTGGGGGTAGTTCTGACAAGGACTTTAAATTTCTAAATTGTGTGTATAAACAGATTTTGGTCCTCAAGACATGTCATGAATTTTGACAAAAAAACAAAAAAGCTAATCCATTGTATTGCATGTACACTCACTCGCGCACAAACTGTTTTTGTTGTTACGGGTGTGTAATTTTCCCATAAAACAGATAACACAGACAATTTATCTTGTTTAGAACCTTAACATTATTAGTTTTGTTATTGTTTACTGTATTATTCAGAACTTCCGTCATTGGGGGGGCATTAATAGGCAGGAGTACAAACGAGAAGAGTTCAGCCTGGGGATTATTTCACCTTGCTTACTTCAAAGAGAACTCAATATGTTGTTTGACTAAAAAGGGTAGTCTATGAAGCACCACTGGTGGTCCAGCTGCACACACATTACAAAATAACTGCCTGGGGCCATATCTTAGTACTACTGATAACCTACTTTCTTCCATGGTGAGGGTCATTAAATGGCACATTAATATTAAAGCCCACAACACAGTGACCTTATCTTTTATTGCCTCAATAAATCCTCAGAGACAGACTTTCCATCCCCCGAGTGGTCAAATAGTCTCCGTGCGTCGTCTGGCTGTCCCCAGCGCGCTTCCCTCAAGTACCAAACACCTCAGCTCATCCATTTATCTTTCCATCCAGGCGCAACTGGAATTTGACTTCCAACTTGACGTTTCCAACTGAGTGACTGTGATGCGGCTCAAAGCTTCAGTGAAAATCTGTTGCTGCTCTCCGTCTGCAGTGGCAAACATCTGATTGTGTTTAGTGGTTTACACAAAAATCTCAGCTTTTGTCTTTTAAATGTCTTCCTGAACTGTATTATTTCTACATGACTATTCCATCATAGTTTTATAGAGCTAGGCAGTAAATTAATGAAGGGAAAACTCAATAATTGAGTGGATGAGCATAAAGATTAATGATGCTATCATACAGGGTAGGAGCGACAGTGGAATGTCAGTAATAAAGGGGACCGATCTTCAAAGTCACCTAAGTGTTATAAATCTGATCGCTGAAAGCTAAAATTGAACCTAAGTGCAAAATGATAACAAACATGTTCTACTTTATTTCTGAGAGGCAAATTATTTATAGTTTAAAAAAAAAAAAAAAAAGTCTGATTTCAAGAATGTACTCCAATTGTAGGATTTGTTAAACTTGCAGTAGACAATGTTGTTTTTTCTATTCATGTGTCAGTTTAATTAGTTTCTCAATGAGAACAGCAGTTCGCTGTAGTTTAAAATAGCACCACGCGAACAAAGCCGACCACTAAGTTTGGAATTGAGTAGTTAAACAATTCACAGCAAAGCTTTGTCAAATTGAGAGAAGAAACGGATTAATCGTCTATAAGTTCGTCATTAATTCACAACCACTTTTTTTTTTCTTTTTAAATAAGTGTCATGAAAGTGAATTCTTATGCCTTTTTAAACAAAATTCTGAGAGGCTTGATCAGTGCATCTACAGATCTGATCACCTGCTGGAGTTCAGAGTGACAGCCCTCTCTGCAGCCATCAAAATTCTACATGAAGGAAGAATGAATTTCATCCCGCCGGTGGAGTTCCAGATGTCAAGAGGCATTGAAGCTGTGCTGGCAGCTTTTTTTTTTTTTAAGCCCCCTTTGAGATCAAAAATCTTTTTTTTTTTTAAAAACACAAGCCTGGCCAAGACAGCCAAATGCACTAACTCACATTTTAAAACACACTACAATATACCAATACAAAGACACACACACCCCTCGACCCCACCCCCCCAAAAAGTAAAATAAGATCAAAAATAACTGTACTCAATGGCCTCTCAAGAAAAACAACCACACCTGTCATTCAGCAGACTCTTCACTATACTCCTGGAGTTTTCAGTCGACCTCAATGTATAATCCGTCAGAACCTGGAGCTCTTTGAAAAGCCTGTCTGAAGGAAGGAGCAGGTAACTGCACAGAGGTAAGGCGTTTAGGCGTTTAACGAAAAGGTATTTGCTAGTAACACTCCAACTTCTAGTAATTCACCTTTGTATTATCTTTTCTTCCTCCAATCATAGCCACCACTGACTGAAAAGCAGTGGACACCCTAGACCCGGGGCGTCAAACACATTTTAGTTCAGGCGGCACATACAGCTCATTTAGAATGTGCTTGTTAAAATAAAGATCATTATGGCTCTAAATTTAAACTTTAAAGTATGTTTTTGTTGTGTCGCAGAATATGAAACTAAACAATTGTGACCTAAAATTACCACAATCTTAGGATAAAGCCACTTTTAATGATACTTTCTAGTAAAATACAGTGAAATGTCCCAAAATAAAAAAATTTAAAAAGCCTGTAACTGTTGCTCGATGCATGTTCTTACAAACTCACCCTGACAGCATCGCTTTGAGGCTTGTTTGGTCACTGATATCTTAACTTGGGTCTCAGTATTGTGTTTTGTCCGCTACTCTTGAGAAATTTGTTTTCTAATTTGTACAATTTGCTCGGTGGTTTGGATTGGAGCCAGATTGGAGCCTCTTGCGGGGCTTATGTTTGACACCTCTGCCGCCCATAGGGGGGGAATTAGTTTCCACCGAACCAGCATGTTTTTTGGTTAGGAAAAAATAATATGGAGTACCAAGGGAAAATGTATATATAGACACATAGACACACACACACACACACACACACACACACACACACACACACACACACACACACACACACACACACACACACACACACACACGCACACACACACACACAAAAACTCACAAACTCCATACCACAGAAGGGATAGCAAGTTCAAACCACTGACAACTTCCAGTGCCAAAGACTATACACTTACATTCAGCAAACCAAATGAGTTCTTGAACAATAAATAACCAGATCAAAATACGCTTTTGCGAATGACTGTCCATTGTTTTGTTGTAATATATACAGTCACTGAATTCCAGTCATAAGTGCGGTTTTATCTAGGAGACCATAGTTACAGAAGAATAGAAAGCACTGAGAGAGCCTCACGACAAGTAATTACAAGAAAGTTATTTTAAAGTATACCCTTTTACTCAATGAGTTGAGTTTAGCAACTGGCATTTCTCGGTTAGGCTTTAGAAGAGAACCTACAACTACACTTGTGTGATCATATCAATCATGCAGTTATTTTCTTATTAAAATTTAACCACTGGTCTCTTGGATGGCAGTTCTGAGTACGTACTGATCCGTCACAACATTATGACCGCCTGCCTCCGTTCATGTTTGTCCCACTATTGCAGCTCTATATGTAACAAACCGTGATGTGCTGTCTCTCCTCGAACACCATTCTGTCAGATCCAGCATTAGCTTTTGGAGAAATTTGATATCTAGAGCCTCATCTGTTGGACCAGACGACACAGGCTAGCCTTTACTCCCCGTGTGCATCGGCGAGCCTCGGCCACCCATGACCCGATCGCCAGTTCACTGCGTTTCCTTCTTTGGAACACCTTTGATAGGTCCAGACCACCGCAGGACAGTCACACCTCACAAGAGCTTGTCAACCTTTTTTTTTTCCATTTCCATCACACCCATCCACGATTTCTGCTGTCCTTTTGGTCAATGCTTGGTTGAGTTTGAAGTTGCAATCTATTTTTAAGGAGGTGGACATGCAGCCACATGGCCTGCTGTTGTCATTGTACTTACTAACAGCGGGAGAGAACTTGGGAGTTGTGAACTAGGAGGGACTTTAAAAAACTTGCTAATGCACAATATGTCCTCTTTGTTGTTGTTTGGCCTTTGATCATATTTTACCTGGCGCCACAGGAACAAGCCTGTTGCACCTCTCCTGTCAAACTCTGCTGATTCTCCTCGGAGAGACTTTTCCTCCCCTGCGAAGTGCTTAAAATTCGACAGCGGCACACCTGGCTGACCCGTTCCGCCCTCGCTGCCTACCCAGTGTCTTTACATCTTTGGATCATGGCCTCCGTGCCCGCCCCCTCAGTCACCCATCCCCACACCGACGTAACATATTTGTAGACAGTGACAGACGGCGACTCCATTTTTGGATCCCTGCCAGTTGCTATGATACCACCGCCATTTTCACAATGTTCAAGCTTGCTCAGACACAGCTCCGTTGTTTGTCTGCTTCTTGCCCACAAACAAGAAAGAAGAAGTAACTGCATGATTCTTTTCTTAAAAAAAAAGAAAGAAAAGAGCCTTCTGTCCCGCTTTGTCCTGAGTTTGTAAACAGACATTCTCTAAGACGTCGATGCCCTTCGTTACTTCTGACCTCTGCTTTTCCTTTCTTCAAAAAGGATTCGGGCTCCGTTTTAGATTCCTCCTGCCGTCTTGCTATAAGCCCATATTCTAATGACGTTGTCACATTTACAGTCCTCCACAATCGGTCCTGTTTTAGTCAAGGCTATTCATGGATATTTCAGTAGTGTTATGTGAATGTAAGCAGAATTTTAACATTTCCTCCTGCAGGGAAAATGTTCCCTGGAATGGACCTGAATCATGAATGGAAAAACGAATGAAACATGATAAAGGTAAATGTTTGATGTTATAGCTTGCTCAATTTCAGCTGTATGAGGTTACATTTATTTGATTAAAAAAAAAAAAACAACAACCTGGCAATCACATTTCCTCAGTCTTAAAGGACACGTACTTAATTGCCCGATATGGATTTTTAAGATGGAACAACTCATGTGAATACTGTGCAGTGTCTCAATTGTGACAGACTAGAGACTTTATTTTCAAAAAAATAGAATCATAGCTACAACACACGTCAGAGAAGTGTAATTCTTTATCAAACCAACAAAACTGAAAGCTACCAGGCCCACACACAAAAAGTAAAAAAGAAATCCTTGAAAAACTCTGCCACAAGTCAATCACTGTTAAGTTCAATGAGAGCTGATGGGAAGTTGACTTTTTTTTTTAAAGGTATGACAGTATTGAGATCAGTTTCGACATTTGCAGATATTCACAAAATTTTCTTTCTCTTTTTTTAAAAAATAAAGCTGGATTAAAATCTGTTCAGGACCACGTTGGTCAGAATAAATCATTATTAAAGACATATAAATAATCCATCAAGCTCGAGACCCAAAGTGAGTTTTAATATTTTAAAAATGTCCAAGTAAAATTCTTCCCTACTTGTGGTTGATTTACAACTCACATGTATTGTAGGTGTTTTTCATACATTCTGAGATGCTTTGAAGAGGATTTTAGCCCCGAGCTCTTATTTTGGCGTCATGCTGGTGGAAAACGTGTGACTTTTTATCATCTCGCTGAAATAAGAAGATCTTTTCTTTTTTTTTTTGAAGGCCCCTGGATAGCAGCAGATATCGTCATATGTTTTCTCTGGAAAAAAAAAAAGCTTGTTAAATGAAACCCGGATCTCTTACTTATTGATAATGTCATCTAAACAAAGCCAAAAGCCATAAGTAGGGTCCTGAGATCAGGATCAAGCCTCAGCTCATATCCTCCAGATTCAGTGTCCAGACTAAGAACTCTCAAGATTATATAACAGCCGAAGTGGAATAAATTGCTATAAATGTCAGCTGTAATGAAACACAATGTTTTGCAATGAAACCCCAACCAGCTTGAAGTCATTTCTTCAAGCATTAATTTTGCATTACATTATTGAGTTTGTTTTGTAATATGTCCAGTCCTCATTAGTCATTCATGTCTATATATTTCCTCTTCTGTCTCGCCACAGGACTGTTGCTCTCTCTCTCTCTCACACACACACACACACACACACACACACACACACACACACACACACACACACACACACACACACACACACACACACACACACACACACACACACACACACACACACACACACACACACACACACACACACACACAATCTGGTTCCAATACTTGGATCAAATGCTCACAGGTTTTAATTCTGAAGCCAATTTAGCTTCCAATTACCTGTGTATCCACCACAATTACTACTACATTTTCTCCCCTCCATCCATCCATTGCTCTCTATCACCAAAGCATCTTGTTACAGCTTCTCAGGCAGAAACACATAATTACCAACTCTCTCACGACACAAATTTGTGTACACCATATTCAGCTCGTAAGGCCACCTCAGATGGATATGCGACCTGACATGTGCACAGACCTCTATCTCGACGCATCCAGCTACATCTGTCCTATGAATTTCTCCCACTGTGTACCGTCACCCCGCCGCTCTCTCCCAGACAGACTCTGTTCGCCCGCTCTGCTCGACACGCTCGCGGTGCCTGGGACGAGACGACCTCCACAGAGGGCCCCTTGATAGGTCTGAATGATGACACCAATCGCTGTTATTCTTTTTATGGGCAAAC
The DNA here is from genome assembly GCF_963383615.2 of Lipophrys pholis. Taxonomy (NCBI): domain Eukaryota; kingdom Metazoa; phylum Chordata; class Actinopteri; order Blenniiformes; family Blenniidae; genus Lipophrys; species Lipophrys pholis. The sequence continues at coordinate 28,132,945 of NC_137628.1, forward strand.
ACTGGGTCTGTCCCCTGTCTCTTTAACACCTGCTTGACGAGGCTAATGACTTCTGTCTCGGCAATCAACGCGGACGTGCGTGCTGCGCACACGCGCAAAGTTGGGCTCATCGAGGCGCCTGCAGAGATGATGAGCGGCTTCCTGCTGCTCGGGCTGTCATAGTGGTGGAGGGACATAATGTCAATATTAACTGTCTGGTCATAGCTGCGGAGTGCTGGGAGGATGCACACAATAGCAAAGTGGCTGCAGACAGGTATTAAATTGAAGCTTGCTGGACACTGACTACCGGCGTAGGTTGCCTGATATTGTCCCTTTTAGCACTCTGAAAAGAACAAAAAGCTGCTTTTTTTTTTTTTTTGCTTCCTCGCATTCACCTTTAAATCATTGTGTGATTGCCTCAGGCTGCTGCATCCACCTTCACCACATCATCATCTTGGATGCCTCACGTAACCAGAGTGTTTCCATCAATACTGCACACATCTTGTATATCGAAACACAAAGGGGCAATATGAGGGTCTTTGTGTTGACGCAGCTGACATAATGAAAGACCAAGGCCATGGTGAAGCCAAAGAAACTTGTTAATGTGTGTATTGTATGTCACCTTATGGTTGTGTCCTTGCTCTTGTTTGTGCACGGGTATTATTCTGCCGCCTATTTCCTGCTCTCTTTTCCCGCCTATTCTTGTTTTCTTCACATTAGTGAGAAAAATGATTACACAGGACATCACATCGAAAGTTAATAAACTGGATGAATAAAAGTTCACTTTTCGAATCGAACACACTTATGGCGGCAGCACTGGATGCCTCCTGAGCCCCTCACTGTGTGTGGTTTATTGTTTGGGCTCATTGTAGCCCAGGGTGATGCTGCATTCTTGCATTTCAGGCATCTGGAAACTTGATCCCATCTTTCCCCAAAACCAGCCGCTCCACCTGTTATCCTAGCCATCTCCTGGGGCTAAAAAGGAGGGCGAGGGTGCACGGAGAAGAAAGAGCAGGAATGAGGGTTAGGTGAGGGTAGTGGGAAGCCTTTCATGTGAAAAAAAAAAAACGAGCCAGGAAATGAAGAGAGAATTGTAAGGAGTTAGGTCACACCTGTAGAGGACTCAAAGAGACAGGGAGGGATATGGGGATAAGTGTAACACCAGTGGGAGAAAGGGAGGTTCGCCTTGAAGAGGGATCACTTTTTAGTGAATCGAGCAAGATAGAAAAGGGTGTGAAAATCACAGGCTAGGCTTTCAGGACTCTTTTATGGCAGGAGAATGAAGAAAGGTAAGTGAGAAAGTCGAACGGGGGAGGCTATTGAAGAACGAAAAGGAAAAGAAAAACCCGACAATTTCAGGGTCAGTGTGTGGACTGGCTACAGAGGGCGCAGGAAGAAATCCAAAACTCATGGCTCACGCCGCGCGCTAAGCGGATGAGTCCACGGGTCTGTGACTTTTGTTTGTTTTTACTTTCTTTGTCCATGTGCATGCTTGACCTCTCGGCTCCCGCCGTGTGCCGCCTCCTTCAGCAACAAAGCAGTCAGTCGATCTGGAGTTCCTCTTCATCTCGTGTCAGCCGGCTCGTCAGGAGTCCGGCCGGGCTTTCGGGGCCTCACTGCCGGACCTCACAGCGCTGGATGGCGGTGCTTTGGGATCACACTCTGGGCTCTTCTCGATGCACCTGTAATCACACACAATTACAAGGCATCACACTGTGGAGGAGGGGGAGGATGAGGAGGAGAGAACATGGACACACTGTACCGCCGTGAGCTGCCCATAGAAGGAAAGTAAACAGAAGAGAAATGCAGAGCAGAGCTCAAACCACTCTGATGTAAAAGCAGACATCACAGAAACATAAACAACCACTTAATTAGTATTGCTGTGTGTGTCGGCTCTTGCACTCGAAGGCCTGTAAGAGCATGTGTTCCTGTACACACTTGTTCAGGGATCTGCCTGAAGGCACTCACTGCAGGCCCTTCCACAAGGTGTGCGCGGTTTTACAGAGATCTTAAAGAAAAGTGATGCCATGCCCCGAGGGAAACCACCATGAGCTTTCATTTTTCTCTTTTCCATCCCACAATCTCTCTCTCTGTCTCTCTCTCTCTCTCTCCCTCGCTTTCTCTACTTCCCCACTCTGCTGCCCTTTACTCATCTTCCTCCTCCAAATTCACTTCTTTTCCCACTTTCATCCAATTCCATCTTTTTGCCAAATATAAATTTGCTTCTCCCCATGGGGATGACAAACATAGAAGCGCTTCATTTTTTTTTTTTTTTTTACCACTGCCTGCCTTCTCTTTCATTACGTGTTCCTTCTCCTCAGCCACAGACACGCGTGGCCAGGGTTATTATTCAGCCTGGTATATGATTACATTCTCGATAAAACAACATGGGGCGCATGACATCACGGCAAGTATGTCAAACCTATATGTGAGTTATTCATAAACACCTAACTTCACCTCAGAAAAAATGAGAAAAGAAACAATTCAATTGCCAAACAGACATGTTCATAAATGTTTTACATAACTGTGACTAAACAGGGAATCATCCGATAATAATAAGTCGACAGTCAAATCAGTGAGTTCTGATTGATTCCCTCACACAACACAAGGGTGTTGAATTTGAAACTGAGAACAGACAGAAGTCCTTCGGAAGCCTGACCTTTATTAACGGATCCATCCCATTCAGTTGCACTGCTATTAATTTGTCTGGCGTTAATTACTGTGCTGGGCATGCTTTCATTAGACTGGATCATTATATTGCTTCATCTTTGTTTGCTTCTTGTCAATATGTTTGCACACAAACTAGAGGTCTGGAGCACTCCAGAATTGCTTCTGCAACTGATCAATATGTATATCTGAATGCTAAGCCGAGGTGACAATTATAGTAACGGGAATGGAAAGTAGAGAAATCTGTAAAAGCAGAAATGTAGTACCATGACAAAATAAGAGTGATTGCCTTTGACTCATTTAAATACTGTGCCCAGTCCATCAAGCTTAAAGACAAAGCTCTACGTTTAGTGATCAGTGAACTATGTGCTCTCCGACGGTCATAAAAAGAATGAGTGCGTGAATGTAAGTGTGACGTGAACTGACGGGGTTCATTCTTTGTAAGAGAGGTAAAGAGCTTTCGCCATGTGGAAGAAACCAGAATTGAACTTCTACTTTGAGACAGTAGAAGTCAGTTGAGGGAGTTTGAGCACCTAATAATGATTTCCACTAGTGGAGGTGTCTCAGACACTGCTACCTGGGATGAGACTTGAATTGCCCTGGGATCTGCTGAGAAGGTTATATATCTCTCGCTTGTCTGGAAGTACAACCTTGTAATAATACTCATAATTACTTTCAGATTTAATTCAACACAAAAAAATGCATGCAGGGGAATTTTACATACAAATGAATACGTAGATTTACCTTTCAATATGTTTTTGAATCTCATTCATCTACTAGCAATTTTCAAGCTCATAAATAAAGAAATCTTAAATGATCAAATCATTGCCAAAATGTTGAACACAGTCAGGATAAGTGGAGGATGAAAGGTAACTTATTCTTCAATTGAACTTAAACCTGGAATGTTGTCCTCACCACCTTGATGAGTTCACTTAAATCCCTGAATGTATTGAGGTTTCCTTTATGTTCTTGTTTGAATCGGGATGCAGTTTATGTTCAATTGAAAGCTTTTGCTGCTCTGAAAGCGTGAATATTTCCACCATTGTTTTCCTCAGGAAGCACTTGTGCAGCCCAGCTTTTTTTATTTTTATTGTTTCAATAATGTTTGCAGGTGTGGGAATGTGATAAATTTTATTTAAAACAAACAATCAGACAAACAAACTACAGTATAATTAAAATTGTTAAACTTTTCCTTTAATCTCGCTGGTATGTGAGTGAAATAGTCAAAAAAAAGTCACTTCTATTTTTATTTTGGGTCAAGTCTTAACATATTTTATAAAATAAGTTAACAAATAATGTAAATTAGGCCTCCCAAACAAAAAAACAACAACACATGAATATGCTTAAACAATTTAAGAATACAAAACTGTTTTATTTGAGTCAACAAAACTTAAATACCTCAAAGGGAATTGGGTTACTTAATTCCTGGTACGTCGTGTCCACTGTTCTGCTGTCATTCACGTCATGCATGAAGCCTTCGGGGTTACACCACACGGTGAACACGCTTGCACCTGGCTGAGCTGGTCACTGGTGCATGTGCACCCCTGACATGCTTTCTACATGCACATCTGTCACAGATGCGCATCACAAGCCAGCAACCTATACCTCAGCACCCCCACACATGTATTGCTTTCCGACTTCCATGTGCGCACGCACAACACACGAAGTGAACAAGACTTAAAGTGAACAAGAGTGAAACGCAGAGCGAGACAGTACAGCCACATTGATATACTGCATGTCAGTAAGAGAGTACATGACAAACATATCAGCATGACATTCAAAATCTTATTGCTTTTTATTGTTACTGACATGTATTGACCTTCATTGCATGCTTTGTGAGGACTCAATAGCCTTTCACAGTTCTCTGAGAAGAGAGCCGATGAGACCTTGCAGCACCAACAAAGGGAAAGATGAATACAGTATGTGACCCACAAAGGTCCCATTCCAATGATTTGAATGAGGGACAGCAGGAAATACTACTTTGTGTGAATCAGAAGTAGGACGAGGAGTACAAGGTGAGGACGTCTTCAAGACTTATCTCTTCTTCCTCCTGTCTCCTCGTAGACCACAGAGCCACACTGCCCCCCTCAGGCTTGCTGATCCCCTGTCCATCCCAGGGAAAGAGGACACACAAGGTCTTCTCACCTGGCAGAACTATCTACGAGAGATGTTGGGACAAATGCCCGCTGATCTCCTGAAGAAGGTAGTGGCGTGAATTAAGTCTGCATGTGTATGTGTGTGTGTGTGTGTGTGTGTGTATTGGGTGTAAGGTTTCCACCTCTTGGCCACTTTGCTGGATCTAATCAGAGCTCCCGGCTCAGCAGATGACCTGACTCTGAAATCCTCCATGTGTGACATGGGTGGTTGACAGCTGAAGTGCCCCCCCCCCTCACCCCACCCCCGCCCCGTGCAACCTCACACTTTATGACACGTGCACCCAAGTTTACACACAAACACGCGTGCACTGGTACTCACATCCAAATAAGCAGCCAGCCGCAGCTGAACACCTGCCCTCTCACCCGGGAGGAGATTTGATTGGTTTTGGTTTTTACAAGCGTTTAGGTTTAACATGCAGCAGGAGAGCAGCATGCGCGTGCAGCGTGTGGTCTCAGCTGCGTTGGTTGAGAATCAATTCAGCTGAAAACACTTTGTCTCACGATACATCAGCGTGTCCCTTTCATCCTCTGAAGCTTTCTTATGCATGCAGCATCGTAGTCTTCCTCCAGAAACAGGTTACAAGCTAATCTTTTGACATTGAGGAACACAGGCCTGGCTGGTTCTCATTCTGGATGTTTAATCAGGGATTCGTGCACACATGGGATGTAGTTAAATTGTTGGGGAAAGAGAAAACAAAGGGATGTGGAACGAAAGCCCGAGCAAATGGCCCCTGCAGCTCCTGAAACTTTTAACTTCCACTGTTTCATTACACACCAGCAATATGTTGTTTACTAAAAGGCTTCAGCGGGCGCCGTATTGCCCGACTGCGTGTCTGATTTTTGCGTGTAACCACAGAAAATAATTCAAAAGCAAAACATACATAAAAGCAGAGAAGATAAATCTCTCAAAGGTTGTTAATCAAATGTACATAATGTCCTGACTGGTGTGTTCAAGAACAACTCTCACTGATTGCACGCTGTAATCAAAAAAATAATTTTAGGTTTTAACTCCAAGTACAGACCAACTATGTCAGAATAATGAGGCCTTAATTATCCAGACAAGGTCAAGAGTATTTACTTTAATGTTTTCTTCATGAAAGGATCTGGTCCAGCTCTGACCTGCATTAAGAAAATTATTTCTATGGTGAATATTAAAGATTGATGATAAAAGGTACATTATCCAAGAGTATATAGCTGAATCAGGTGACTCCCACCTCAGGGGCTGCAATGTTCTTGGTAGAACAAATCTAAAGGACATTAAATTTGTCACTTCTGAGTCTTCATGAAATGGACAAATGTTCATGTATTGGTTGGGCCGAAGAAGTTGTGATTTTCCATATTTGATGTATTTTTACTTGTTCTTTTTAACTCTCATCGGCTTGGCTGGAAAATGCGACATCTAAAAAGCTCACCAACATCTGCAGTCTTAACTGCACCAAGTTACAATATCTCCATGACCCTGAACAGGATAAAGCAGTAGAGGAGATGCATGGAGTTACGATATTAGCCCCAATGACAGGACAATAAACCAACAAACAGCCCATCAGTAAAACAGCAGCAGTAAAAAGAACAGCTAAAGTTTACTACTGACTTTGATGTGTGCGCGCGTGTGTGAATCACTTTGACAGCACGATGAAGGTGAAAATGTGCAACATAAGTCAATTAAAAACCAAATGAGTGATGCTGAATGGACAGTTGACCCGAAAGAGTGAGAACACAACTCAAAAAGTTGCTTTTGCAACCAGGCTCGGCCACTTTTCAGTTGGAAACTTTGCAAAAGTGACCAGGCAAATACACTTTTGGAAATGAAACCTTGAGCCCATTTAAAATGGCCATCGGGTAATTGGCTAAACCGGATTTCAGATCTGTTGGCTAAAGGACTGAAAAGGACCTGTGCCAAACAGCATGCAATACAATCACATTTCTTAAAGTTTAAACACAAAAAGTACAAGCACTGCATCCATCAAGAGTAATCCATCAGAGGAAACATGACAGATTCAGTTCTTCTTTTGAGCCAAAAACTCAACTGTGTTAAGAGTATGAATCCAGTAAGTTTCTCTGCAGAGCCGTGAGTTCTGCTACAGCAGTACCCCCTGGTAAGGAGGGTTCCCCCCCCCCACTCCCATCCTATAACTTTTATAAAGCTGCAGACTCATAGTTAACCTCTGCAAAATGCCCATCAATAACATAATCAACATTTTATAAGCAGGGGCTCACATCTGTGGCCATTTAAAGCTCTTCATTCAAAACAAATCAGACCGCAGAGACATTACTGCATGTAGGCAACATGTGTGCTGCTGCAGTTTATGAAGGATTTTATGGTTAAATGCACATTAAATGCAATTTCGATGTCATTATAAAATCCAATTCCCTTCAGTCATGGTGTTGCCAAGTCAGTTTTTAAGGAATCCCTGGCCTCATGTGCCCTTAAATTAAAATGATTCCTCTGAGTTCTACACAGTGAGGAGAGCAGACTTTAAAAGAGGGAGGAAAAGAGAGAACTGGTACTGGATCAGTAGCTGAAATCAGTAGATAACATAAAACGAGGCATGTGTATTTGTAAGAGGAATAGCTGAATGAGAGTAGTCTCAAGCTCAAAAGAAATTTAGACTTCAAGAAACACAAATGAATAAAACTTTTGAGGAATAGCACACAGAAATTTTTTTTAAATGTGAATGTAGTTAAGATCGGGAGTCTCTGAAGGAAACCGTACTATTCTAGTTTTATTAATTCTGTGTCTCCTTGTACACTATAAATTTGGGATTTGTCAAGGTAGAGAAATGAAACAGTCCTTTAAGGTGAAGGATAAAAATGAGCACTCATATTAACATTGCATTGATTTATTTATTTTTTGTAATATTTCTTTTTGGATGACAAGGTAACCCACGTCAGTGTATTGCATTTTGTGGCATATTGTAATATGATGGAGAGAAATAAAACCAAAAATGCTTGTTATTATCAAACAGCACAACTGTCCAATTACAATCAGTCAAGTTACTTGTGAAAGTCTCCATCAGTTTGGTGGGGGAGGCAAATCTTGTTCTTTACATTGGCATGAACATTAAGCACTCCCTCCACAGGGGGCAGCTCTGAGTCAACAGTACCTGCCAACAATTTGTATGGCAACTGATTTGCACAAGCGTCAATAACAACTAACTGTTGAAGAGAGCATAATAATATACCTGTCGGTGGTCAGTGAGGCCGTTGAGTACTTTATATTCCTTTGTGAGAGAAATTGACCGGCATTTCCAGTATTTCCGAATAGCCACTGGGGCATTTATTGGCTTGCTTGGCGTATTGGTGCCCCACATAACACACATCTTGTGTCTGTGAGTGAGGTGTCCAAATGTCCAGAATAGCTCACAGTTTGTGACACATTAGTACGTTTCCTTAAAAAGTTCTCCTGATTTTCTTCAACTCTCAGACACTTCCTTTAGTATGTCTCTTTAAGATTCAAGAGGAACAGAAATATGCAGGGATGCACCGAAATCACTTTCTCAAAAGGTGCAAAGCGGTTTTCTACACACTGTCCTATCAGTACTGTTGACTGTAGACTGTAGCCACACGCTCCAGCTCGCTGTTAATGAGTGTATTCGTCATACTTTAATCATGTTTAGCATGTAGCATCGCTGGTGTTTAAGCCCTGTTACTCTTTAGCATGTAGCATGTAGCATGTAGCAGGACTCGGCGTAAAATCCTCCTGGACCCACTGAGCAGTTAAACTAATGAGCGACATGTGGCTAACTATTTGTGCACATCTGTACGCATAACTAATGTAGAGTATAAATAAATCTTTCCGTGAGAAGTTTGTATGCTCTTGTAGACACTAACATTATTTGTTGTCATGGTCGTGTGTGACCGTCTCTGTTACTGTTGCCTCCCTCTACCTGGACCCTCTGGCGTGTCGCATTTGACCCATGGGCCATATATTTCTTACCCCTTGTTAAAGTTACTCCACTAGGATCCACACGGGAAAAATTTAAATATTAAGCACCCAGTTTTAGTTGTTGATCACTACTACGTTGTCAAATTCGTCATTACACTCATACAAAAATTTCACGGAACATCCCCGGGGTTGTTGACATCTCATCGCCAGGGAAACTCACCAAGTTTCCCGAGGCAAGATCCCGCTTGTGCACTCCATCTCCATTTGCGACTGGTAAAACAATTGACGAACAGGTTCAGATTTAAGACTGTTCTCGTGGCTTCAATGTACTTTCTTTGAGAAAGTCTGGCTTTTTATGGACTGAATGGGTCCAATATTGATATTTTTGCTTGAGCTGCCGCGACGCCATCTTTGATATCCCAGAAACCCTCGCGGCAGGTTTTACGAGGATGACGTCAGTCAGCAAAACATAAACACAGTTTATGTTTGTAAACATATCGAGTTTGATGTCATTGATTTTGTGGGAAATGAGTGGTACGGGTGTTGTTTTTACATTAAAGTGACACCTTTTATGGGAAGTAGATTTTGACGATTTAATTTTTCTGGTAGAGTAACTTTAAAGTTACATCAGTTAGCCGACAGCAGCAGGCAGCTCTCACCGTATAAATTTGAGACTGGAAATGCATCACAGGTTAATGCTAATGTTAGTTACAGTGGAACATAACGTCTTATATGTTGCCAACAGAGCTGAGTTAGTTGAGAGTTACGGTAGAGGATGAAGTGCTCCTCCTCCAGGAAACTTAAGTTTAGTAAAACACGACCAACACCAGAGTGAGCGCGACAGGGAGAGGCAGCAGCTCTGCCAACGTTTTCATGTAAAGAGTAATGAACGTGGCAAAACTCCAGTAATAGTGTTAGTATCTCGTCACTGCCGGATGTAGGGATGTTAAAGTGACATGTTTCCTTACATCGCATCACTCTCAACATGGGCAAACAATATTTAGCCAAAGGATGTGGCATTCAAACATCCTTTGTATTATTTCATTCCTCAGTGTCATGTTGAATCCATTATCATTGATCATTACGTCCGCTTCAGGGCAGCAGGAATTTGTTTCAGGTTTTCTCCCGTTCTTTTCTTTTCTGGCGTGCATCTGCTGGTGATCTATGATGCCACTGCATCTATTAAAAAGTGTCAGAAAGAAGTGATGGAGGGCATGTTGAAAAGACGAATGAAACAGTTCCCGGTGTTGATTAAGAGCCACTGACACCGAAGGCGAGAAAAGGACATCTGACATAACTCCGTGTTTAGGAGACACGGTGAAGCCGCGGGATGGCAGACACACTATTTATTCAGAATGGACCGAGAGCGTAACCAGGGACTATATTCTAGCTGATGTGATGAAGTGAAAGCAACTTTTGAGTTGTATTTTTCTCAGCAGCAATACTGGAAGTTACTTTAACACTTGGCTGTGGGGCCCGGCGGCAGGACCCCTGCTGTGATCTCAACTAACCCGGACTGTAACAAAATGTACATTTGCTTTGAGGAATTTCCTGTAAACTACAAAGTCAAAATATACCAATATACCATCACAACCAGGAAAAGTTATAAATTACAATTGTTAACGTCTCGATAAATGAAAAAAAACAAATCACATAATATAAAGTATGGTAAAGCCACATTTATGTACATTAACATATTCTGTTCATATACACAAAAAGATGTGTTTTAAACCGAGTAAAAGGGTGTTAAGATTTAAATTTCACCTTTCAGTCGATAATAAGCAGATTCCTTGACACTGCATTAGATAGATTGCAGATTGCATTGCAGTTGTGGATATTATATAAACTAACAAAAAAAACAAACTAAAATAAAATTCCTGAAAACAATGCAGTTCATGAAAACATGGTTTGCCAGATTCCAGGGGTCTCTAAAATACTGGCAAAATGCTGCTTTAGCCTATGCATTTCCTTTTTGTTTGTTTTTAGTTTTATCATGTGTAAAATTGGGCTATTTTCAATTTATGATTTACGCATGAGGGTGAATCATCGCTCTTTCACTTTAATAAAGTTACCGGTCTAAATGCAATTCTTGTCCTCACCATTGAAGCGTTACTCTTAAACGTCGCTTTAAATCAGACAGAAGTTCAACTCCAAACAGGGAAACCGTCTCGTAAATTTCAGATTTACAAATAAAAATTAGATGGATGGACTGAGGAGCAGGAACAGGCCAGTTCAGGAAAGGAAGACATTCATGCAATGTCCAGGAAATATTTCCCCCCCAAAAAAACGTTCATTCTGGCTTCCCTGAGAATGTGTGGACGTGTTTTGGACCAGCTTTGGCTCAGAGGGTTTGGCAAGCAGGCGTCCGAGCCGGTATAATGGATGTGTTTTGAGTAAGTCTGAGGCAAGCGCAAGGAGGATCAATCGTCATCGAGTCCTAATGGTCGTCACATGGCGCCTGTCATTTTGGAAACCTGTCAACCTCACTCTGTGCATCCCAGTGTAATGCTGCGATTTAAGGTCACATGAGGCCAGGGATGGCGTTAAAACCTGTCAGCGGTCCGCCGCGACCGGGTGGAAACGATTTTCATGAAAAAGTAACTAGACTACATTCACTGTGAATCGGTCCTGCGTTGAATGCGAATCTATTGGCTTAATGTGGCTAAAATCGATATTTGTCTAACGATAATGCATCAAATGACACTTGGCTAGAGTTAGAAGGGTCACTCTCTCTCTCTCTCTCTCTCTCTCTCTCTCTCTCTCTCTCTCTGCAGTGGACCGAGGCTCCACGTTTATCCCTTTAATGCTGCTCTCAGAGTTGTTACGCTGCTGTTTTCACCTCCTCTCTAAAAGCCCGCCAACCACTGCACCTGCTCAGCTCCAGACAGCACAACAGGGATACAATTAGCTGATGAACCTATGGGGGATGGAGCTGCTAAAGAGCCATATATTATGATCCCCTTACGCTGTGATTAAAGGAGAAGAGGAAAGCTAAAAGAGGAGGGACGGCTGGAGTCACAACTCTTAATGACAAAAAAAATCCCATCTGGAAAAGATTCCCTTGTTAAACTTCTTTTATCTGAAACTTTTAGTCAAACCTCATTGTGATTATGACGCTTGCCCGATTTAGGAATCTACAATATATATATATATATATATATATATATTTTAGGGAGGTAATTTCCAGCTGATGTGTCCCTGTTTTTTCACATGGCGTATTTTACTATGTGCTTCTATAGGTCATGCTGACTGACAATGTAGAGACACTGCATCGTGATGGTTGGTGGCAAGTTCAATTTCCATATAGCTCAATATATAGCCGTTTTACTTTTTTGAAGTAATATAATAAAAATAAAAAACTGAGGAAAAAAATGGAGATTAAAAAGATTAAACCTTGTTTGCTTGTTCACAGATGACTCTCATTGCCGGAGTTTTACTTTAATGATTATCTATGCAGAGTCTGCATGTTCTTCCTGTGCGTGAGTGGACAGTAAAAGTTAGTTGGTGGGATTAGATTTGAAGTGAAATGTGTGTTTGCTCAGAGCTGGACAATACTGTCCATCCTGTCCTCTGCCTTCATCAGCTGGAGTTTGCCCCAGCATCCCACTGGAGTTGGACGAAGCTGTACAGGAGTCAGACTTTCATCGCTCTCATATTTTATTCTTACCCATGGAAAATCTACAACTGATTGTAAAAAGACCCCATGTACAAGAGGTACAGTATGTTCCGTTTGTTTTCCACTCTGATAAAAATGATCTCTGACATCCGCTGTCTGAATAATAATTTAGCTTTCTGAAAGACAAAACGTTACCGTAAAACAAATCAGAATGTTGCATAAACTGACGTCCAAAACAGCTTTTAACAGCGTTCCAGGACTAATGCATCTGTGCACCGAAAAAACAAATATGTAATTTGTCTGGAGGGTAGTGTCTGCAGCAGACCCTCTGAATGAACAAGATGTATGTATGTATGTATGTATGTATGTACGTATGTACGTATGTATGTACGTATGTACGTACGTATGTATGCACTGTCTAGTAGGTATGTCATCCAAAACACTTGGTTTGAAGTTTCTGCATCAAAAGTACAAGGCGTAGTTATATAAAATATCACGGTTTAGTTGTACACAGTTTGTAAAGTAACATTTGCATGTCATCGATTCCTCTTTTTGCTGTTTGATCCCCAGACTCCTGAGCTACCTTCCTCATTACCCAGCATTATCCTGCAGACGGCGACTCTTTACGGACGTCTGCGTAACCATAACAACCGTCTCCACCACAACAACAATCACAATGGAGGTAGGCAGCATTTTTCTAAAAATAAACTTGAACATGTAAACTTTGTACAGATTGGTTGTTTTATGTAGTGGGCTTTGCTGTTGTCAGAATTAGAACCATCACTCTTTCTCTAATCTAGTGCAGACCTAGAAAACTGTCCACTACTGTTATTTCCAGTTACTGTTTTGGCCAATCAGAGCGTGGAGAGGCACTGCATGGGGGCTTTTCGGGAAAAATTTAGGAAGCTTTAGCTGAAAAGTGATGAGATGCTCACAACTTCTGGCAAAAAAAAAAAAAAAAAAACACACTTCAGAACATGATGCACTGTGTGACTTTCTCCTTTCTTCTTCGGACGTCTTGCAATCTTCAAAAGCACATGAGTTAGGAATCACAAATTGCAGGGGCAAGATAATAACAATACTGTCTGATATACATTTTCAGACACTTTTTTAAACCAAAAATGAGTAAACAGTGAGGCATCTCCGACCGTACTTCATAAAATGTCATGAAATTGTACTTACGTATAACTGATTCCTCTCACACACACAGTAAATTCATTCAGTTATATTTTCCCTCACAGTGAGTTCTTGAAGATGTCTTTTGTGTCATAGAACAAAAGGCTCTTGCTTGTTGTGTGTGCGTTACCTGTGTTTGTGCATGTGTGATGGTGTGTTTATGTGTGCAGAGCGTTGTGTCCAGGAAGAGATGGCCTTCTGACAGATGAGTTTACACCATCCCCTCTTTCAACCCCCTTTGTGTTTGCAGTGTTGAACTCTGTTATAACATGCATGCACAAAATGGTACGACAGAGTTGGATTAACTATATTTTTTTTTCATTCAAATTGTTTGTGTTGTCTGATGTTCTTGTTAGAAGGTAAAAGATGAACCGCTCCAGCCAGTAAAGGAATTTAAGCCTGTGGAGGAAAAAAACTGGAAGACCAGTGGGAGTGTAATAGAGTTAGAAAAGGGAGGGTATTAAGAGAACATTATAAAAAAAAAAAAAAAAAAAAACTACAAGCAAAATTTCTGTAATCACAATATATATCTTGGAGGAAAGGAAAGCGGAGTCGTTTCATGATCCAAATTATGCCACTGTGTCGAAGCAGGACCAAGCACAACACGCCCGCTTCTTCATCCCAACCACATCAGCCACCTGTTTTGTCACCAGCGCTTCAGGCCAACCTGATATAACTCATGCGTGGATTAGTATTACCGCATTAACAAGTCTGGCAGAGACACGTGGTGCACATGCAGTTTGATGTGTGGCCGTCGGCAGTCATTGATCCCTGATGAGCTGATTCCTCCTAAAACATCAATTTGTTGCCCCGATGGCTCTCAGCTCGAACAGGACAGAGCTGCTTTTACTCAGCAAGACCGGCAGGTTCCTCACACACAAATGGCACCGGTTCCTTAAACAAAGACACATTTGCTCTCAGATTCAGCGTTTGAACTGGAATCAGCGGGTCCATCACTTACTCTTTGGCTTTTGACCCTTTTTAGAAAAAGTACCCATGGCTGAACTTCTTAACACATACTGACGCACAGTGCTGAGTAAATGTTTCCGGAGATAAAAGTAAAGTCAGGATCTTCTCTAATATAATACCTGAACTACGTTCTCATTTATCAAGGAACTTTATAGAGTCTGCAGCAAACCCTGAATCAATATTTGACGTGGCGACACTTTGACTTTAAAACAGTGTATATTCTGAGAGTTTTTCAAAGCACTTGGCAGGTAGGTTGTTCCACGTGCTCTCAGGCTCACTCCGCGGTGTTGACATCAAAGATCTGCGGGGTTCGCGCCATCTGTTGCAGGACTCCTTGTTCTTCTCGCCGTTGAAGTTCTTCCTCTTCATGAATCCGGATGTAGGTTTGGGCTTGCCGCCTCGCTCCAGTACGAATTCAGGACTGATCGGAGGCCGAACAAGAGCTCATGGGTAATAAATGGGAATCTAAATTGGACTTTTGTTTGATGATAAAATTCCTTTGTGCCATAAAAAAGTAAATCTGCTATTGTGCCATGATATTTTCTAAGTCTGCAGCTTAAATATCAGCAAGCAGACGGCTGGCATGCCAACAGTAGTTTTAAAAATAGCATATGGTTTGGTCTATATGGAGCTTCATCAAGACTATTTCACAGTCAGTTTGTTTTTTTTAAACCAGAATAGTATAAGGAAACCTCAACCTTTCTCATGCACACATGGCATCTGTGGACTTTTTTTCTTGCCCCACAAGTTTCGCCAGAAAACAAAACCCCTTTCCCTCTTTTATTTAATGTTTCAACAACCAAAACGTCACTCCTTTTTTCCACCATGTTGAGGGTATTGACCTTCATCTTAAAGCTGAAGCTCTGAAACATCGCCCACACATTATCTTGGATTTTTGAGACAAAAATATGTAAGATATTATCATCCTTGTCAAGGTCAAGGTTTGGAGCAGGAGGCTCATGTAGCTGACGCACGGCGCAGACAAGCTGAAATACACAAACACAATCACACATACAGAGTCACAATTACCGGCAAATTAGAATCACCAGTGAACCTGAGCACAAGGAAAACTCCCAACAGAGAATCCTGCATTCAAACTCGTCAAACCAATGCCTCAGTATCAAAAACGGCAAAAAAAGAAGAAAAAAATGTTTTGCAGCTCATATTCTACTTTTATGAAGACACTTTTTTTTTGTGTAATAGATATTAAAAATACATTGGATTTAATATCTTTTCATATGATTATTTAGTACACGTTTTAGGATACAACAAAGCAGCTTTGCTGAACTTCTCAGTTGTTTCGTTTTATATTTATATTTGGTTTTATCGTCTGTCTTTTCCATAGATCTCCTGCCTCACTGGTTTCGTCATCCTCATGCTCCTGTTCTGCCTGCTCCTCCCATAACGTATCAACCCCACTGTGATTGATTCAAATGGCTTGTTAAGAAATATCCAGCACCTGAAGCCGGCTTGTCTGGAGTCACAATTCATTTCACGCACTTGATATTTGACAGGGTCAGTCAGGTCCCCACAAATCATATCGAACAACTTCCTCTTGCTGAATGTAACCGATATAAGACAACACACTTATTTAAAAACAAAGGAAAAAAAGACTATTATAGAGTGACCACGTGATATTATGAATTTCTAGAAAAGAGAAAAAAAGTGACAGGATATGAAAATTAGGTATGTTTGGGCAAATGAGGATGTTTGGTCACTCTAGTCTACTTGGACCAATATTTCCAAATGTCATGTAGCCTCATGTGCATGCAGGTCACTTCAGGGCCACAGTAATTTAAATTATAATGTAACCAATCATGCAAGAACAACAAAAAAAAGAGTCAGATCCCAGGAAATTAATTGGAATAGAGCCTTGCAGTGTGAATATAGTTTGACTCGTGTCTTAAGCCTCCAGCTTTACCAGAATATTTGAAAAATGCAGCTTGGACCCGATATGAAAGGCTAATGAAAAGGTCGTTGGGGTCATCAAAGTGTCCAAACACAGATATATAAAACCTCACTTTGTGGCAGACCGGTAGCACTGAAACAAAGTGAGGTGGAGAGACAATTACTTGTCCAGCAGTTGTGTGAGTGAGCCAGACCTCATTTTCACCTCCACATTTTTGCCTGCTTCTGCAGATTGTGCATGTGTCTCCACCCTCGAGTTGCTCATTTGTGACTGTGTAATCCCCTGCTTGGGAGACAGTCCCATAAGCTCTCTATAGAAAAGCTTTGGGAAGTGGTACTGCACTGCTCCTAATCAGATGGGGGGTGGGGGGGGGGGGGGGGGGGGGGGGGGTAGTTCAACCAGTTTGTCTTTCATCCTCTTTTGTCTTGTGAAATATTGTCTGAAAACACTCCGCGGTATAAATTTAACCTCTGTGTTTGTATTTGAATGCTGAACGAGTTCATTTGCCGTTGGTCAGAAAAACAACACCTACAGTGGCAAGTTGTTGTTGGTCATGTGGCTGCACTCGGGAGTTATGGTCATTGGACAGGACAGTAATGAAACCATTACAGCCTGGCACAGCCCAAGATGCCCTCGTATGAAATTGAGACCAGCGCTTGAAACAATCAGCGTGTGGGGGTAAACAAGACTATCACATGATAAACCTGGTTGATTTCAATGTTTCACTTGTAAACTTTGCCTCCTTCACTGTGTGTGTGGCGTTGTTTTGTACTCTGTGACTCACCGTGACTGTGTTTTTAGTCTTACACTCACTTCAAGATGGAGCTGCAAAGACTGTTCGTTGGGCTGCCAACAAATAGGCAGTTTCCACTGGATGTTCACTTGGAGAGAGAAAACAACACTCAGTCACAGCACCTTCACAGCTGCAGTGCAAAATGTATATTTGTCACTGGTTGAGTTTTTCAGGAAGGAGAATAAATGCCTTGTGGGTAACCTGGGTGTGATAAAATGTGGTTGTGTTGGAAGGCTGCAACTTTCTTTGTTGTGGCTTTGAAGGATGTGATGTTAGCAGCATGTGGCTGCAGCCCATGCAAAGTGCATTACAGACAGGAGGGATTAACCAGTGTAATCAGTCATAAAATGTCTAATGGGCTTAACTTCCTTTGTAGCAGATGTTGTGTGCCATTTGTGTTGCACCAGAAAAGGAATAAAAAGCTTGTTTTGTGCCACGTCAGAACCGTTTCTCATCATCACCGGAGAGCCGCTCTGGACTGTGAAGGTTATCAACTGGAATAAATGCATTTTCAGACAGATTGCATGCAACATATTTGGTTGTGGATGTGTCTTTCAAACACACCGGTGATGTGCAAGTACTGGTGCACCCTGTCTTACCCTAGAGACTCCCCCGTTTTGGGAATGACATGACACGAAGTAATGCATCTGAGTTACACCACTACTTTTAGTTGTGACACTGTTAAAGGTGATTAATGCGATAAAAGGAATGATGCAGTTAAAATTAAGTTTCCAGGAGCTCGTTACAGTTGTGGAGCTGCTGTCTCTCTCTGTCCTGCTCCCCATGCTGGCTCTTAGGCCCCGTTTACATGGTGAGCGGATCAACTGCATGCGTGAAGTTTTCATCCCTTTTCTTTCACGGGTGCGATTCCCTCCTGCAGAGACTGCCGACTATGTAGCGCTATTACTGTGCATGCCCGATTCGTCATCAGTCCACTAGAATGTCGGTTTTGTTTATGTTTATAACGTATTGTTCATTACAAAAACAAGCGACAGCGCCCTAGCTACACTAACTACATCATTTCCAGTGTGTCCGCTGCACAATGGTAACGTGTTGATGAACTTGACTGAGAAGATATAAAACAGTTAATAACTGCTGAGACCCACAGGCAGCACAACTCATGTCATGGAAGTTAAAAGCTTTGGATTAGAAATCTGCTGCTTGATCTTTTTATAGAGTCCGCACCGGTGGTTACTCATCGTTTTGGCCTGAGGCTTATTTTATAATTCCAATTATTCGCATTCATTTGCATCAACATTTACAAAAAAAATTTGTTTTAACTAAATAGATGTTTTACCCGGCTGAGAAATTGCGTTCCCTTGACCCTTGGGTCTCTCTTGCCGATCTCTCATGCTGCATGGATATGTTCAGACTCCAGACAAATAATTCTGGGGCATGAGGTTAAACACTTTGAAATTAACTAGTTTTCTGCAATATGAGTCATAAAATGTGATCCAATCTACATCTGAGGCACAAACAAAAACAGAAACCTTTTTTTTTTTTCCTTCTTCACTTCTTCAGACCCTTTACCTTGTCTTGACTGTCAATGCGATCTTTTACTTTATTTAGTGTACTTATCATAAAGGGAGATGATAGCTCAAGGGCTGCTGAAATGTATTGTGACTATACTGAGAAGGCCTCTGTAGCCTCAGGAATACCAAGAGGAAGTTCAAACCCGTTCATGTGCGTTACAAATCTGAGCGACCAACACATTAATTTCCGTAGCTGTAGTTCGGGTGACGTGTTAAAAGCAAAGGCAGCGTCCCAGCAGCTGATAATTTGACTGTCTGAGCAAAAGGGAGAGCTTGACAAGGCACGCTGCCAGGAGAAGGCTAAAAGAAAACAAATTAGAGAGTACCTGAGGAATATGGACAGTGGGTGTGATCCTGTGGGTGTTATTGATCCCTGCTGAGACACAGGCTGCTCCTTTAATTCCTCACTTCAAACTGAGACGCCGTCAGAAACGTTGCCATGGAGGAGGTAAGAAAAGTAAATAAAAAAATACTACGGAATAAAAACAGATGCATTATATCATTCATGATATTTAGTTGAGAAAATCTCTGTAGATGTGAGACCTTTTGAGATGAGGGAGGCCACATATCCTCTCTCTCACACACACACACACACACACACACACACACACACACACACACACACACACACACACACACACACACACACACACACACACACACACACACACACACACACACACACACACACACACACACACACACACACACACACACACACACACACACACACACACAACTCATCATTCCTCGGCTGTGCCTGTCCCAAACCTGCCCGACTAAAAAGCCCTGTACTCGGCTTCATAAAATAGCCTGGATAAACGTGGACTGTGTGTGTGTGTGTGTGTGTGTGTGTGTGTGTGTGTGTGTGTGTGTGTGTGTGTGTGTGTGTGTGTGTGTGTGTGTGTGTGTGTGTGTGTGTGTGTGTGTGTGTGTGTGTGTGTGTGTGTGTGTGTGTGCGTGTGTGTGTAGACCAGTGGGCCTTTCAGCGGGTGACAAAGCCCCGCGGAGACGCACACTGCACTTCCACTTTCACAGCAACGGGATGGTAATGGAACAGAGGTGACTTTATTCCATCTCTCCCTGCTGATCAAAGGCTCTTTTCACTCCTCTTCCTTTTTTTTAAATCCCCCTCATCCAGCTTTCTGCCCTTCCTCTCTTCCCCCAGAAATCTCTGTCATTCTCCCTTTTCTCTCACCTAAAGCAGGTGCATGAATATTTAATGTATTTCATTCCAATGTGATGGAGTGACATTTTCTAATAATTAAAACTTGAATCAAAAGTCAAACATGTCTAGTTTGCTCGTGCTACCCACACAAGTCAAAAACTGTCTTAAGTATATCTATATCTGCTCAAAAGGCATTATTTTCACCTCAGGATACAGCTGGGGTACAGAGCACTAAATAAAAATGTGGAAACAAATATCATCCATCTCAATTTTTTTTTTTTAAATCATATCTAAATGTCAATAAACATCAGAATCAGGCTTTGGGAGTATGTCCATGGGAACATATCAGATTCACGCCTGTTAAATGCTGCCACTTGTCACCTTGCTGACCTCGGTCGGCGTCGCAGCTCGTGCCTCTCTGATTTGAACACTGATTCTTTGAGACTGGAAGCGTGACCCTTTCGCCCCGGCTGTGACGGCTTCAAGTGGGCTCACTGGTGAGGCAGAGGAGCAGCTGATGGCGTCCTCCTGTGACCAGACACCGATGATGAAACCCCCGCAGGCGTCTCACGCAGAGCTTTTCTAAAGGGTAAATGGTCTTGAGTTATATAGCACATTTGCCCACGAGCAAAAACTCACCCGCCCAAGGGTCCAACCCCGCCCGCAGGATGATTTTGTAAAATATAAATGTTTTTCTTACTGCTACACCTCGGAAACAGGCATACACTGATCCCAAGGTTTGCAAGAAAAATATTACGCTGATCAGCTGACTGTATGAGTGTGAAAATGTTAAAATTTACTTTTTTTTTTTTTTTTAGTAAATGCTGTCGCTTATTAATGTAGCAGAGATTTGGTGTTTTAGTAGCAGTAGTGAACATTGCAGGAGACCCGAGCTGAGAGATTGGTGATGCAGAAGTAAAATCTTTATTCCAAACATAAAATAATTAAATCACCCTGAAAAACACCTTAAATAATGGACAAGTTGCATTAAATGCAATAAACACAAATAATTAAAAGGTTTTAAGGCTCAGCGTGTTTAATTATCTCCCTCTGCACCGGTAACAGCGAGAGACTGCACTAAATATTACCTCTCGCATAACATGAAATAAACACCTGCATTGCACCTTAAAAAAATGTCTGAATCACACTATACTGCTTTTTAATCTAAATACAATCAAGTTTACAGGCGTTACTGTGTCTCACTCACCGCTGGATCAAGGATTTATCCCAGATAAACGATTCCCAGATGGACGATTCCCATTTAGACGACTCATTATCATAAGTGAATGATTTGTAACATTTCAGTGACCTGGGATGAATAGTAATGTATTATTACACATAAAGACACATAGTTTAAAATCGTGGCGGGGGAAGAAAAAAAAACCAACCTTTCGGACTAAAAACATATATTTTCTAAAGACACTTAAAGTCACCCATTCACTCACACACAACTGGAAGATACTCAGGGTTCAGTGTTTTGCTCAAGAACTTGGACAGAGCGAAATGTGGAGTCCAACCTCCAACCTTGGAAACGGAAAAAAATCCAACATTTTAACGGATCCACTGCCATCCTTTTAAATCCCTTTGGAGCCTTGAAAAGGTTTCTGACAGTACATCTGGTATCAGAGCATTCCTCCGGCATAGAGAGACTTATTGCTCCATTGTTATGTATGAAAGGTTTCAGGCATGGACTCCAGGAATGATTTGGTGTTGTTGCTTGATGAAGTCAACTTCTACATCAACTAGTTTCCCACCCTGTGTGTGAACACGGTGACTGCTGAGTGGGCCGGGTGCCAAAGACCATCATAGATCATAGCGAAAAGAGGGAGCAGCACGGGAAGTAAAGTGTGATCAAAACACTCAAAACTGGACAATATCGTGACAAACAGTTGGACTCAAACACGCAAACTTAAGTCTGACACAGCGAGCGGTGGAGGACCAAACCACTTCTTTGTCCTTTGCTGACCCAGACGGACTCAGCTCCAGACCATTCATAATTAGAATCTGGATAAAGCAAGAATAATTGATTGAGAACTCAGTAGAGCGGTGCACTCCAGTGCTACTTTAAAAATTACTGAAGGAGGGATTTTTCTTTTGGCACAAATTGGTCCAATTCATTTCTCAAACTTCTTAGCGATTTATGAGTTTGGAGCAGCAACATGAAGAGTAGAAAATATCGGACATCCCTGTTCGGCACCACTTCCTGCTGACAATCCTGGGGGAGGACGAGCCAATTCCATGCTTACTGAGAAATCTAAACATCCCAGGACAGCCTGGCTTGACCTTCAGGTGAAGTGCACCTCCAATGGAAAAGTTAAAATGTCAGTTCACTATAAAATGTAAACCAGAATGTTTCATTTTGGTTTCATTTCATTTTGGATCCAAAGTGGCTCCAGTCCCAGTTCAAATAAAAAAAAACAAACCTGAAATACTTGTAAGGTTTGTTTAAGGAAACTACAGCAGGACACTAATGATCACAGAAATCACAGAGGTGAGCAGAGGGAGATGGTGACTTACGGGACTGATATGAACTTCAGGGAACTGTAAAGGCACAGAGAGTTACTCAAAGATCTCATCATTAGCTTCTGCTAATGACCCACACTGAACATGCAAGTTCAATCACGGCCCCTCACTGATGGCACCGGGACAAATTCACTTTTTGTGGGTTTTTGTAAGTGCACAGGCAATGATTCTGACTTGAAGCCAAGTCTTTTGTAATTGATGCGAGGTCACTTTCATCAGGATACAATCTGTACTTTCGTTAAATGGGGCAAAATTTCCAGGTGATTGTAATGCATTAGTCTGTTCTCATTGCAAAAGTGCATATATAACCAGTGGGAGGGGCTTAACACTCTTCTAGGGTTCTGGAGTAAATACTTCAGAGGAAAGACAAAAGCTCAGCCACATCTGTGAGACGAACGTGGTGAAGTACTCTTAACATTCAGGCCCTGTCCACACGAGCCAAAACGATCTTTTTTCTCAAAAAAAAAAAAATCCGTCCACATGTCACTATGAACACAGTTCAACCCGATGCCTAACGGCATGTACTGCACATGCCGGGCCTGTAGGGGCGCTGTGACTCATCAAATACACCAAAAACGTGGAGGAAGACACGGATAATATTAAATATAGAAGTAGACTTCTGCTCATAGACTTCTATCCTAAATTATATCCTGAGTTATATAGATCTATGCTCCTGCTCCTCCTCCTGCAAGTATCAGTAGCTTCTGCAGCGCCACCCGGAGCTGATTATTAGGCGACATCGTGGACCGCGGTGGAGGGCAGAGGGGGGCGTTGACATCATCGCTTTCCGCAGATGTGCGTCGTTGCCGTCCACGCCTCACAGCCGAGCCAGCGTTTTACAATCTCCCCACTCTGGGAACCGTGTTGCTAAAAAGTAAAAGGTCTTCGGGCGACTAAAACGCCGCGGATGATCGGCCAAAAACGTGAAACAGCGTTCACATGTGAACAGGCCCTCAGACAAACAAACATTAAATCCTGTTTGAAATGGTCTTTAGGAATAAAATGTACTGAATTTTCACTTGTCAGCCCAGCGGTGGAGATTCAGTCAGCAGACATGGTGTTTTTTTTGTTACAGATAAACTGAGATTAGATGTAATCGTCTTTCTATTGTCAGCAGCTCCATTTTTAAATGCACCATGATGATGAGAGGAGGAAGTGGATTATTTCAGCTCAACAGTCTGATGATTAGTTTCTACATCACTGTATATATGAATATATATGTAGATGTGCAATATAAAGGTGAAGGACAATGGTCAACCCTGAGAGTCATAACTACGTTTTAAAGTTATGTTGGAGTACACAGCCATGTATCCCTTTCACACTCGTGCCCACAGTCACGCGCACACGTCTGCACCCACTATTTATATTCTGGTTCTCGCTTAAACAAAACTGCTTTTCATTAAAGAACTCCTAACCTCTCCACGCAGAGATAAAGGGTAATTACGCAGCTATCGTCAATTCAAACGTCTCTTATTTCACCGAGCGCAGGGACCATAGATAAGGCTGCTTAATTAACTTAAGTGCCTCGGTTCCATCACCTCTCATACAGGGACCCTCTAACTGCTGATGGGAGAGCAAAAGAGACTCGATTATACAGACACATTCAATCATCTGTATTGTCACATCTGGTCAGTTTCACAGCTCAAGTTTAGAGTTCATCTTGTTCACTTAATACTTTTCCCTGTTCGATGGAATAGAGCTGGCCCAAAGAGTACCTGGAAATGTCATTCAGAGCTTTCAGTGAAGCCGGAGAGGGAATCTCAGAGAATATTGCTTGAAGGATAATGCGGTGAAATCTGATATGATAAATTCAAAAAAATAATAATAATAATACAGCTGTGATTTTGGTGCATTTTGACCAAACTTATGGTGAGAAAGTCTGGAACTCAGCTGCCATTTATCAACCTATGGTAACAAAAGCTGCATCAGTGTTGCATAAGCCGGTGCTGATCACCCGGGGATCCGCAGGTAGAACGGGGTCAGCTCTGGAGGAGTTCGCTGGGTCTTACCGAGAGGTATTTGAGCCCACCTGGGAATGCTTCCACCAACTGGCTTGACCCCTTGTAGTTCAGATTAATATGCAACCCTCATGCTCTCTGGTATTTCCAGTGGGTATGAGGAGAGTCTAGAAAAGATCGTAGGGGGTTGGGAGATGTGGTGGTGGTGGGGGGGGCTGCCTGTCAAACTCTTCCTTAAACTTTACAACCTTAAATGAACTCACCTTCTCGGTTCTCTGTTCAAACTGCATGAATCAAAACGCCGCAGCTAAACCACGGCACCGACTGTAAACCGTAGACAAGGGGTGTCAAACAAGCTGCCCTCAGGGAGAACCGGCCCATTCAACTCTACCCTCAGGACGATGTCGCAGTATGAAATACACAAAGAGGACAAAACCTGCAATTCTTCCCATACAGGCTTTTCGTACTTTGAGAGATAACGCTCGAAACTGCACAATAAATATCAAGAAGGTAACCAAATGATCTTTGAAAGTAGCACTAACGTCAAAATCAAATGTTTTTCTACATTAATCTGCAGAGAAACTGACAGGGGGGGACTTCTGGTTGCTTGTTTGTAACGACCAATAATCTAACAAAAGCCAATAATGTAATATTTTGGCCATTCAAAATGTAATAAAGCCAATAATGTAATAGCTTGCCATTAGTGTTATCGGATATTTGACATTTACATTCAGGGCTAGTATTTAAAAATCATTTTAAAAGTACTGGAGCAAATACTCTAGTAACTTGCACAGGTCTGTTCTTGGAAAGAAAAAGAAAAAAATTTCAGATTTTGTGCAGTTTGCTTATCTAAAACATGCATAGTGGATGGTATCGTCTGCATAGTCCTTCATTTTTGTCAAAAAATATTCGATTATTACATTATTGGTCAAGCAGTCAAAATTATTACATTACTGGCAGCTATTACATTACTGGCTTTTATTTTGTTTCTGGTGGCTGCAAACGACTTTTCTTGATTCATTTTCCAGCTTTTCTGCTGTTTTCTCTTTTTCTTTTTGTTTTCCCCTTCACTAAATCGAGTTTGAAAACTGGACCGCAGCTCACACATTCCACTCCAGCAAATGATGGAATTAATTGTGTATTTTATAGACCAATAAAAAAATAAAATGAAAAGGGAGAAAAATATCTCACAAAAACACAACTTCATGCCCTTCTGTTCACGCCGTAGAAAGAGCAGGCAGGACTCCGGAGCGTGATTCAGATGTGAGAGTTCACCTTTGATTCACCAGGAACAAAGCGACGGGGAGAAAGGCAGAGCGCCATCCGTGGGCTGGAAAACTGGAAACGCCGCTAAACCACGGTGCGCTCGCCAAGCTGGCACAGACTACAGAAAAGGAGGCAGGGTTAAATACTGGAGGAGCAACAGGTGAACGGGTGGGTGTGTGGAGTCAGGTCAGAGGGAAAGCGAGTTGGAGGCAAGCATTGAAGTTTATGTGAAAATACAGTGTGAGGTAGTTCACCCTGAAACTGAATCAGGCCTGAGACTTTTTGGTTTATTTCTCATCAGACTGTGGCTCCTCAGTAAGTCCTTTATTTGATCAGACTCTACGTGGCCAAAAAGACTACAGACTCCTCCAAACTGGTTTTCAATGAGGGCTCTAACAGAAGTCTCTAAAAAGGTTTCCGAGTTTCCAGTTTTCTTGTGACAAACAACAAAGAAGAGCCTCCAGCAGTGCTGCTTTATTGTTGGTGTCGGATTTCAGAAAAGAGAAAAACATGCTCATCATGACATAAATCATTCAAGAGGGGGGAGAAAATCTAAATACCGTACAATTTATTGTCACCCTGCAATAATAAAAAATGTACATTTCCTGCACACATCCATCCGTCTACTGTGGCGCTTTATTGAACTGAGGGTTGCAGGGCGCTGGAAACAATCTCAGCTGATTATGAGGGAGAGCGCCACACTGTACAGTCATTTGAATGGAAAAAGAAGTGGTGAGAGGGAGTGTTGTAATTCATGTTTATCAAATCGAGCAAAACTAAAATGAACAAACTCACTTCCGATCGGCTTCTTGGAGCTAAAAAACAATAATTCACCAGTTTGTATGTGTGGATAAATAACTGGAAAACGGGAAAAATCCATCTCAAGGTCAGTTGACGGGTGGTGCACATTCTCCCAGATGAAACCAGAAATTTGTATCGCATTATTATTATTTTTTATTTTTTCCATCCCTTCCTTCCTGTTTAACACATACTGTGTTTGCTGTCAGGGGATCGCATTGTTGTTTGTTTCTGTCTTTTGTATGTTGCAAAGCAAAATTTAAATAAAATTATATTGCACTATTTGTATTTTCAGTATTTTAGTATGTTACATTTTTTTGTTGTTTTGCCCTGTGAGAAAAGCGGCTCTCTAACTTTGTTATAAATTATATAATGATCATAAAGGCTATTCTATTGCATTATATTCTAAATTGAACATACTGTATATATATAGTATGTATAACAGCAACACAAGAAGCCAAGTAACAAGGAGTGACTCAGACTTTAAGAAGACACAAGGAGAAAGCATCAGGCTGAAAAAAACAATATGACATTCATAATAACTTCAAATCAGGCCTGGCCTTGGAAAAACTGAGGGATGACGTGCACTACAAAGGCTTTGAATTACCGTACATACAGAGTTAGAATTGTGTTACACC
Source organism: Lipophrys pholis (assembly GCF_963383615.2). Lineage (NCBI taxonomy): Eukaryota > Metazoa > Chordata > Actinopteri > Blenniiformes > Blenniidae > Lipophrys > Lipophrys pholis. The sequence continues at coordinate 28,159,979 of NC_137628.1, forward strand.
AGAATGAGTGTATGACAGCAGTGGCTGGGGGTGTTTTGTGTTGTTTTGCTTATGAATTTTGAGAAAATCCTGAATTTAACCTGATAAAGTGAAAGGTAAAACTATTTTTAGTTGTTGTTTTTTTTTTTTAAATGGATTGACTGAACATATAATGGACACAACTAAAAAGGCTTCAGTGTGAAACAGCAGATCAGACATGATCATGCCGTGGAAAAATCCTGTTGTTGAGCGTCAGGATCACAGGAGTCGGAGCTTCACCAGCACATACCAGGTGCAACTCAAGGATCCTGCGACGCAACACGTGTTGTTCTTTCATCGATTTGCACTCGTTATGATCACTAATGAATGAAAACAAGCTCGACCTCTTTTGTGTGCACCTCTTGTTACACCTGTTCTTTCCTAGAAAAGCATTACTTCAATCACTCTGAGTGGACTGAGAGTGAAGACAATCACCACGACAAAATCCGTCAACATGGAGACCGGAAAACGTGATGTGTGAGAGCGGACTGAGAGAAAACACCGAGCACACATATAGAAAACGGCAGAAACAAAAACATGACAGGTGGAGTACAGGTGGAGGTCAAGATATTCTCAGAAGTCGCAATCCGAGGACAGCAGTGTCTGTAGCGACCGTCCCATTTGGTAATACTCTTAGTCTAATTAGATTTCCCACTGAAGTGAAGCCATTTGACTTTTCTTTAATGAATCGAATTGGAATCGCTCCTAACAAACCCTTTGTGTTAACTCTCAACTCCTCCATATGCACTTAATTCCATATCTTCATTTCGGTCTGCACTCCCCAGGAACAAGAGTAATGACAGATGCCCTCGCTGCGTTTTATTCACCCTGATCCGACTCGTCTTTTCTCCACCCCCCGCCTGTCACCTCGTTTCTTTGCGTCTTCATTCCTTATGCACCTTCTGTCCCTCCATTATTCATCATGCATATCACCGGTCCCACTCAAGGCTATTCCCTCTGTCTTCCTCATTTCCTCCTCCCTCCTTCACTTGTTACTTTTCAATTCAGATGAATTAACCACAGCGGCTCGTGTCCCTCAATTGCCAGCCACCCCTCCCTCCATCCCTGCCCGCCCACTTTAACTCTCTCCCCTCCCTTAATCCCCCCTTTCATCTTTTTCCTCAACACAGCTCGTACCTCCCTCCGCCCTTCCGCTTTTCTACTCTCTCTTTCCCACCTCCTTACTTCCTTCACATATTTAATCCTCCCTCCGCCTCCCCCCCACCTCCCCCCGTCTCTACATCCGACCCTCTGTCTTTCCCCCACAAGCATTCTTCTTCTCATCCACCCACACTCAAGCATCCATTAGACGGCGTGTGTTCATTTTTGTTTTCACATGGGGAACGCTGTGTGTGTGTGTGTGTGTGTGTGTGTGTGTGTGTGTGTGTGTGTGTGTGTGTGTGTGTGTGTGTGTGTGTGTGTGTGTGTGTGTGTGTGTGTGTGTGTGTGTGTGTGTGTGTGTGTGTGTGTGTGTGTGTGTGTGTGTTTTCTCTCCGGGGCGAAATGTTCGTTTCTGCGGAGGTTAGAGTGATGACGATGGTAATAAAGATAAAAAGTTGTAGGCAAGATTCTGATCAAACATCTCTCAGAGGCATGTGTTAGTGTGTGCGTGTGTGCGTGTGTGTGTGTGTGTGTGTGTGTGTGTGTGTGTGTGTGTGTGTGTGTGTGTGTGTGTGTGTGTGTGTGTGCACGCGCTTACTCGCAGCTTGTGTGCGACTCCTTTGTGCCGTGTTGCTTTAGGCCAAAGTTCCCCCGAAAGGACAGATTCTAAAGCGGCGGCTTCTTTTTTTTTTTTTTTTTTTTTTAGTGTCCCTCAAATTTCACAGAACAGAGGAGTTTGTGATTTTTGTTTAGTGAGAGCTGCTGTTAATTGGAGTTGCTCCAGGCTCTTCTTGGGCTACTGGGAAGTGTGTGTGACTGTGTAACTGCGTGTTTGCCGCCACTTGTGCGTATTTCACAGCAGTTGATATTGGGACAGGGAAACATAAGGTTTAAACTCGCACACTGGAGGACGTAGGGGGAAAAATCAGCAAAGCTGCCACTTGCTTACACGCAAAATAACAGCAATGTTAGGAGGCTTTCAGCAGCTCAAATCAAATTAGGCTGCAGGAATCGCACACATTAATGGCAACTTTGCAGCACAGAACACCCACAGCACACAGACTGAAGGCCTGCCATTGTGCCAAGTAATTAGTTATTTGCTATTGTTTGCTGCAGGGACACCGCAGGTTTGACACGCTGTTCTGCGTCAACGGCTTTGTCTCTCAGACCTTCAAAGTGTCGCTGTTTGGCTTTTCATTTGCAGCGCAGCTCAGGAAACCTTCACCGCTGCCGGAGTGAAAAATGCCCAAGCGAGGAGAAATGGACGTCTACTAAGTGTCCACTCACTGTACCGCAGCCAAACAGAGTTGATGAAATGCAGATCGCATGGATCACCTCATGGATAAAGTAGCTGAGAATAAATGTGAGGGCCTTGGTGTCTTCATCACTCAAGGGGCATTTACATTGGCTCCTTTTCACGGATTCATTTATCCTGTAGATGCACTCTAAACTCAGCCGGAGCTATTACCATAACCTTAATCCACCACTCAGTCTAACTTTGGCCCGTTTACACGACAACGTTTCAAGCGAAAACGCTGTCAAATGTGTCCGTTCTCCAAGTCACTGTGCGTTTCTATTGCAGCGTCCAGCAGGACACACACACACACACACACACACACACACACACACACACACACACACACACACACACACACACACACACACACACACACACACACACACACACACACACACACACACAGGCAGTTCACGCTCACCTGACCTGTCCCTTCTCCAATCACAGGCCAGCTCGCTCTAACGGTGCATTCAGGTCACACAAAAGAATCGAAACTAACAAACATAACGAATAAACCTTAATATTGAAACAATAACACAACTGCAGAGATGTTACACTATTTTTGGAATTTTCTTGAGTAAAAAGCCAAATTGGCAGGAAGCCCCGCCCCCTTTTTTTGATCAATCAATCAATGAGCATGTGCAGAAGAACTATTTACCACGGCCATAGTGCGCTGTGTAAACAGGATCTAACTTTTCTTTACATTAAAATGTATGATTTCTTTATACATGTGCACTTTAATTTCTTGTGGTTTCCTATGGTGAATTAAGTCCCGATGGTTCAGTGTGGAATCCGACTGATATCCATACCAGGAAAATGGCCACCAACCCAGTTCTTGCTGAGCTTAGTTCAACCATTGACATAATTTTCCTAAATTGCAATTTTAGTTTTTTGTTTTTTGCAGAGCTCTAAATTTCTGCAAAGCAACTCCACACACCCCTACTGCAGTCTGGGGTTTGCCAAAACATCACAGTGAAGACAAACACTCTCGCCAACATACAAGGCATTGGGCAGTTTTCCAGGTCGGCTCCTGAATTCATTTTCATGGATCTTTTACAACTTTAGAGGAAGGAAAGATTCAGGCATCAGTGTTCGCTCTGGCGCCCCCTAAAGGACTCCAGGTTGGAAGCCACTTGTCTCCTCTGAAAATGTTTATACTTCGAAATCTATTGATTTTCAAGTCAAGTCCCCACAACACACACACACACACACACACACACACACACACACACACACACACACACACACACACACACACACACACACACACACACACACACACACTTTATCCACCTGTGAGTGTCTTCATTGTTACGTCGTTTATCTTGAAGCCAATTCAAAGTTTCGCCTCCCCATTATCTGCACTCCCCCGACTCAATACTTTTAAAATTGCTGCATAAGACCACAGAAATTGTTTTCATTATCCATCCCAAAGGTCTGTGATGAATTAGGTTGAGAATATTTTCATGTACTCCATTTGCCTTTCACACCGTTCGCAGCACACTTATTACGTGCAAAAGATTGTTTGGAGTTTTTGATGCAATTTAAATTATTCTCACCGATTTCTACACACACAATGTATTTATTATACGATTATACACGGTGACCATCTTTACAAATGTAAATCTTATTATTCTTATGTACGTTATTTCATATTACTCTGTGTTACTGCTCTCATTAATCCTTTTAACCTCATCATCTACCTATCACTTTTGCACCACTGAATTTTCCCCCATTGTGGGACGAATAAAGTTGACGTCGTCTTATCAGGCATACTCACTAAGACATGGTCGGGTTTTTCCATTACTCAGGAATAAAGTTGATTTTCCATCTTTTTTGAGATCCAGTTGTATTACTTAGTGTCTTTATATTGGAAGGCTGGTTTATTTGTAGAATTCTGAAGAAGCGCTTTAAACCAAAAGGAGGCATGAAATGTTTTCTTCTACTTTAACGTAATCCATTTGGAGCCAGGTTGTTGCAGTGTATAGTCATGATTCAGACAGACTTTAGTGTCCCCAATATGAGGCTTAACCCGGGTTTGAATGAAACGTAAATGAAACATTTTTGTATTGCAGCTGCTGACTACTGGGCTCCACTTTCACAGGCGTCTACGATGTTCAGAACATAAACAGGCAATCTTGGTACGCTTGAACTGATTTAACTGTCTGGATTGAAAATGACACCGTTTAGTTTATTACCAACAACACTAACATCACAGCAGATTCCACTTATACATGATGTTGCGAGTTGAAGAAACTCAACGGAAAACGGTAATATCCTCCACTTCGACCCGTGCTGGATTACCACGGCGTTGGCGATGGAAGGAGACGTGCAGTCATTAATGGGGGAATAAAGTTTTCAGTGAAAATCTTTCAAACCGTTATGGGCTGCGAGGCACAACGGAACAGAGAACAGAAATAACAGTAATACAAGCTCCCGGCTCCTCTCAGGGCGCAAAGCGAGCGGTGGTATGAGGGAAAATACTCCTTTCATTTAGACATGCAACAATATCTTGAGAGTTTCAGATTGCTCCATGAAGAATCATCAGGAAGAAATCTGAAAGAATGTCTCATTCAATTGTTTGAATTTGTGCGTTAATACTAATTACAGGAGGGATAAAACACGACTCTGCCCAAAAGAAATCCTAACAAAAAAAAAGTCTACCAGACGTTTCCAGTTCAGAGGAAGTTCCAGTCATAATCAGCAGAAGCCAGTTAGACTTATGACATCCTTCCATATTAGTCCCTCGCTTTTTATGTGGCCCCTTAGGACAATTGATTTCCCATCCCTGTGGTTTAGACTATATGGAAACATAAAGCTCAGTAGACAACGGATATACTGTAGTAATTTTGATTTTCCCGATAATATCTTTAAAAAAGATCCAGATTTTGGCCAAAAGTTCCTGCTCTCATACGTGTCACTCTCACTAATTCCACAAGAGCATCAAGAAATAGGCACGTCTCGCTTTAAGAGAGCAGGTTTGTCTCTCGGGGGCCTTTCAGACCTGCTGAGTTCTGGTTAAAATGTAAAATTCTGTCGGGGTGCTGAAAGCCCAGTGTTAATCCTGAAGTTACCTTGAGGAGCTAAAATCCCACTTCACAGTACAGGAGTCTGGAGTCTGAGGCCACATCCACACAGCGTTTCAACACGCATCCTTTTTTGGGGGGTTTTCATTTCAGATTGCGGGTTCGCACCGCTGTTTGTTTCAGTAATGGAACCACACACACATTCGCAGAGAACCATAGGGTGTAAACACAGAGAGTATGAGGACATTCGTATGGGCAGACGAACAAACAAAGTTGGATTGTTATTCCGCATCACTCTCAACTTAGTGTCAAGCCACTTGTTGCTATTCTCCTACTTGCACATGTGCAGATGAACTATTTCACCAGTGGCGGGCGGTGATAAATTGGGGCTTTTTGGGGCTGGTTTACCTGAAATGATAGTCTGAGTTTAGGGCAAAACAAAATATATATCAAGTATATTATCAAACAACACATCAACTCATCTCTCAGAGAAATAAACCTCAAAAAAAAATAACTATACTGGAGAAAGTTGAACCTGACCTGCAGCTTTTCAGCCAGATTTCTTCTTTCTAACCGGTAAATTAGAAGAGATGTGACAGAGTTAATAATCAGAGACTCACCGCTTGTTTTCATCTCAACGTCTCGTAGAAACACCAGAACGAACCAGAGCTGACTTTAAGCCAGTCACTGAGCCAGGGGCCATTTAAAAGTCTCGGACATTAAAGGATCCTGATTAGTTTAATTTCATGTCAGTCACTCTGGTGTTAATCAGCGATTGGTGAGATCGCTACTAAGCCCCGCCTCCTCGGGGCAGCTTTCCTCATCGCCCCAGGCTGCTCACACACACACAGACTGCGAGATGAAGAGAAATCAAGAAATCCTCTCTTTTATTGAAGATTATCTGCAGAAAATGAAGCGAATACAGTTCAGGGCCCATTGTTAGTTTGTTGGCATAAACAAATTTCGACTGAATTACAATTTATTCCTATATTTTCTATAAAAAAAATAACAATAATTCCTCTTGCTTCCACCAGGGGGAGCAGCGCCCCGCCTCCCTCTATTGACCAGCCACCGCTGTATTTCACCACAGCTGTGGTGTGCATGCCCAGTAGCAAGATTTTCCAAAAGTAGCATTTTCCACTATTCGAAAAGTTCCTCCTTAAGAGCAATATTCAAAAAGTTGCACTTTCAGCGGCTCTGAACACCGTTGTCGTGTAAACGGACCCAAAAAGCACCGAAACTTTCCCGCTTTCACTTGAAAACTGTTATTTGTGTGCAAAACGTACTTGAAATCGTACACAATGTGACAAATGTTCTGCCGGGACTGACTGAGGGTAAATATAATGTGACCAAAATGAGGAAAAAGCAAAAGTGACCTCGTCGCTGTAAGTCACAGGTTGTTTGAAGTGAAAAAACAAAGCTTCTCACGTTACATCCTCGTGCAAACATTCGTGGCTGCAACACAACCCCGTCGACCCCACGGGAGACGGAGTGACAAAAGAAAAAGACATAATTCATAATGACATAATCGCTATTCTGATTGCATGATTGGCAATCATATAAACGAGGCTTGCATCCCCCTGCAGGTTTCCTGTAAGTTGACTAATCAAAACAGATGTAATCACCAATCGAACTGGGCCCAACGTGGAGCAGCACATGCAGGACTCAGTAGAACGTTATCAGACAGTTCTATTGATTACACATGAAGGAAAAGAGAGAAGGTTTTACTCCAAATGTGCTTTTTATCTGCGGCGTGCTGTCCTATCTACAACAGGTTTGTTTCTGTCTGAGTAGATCTACAATTTGCACGGAACGCCCTTGAAGAGAAGCCCCTGCTCTTTGATTGTGAAAAAAATGAAAGGTGGATGTTAATGTCAATGTTTTCTGTGTTATTCAAATATTCCTCTCATTTCTCGTCGTCAGACTGCAATTTCTGCATCTGGACATTATCGCGTAGCACTAAACAAAATGAGTCTTCACATAGGAGAAGCCTTCCCAAGTGCTTTGTTTTCACAAGATGTAAGGGTGTGTGTGTGTGTGTGTGTGTGTGTGTGGGGGGGGGGGGGGGGGGGGGGTCAATACATTGTACCACATTAAAGAGGGTAATATGATTGAAAAATGGAAAACATACACCAAAGACTGAACATCAAATGTAGGCAATGAGAGTCCAGACAACTATCTCAGTGTAGGGCAGCTGCCTGAAAAACTGAATCTTGAGTTAAAAAGATTTTTAAAAAAATCAACTAAACTAAATGTTGTTACACAAAATAATTGGCACTCAAATCAAACATTGTCCATTTCAAGTGATTTTTTTTTTTTTTTTTTATATATATAATTTGTCCAATAACCACACATTTGATGAGGACGGCTGAAACTAGAATATAAGACTTTCTCACTGCTTTAGCCCCCAAAGTGGTTTATATTGTTGGTCACAAAAACACACACACACACACACACACACACACACACACACACACACACACACACACACACACACACACACACACACACACACACACACAATGTGGGGGTCCCAGGAGTTATACTTTACGGAGGGATTAGAAAAGAAGTTTTCATTGATACTCTCCAATGATTGTTTATTTATTCTGCATCGTGCAAGTTGTCCTCATCCTCCTGGTGAAGAGAGTGTGTATGGATTCTTAATTTTCCTCTGTCAACATTAATATTGGATATGCCCCCATCGGTTCCATTGTTCAGTGCAATTAGAAAGCTATTCAACAGCTTCCCAAGCAGCATAAGAGGCACGAAACAAAGGGACAATATTTCAGCTTTGTCAGTTACCACGCAGTCACATCAATATTTCAGGTTTTTGGTGAAAAACAGAGATGTATTCTAATTAAAACAAGGACACGACAAGTGGAATCCTACACTTTCTGTTCAAATGACTTTTGAGATTCCACAATTAAAATAAAAGAAAATACAACTTAAAGACCGGTGGAAACTTTACACAGTGACGACTGGGGGGCATGAGAGGAGGCTGTGTGTGTGTGTGTGTGTGTGTGTGTGTGTGTGTGTGTGTGTGTGTGTGTGTGTGTGTGTGTGTGTGTGTGTGTGTGTTTATAGATATTTTGTACATGAATAAATAACCTTATTCATACAGTATATATAAAGGCTAAACATGGAAGCAGCATTAAACGGTTTCTATGAGCGTAAAGTCAACATTATACAATCCAGCTGATTCTCTGGCCCTTGTTTCTGTTACACACACACACACACACACACACGCACACAAACACAAACACACACACACACACACACAGAAGAAAAAAAGGATATTAATCATCTCACCCATCACCACTATCCATTATTAGGAGATTTATCTGTTTTTATAGGCCTGGACAATGTCAGTTTCCTCACGTAGGGTACATTATAAAAAAAATATGCTGTTAAATCAATAAGATAAATATCTGCAGCCAGAGTGTCTGTCTGCACTATTGTCTAACAGATATATCACATTGCTAACAGATTATATTGAATTAACCTTGGTTATGTGTCATCACAGAGATCCTCTGCTGCTGACTACTAATAATAGAAAAAAGAAAAATAACAAGGCCTGATTTATTTGTTGGAGTGTCTCCTGTTGTTCTGTGTGAGAGGACGAAGCTTTTAGAGTCAACAGAGGTCAGATGTAGTCTGTATCAGAGATGGACTCCAATGATTGTGTTTATATATAGACGCCTTTAAATCCTCAGCACCTTTACTGTGTTTACCAGGAGGATCAGGGGCTGTGAAGATGGCACCGCTGCTCCAAAAAGAAAAAAAGTGGGGTTTTTTTGTGTCCTTTTCGTATGAAAAGGTCCTTCAATTTTCGACACTACTCACCCATATGACTTGCTCCCTGTGTCAAATAGTGTATTTCTCCTTTTCTACAGGTTAAAAAATGTCATGTATCAGTTCACCGAAGAGCAATTTAGAGCTGGAGAAGCAAACATGACCGAAAACCTTTCACATCCTCACAAATAAAAACATGTGAGGCTTACCGGGAGCGCCTGTTTGCGCTGTACAGACAGTGTTCCTGCTTTATTGCTGCAATTATAATCTGCAATCAACTGATTTTAAAGTGAAATATCTATGGGGGCAAGCCTATAAAATCTTTAATACCGTTCTCTGACCACTGTTTCAATCACAGAGCAATACACCCCATCCTCACACACACACACACACACACACACACACACACACACACACACACACACACACACACACACACACACACACACACACACACACACACACACACACACACACACACACACACACACACACACACACACACACACACACACACACACACACACACACACACACACTCCTGGCTGGAGAAGATTACTTTTCCTTTACTGTGGAAATCAATGAGAGCACTCCATTGCTCAATTTAATGCCCCCACCTTCCCAAACAAACTCACACACAAACACCCATATGGACTGAAACACACACACACACCTGTAGATAGTACTACAGGGCAGGTATGGGAGCTTCTGATTGTGTGTACCAAAGTGGATTGGAATATTGTGTTGCCCCCCCCTCTGGTGACATCGAGAGGATTTTTTTTTTTCACCCTCTCATAAATACACACAAACCGTTGTGTCCCTGCAACGACGGTGGATTTCACATCATCAGGCCCTCGAGGCTTTGCTCGAACCTCGACCGTAACCAATCCTCTGACCGTCAAGTCTGGATGACGCCAATTTAGAAGCGACTGATCCATGTTTGACCACGAATGCTTCTCAGTCACAAACTTTGAATCGAACTAACAAAGGTTCTCCATTTCTCGTGTTTTTAATTACTTTAAGGGCACATTTTCCTTGAAAGAGATCTTTACAACAGGATCTTATGCACATTAAAGTCTTATTTTAATTTTTGGTTTCTTCTACCATTATTAAATAAAGACGCAGGTTTTTTGTTTTAAGTGCTACCCTGATGTAAAGCTGACGATTACCAGTTTCGGCTTCCTTTGTAGTGATTTCTTTACATAATTTCTACTTAGAAATTGAACCAACTGTCACCTGCTGTGGCACCTTTGACTATTTTCAGTAGTAATCACTGTAAGTTACTGTAATTATCCTCTCAACCATCTCCACAATGTTGCTGTATTTTCAGACTTTAGTGAATAGTCGTCACCATTTGAAAAGAAGCAAAGCAGTAACTTTCACGATTTTAATACATAATTTGAAATAACCTCAAACACATGTCTAAAGTATCAAACTATGATTTTTTTTTTTTTTTCCACTGTGAGGTGAAATTTCACGCCACCATATGGCCGTTGACCTGGCTCGGCGAAGACACCTTAATGTGGTGTTAAAGAACAGAGGTTTCAAAAGGCCGTCTTCGCCCTGAAATTAGATGGAATTTAACAAAAAGAAAAACACGTCGCCATGATTCAGCATCTCCAGTGTCAGAGGGCCAAAGTATGACCCAGCACATCGACCACAAGAACTAATGAGAATCATAGTTGGTAATCTAATTAAGAAAATAAGTGTTTATTTGAAGTAAACCTGTATGTGGGAGTAATTTCCATTGGGTAAATGCACTTAAAGTTGCCATCATCCTATGAATGAATCACCTGCGAAACACAATTTTGGGAAATTTGCTTGTGGATGACAAAATATGGAGAATGGGGCTTCATGCTGCCCAATAGTCACCACTTGCCATTGTTTTGCCTTATAGGCACATTGCAAATACTTTACTTTACAGCAGACTTACCTAAATACAACCAAACATGGCCACGTATACACGCACAGTTAACTATATCAGAACTTTCATTAACAACGTGCATTTCCAAGGCACCTTATTTTAAAGGGGTCATATTATGCAAAATTCACTTTCTAATGGTTTTCCAACAGTACTAATCGTCTCCATACCTGGAATGACGTCCCAGAAGTGAAGACAGTCTGTCCTCTCTCTCCCTGGCTTGTTTCAGGTTTTAAAAAGTGTGTTGCTCCAACCAGCCAATCAGAAATCAAACCCTATATAGTGTCATCGGGGGTTTAGCCAATCCCAATCAAGGTAGGCCCTCCCTTTGACTCCTCCCACAATTAGACAGGTCTGCTCTGGCACATGGCACCGCGAGAGAAAGTACTTCCTCCTCTTCCCAAGATGGGCATGTGTGGGCGGAACCAGTCCAGCTCACACAGACACAGCAGATTCTGAATGCTGTTCCCATGATCCAATATTCAAATGGAGGAAAATCAAGGAAAAGCTGGATTTGGGGCAGTAAACTTTAATAACAACGTTTTACGAACAATGACACCATGTGGAAGTGTTGAAAAGCTGGATGACATTACCCCGTTAACTCTTTATAACAATTAGGAGTGAAATCCAAAATCTGACGTAAAACCTCATTTTAACTTCAACTCTCATACCAGCTCTTGAAAATCAAGCAGATCTTCAAAGAAGAAACACATGACTGGTTTAAAGTCCCTCACTTAAGACAAAATCATCAGGGATATGAAACCCAAATCAATCCTAACAAAGAATGTTGCTTTAAGCAATTTCACATTTCATCCAACAATCCTCCCGACTCACCATATCTGCACTTTTGATTCTCATTCCTCTGCTTTCTTTCATTCCCTGCCCTTTCCCACTGAGTGTGCAGCAGGTCGTTTGGCTCTGTGAAGTCACTGTGGAGTCGTTGTGTGTGTGTGTGTGTGTGTGTGTGTGTGTGTGTGTGTGTGTGTGTGTGTGTGTGTGTGTGTGTGTGTGTGTGTGTGTGTGTGTGTGTGTGTGTGTGTGTGTGTGTGTGTGTGTGTGTGTGTGTGTGTGTGTGTGTGTGTGTGTGTCGGAAGCAGTGAGCCAGAGTAATGGGTTTGTTCAGCCGTCCGTTGCAGTTGTTTTGCCACTGAATGATCCGGAAAACTAGTCAGAATCACAAATTATACACACACACCCGCACACACACACCCACACCCACACCCACATGCACACGCACACGCACACATGTGCACACACATATGCATGTATCCCCGGGCTTGTCAGCTTCGAATCATTTAAAGTCCTCATATTAAAATGATTTCAGATTTATTCCTACAATATTGGGTTGTTTTTTTCATAAGTTGAATTTTCTTGAGTAGTGTTTCACAGTCCTGGTAATCTGGTCAATGAGTTTTCACTGTTTGGTTCCAACAGTACTCATATGTACTTTTATTGGTTAAAAATTAAATACAAGCCTTCCAATGGACCATTCATGGCAGTTCTAACAAAGTGAACAATTGAGAGCGAGACCTCCAGAGCTGGACTCCCACCTGAAGGTTTTTCATGACAGTAAAATGCTGCCATGTTTGTTTATGAAACACTGGACAAGAAACTGGAGGCCAGCGAAGGACAAAGAACCAGAGCTGCATTCCAACTGGGAATCCCAGCCAGAAACGTTTCGGCCTCATTCTGTTGGGCTCGACTGTGATGATGAAGCTTCAATCAATCAATCATTTTTTCCTCGGGACAGAACAGCGCCCTCTACTGTGGCGGTCTGCACACCTGGAAAATTAAAGAAAGTGGCACAGAAATCACCTACACCTCCTGCAACTGCACCATGTTTTTTTTTTTTGTTGGTTGATCTGGCACCTGTACATGACAAAAGACTATTGTCCCACAGTAACTGCTCGAATGTTGGGAAGGATAAATTGTGGAGCACTTTTTTTTATTTCTTTTGGAGTTAATGAACTAAAGCTTTGCCTTGAATGTTGTTTTGATGTTATGAGTTATGAGGAAACTGTCTTTGGAAAAAGTACAGAACAGTGTCCAGCAGCATTTCTGTGATGATTCAACGTTTTGTGGTTCACCTGCTTTCAGTTGAAGATTCCCAAACTTTTCAGATCCATCGTCCTCTGCCTTTTCTTTCAAACAATTACCAGTGATACTTGGACTTTGTCTGTCCAAAGCCCAGCGAAATGCCTGAAATCCTCACAAAAGCTTGTAATTGTGGCAGAGGATCAGTAACATACTGAGTGTGTTTTGCCAGGTGCTTTTAGCTTGTTAGCTCTGTAATCAACGTTAACTTTCTCACTGTGATCACAATAATAGAAGTCTCTGTGAGGAAAAACATCGGCCCTGTACTGCTATAGCTGTGGCAATGAAGAAACCTGACACTGTTTGTATTACGATGTAAAACTTTGTAAAGTTTCCAAAGTTGTTGCGCGTTAACTCCAGATGAGGTGATGTGTTCACCAAGTGAAGATTGTCAGATATCCCAGTTGAGAATACATTCAAACACTGTCATTTTGGAAACTTCCCAGTGGGAAATTAGCATTTGGGATGCATCGATACCGATACCAGTATCGAGTATCCATTGATGCTTGGAGTACTGGCCGCGCAAAAGATACCCAATACAACCTGGAGTGTATTAAGTGACTTAATTTGTCAGCAACATCAGCAGCAGGTAGACAAGGAAGCACGAGCTTTGTCAGCAGTTTTGAGATACTTTAATATCATTAATTTTAAATTATCATTATATTAATAAGATGAGGCGACTCGCTCGTGAAGTAACTTAATCACCAGAGACAGTTAGACCAGCAGAGTAAGGCCCCTGCAGACTCTCATAACAACAAGGAGAAAAGTTCGGCTGTGACGTTCAGTCAGCTGTCGAATTTGCAGGCCACGCCCCCTCACAACAAGCCACGCCCCCTCACAGCAGGCACGCTTCTGTGAAGCAGCGTTTTAACTTTTCATCTGCACAGCTTATTTCTCGCTTCAAATGTTTTCAGAAACACATTTCGCTGAACTGTTTCCGTAATAAAAGAGAACGTTTTGTTTCCGGGCCGCCATGTTGGTCCAGTTTTAACTGCAGGAGCTGACAGCCTCGAATGGTGCGTTCAGGAGCATCACGTAACTCCGCACTCTGACACAGTATCAAGGCTACATGCTAAACATGATTAGCGAGCTGGAACATGCATGCGCAGCACACGCGGAACCGACATACTTCCTGGTTGGCACAGCTGAACCAGATTTCTTCGGCTGGAGGAAGCCGGCTGAAGAAAATGATGTTTTTGACCCGAATGCCGAACTTTCTACTCGTTCTTATGGAGTATGAATCGGCCTTTAGCCCGATGTCACTCAATGGTTTGACTGCTCCATGAATTGTACCCGAAGCTGTGCTACATGCTACATGCTAAAGAGCTTCGGAGCTCAAACACCCGCGATGCTACATGCTAACCATGAATAAAAGTGTGACTGACTGACTCATTAACAACAAGCTGGAGCGCGTGGCGGCACACAGCAAGCTCGGCCCAACATTTCAAGGCAACTACGCTACGCACTGCGCTTTGCGTACTGTAGACGCACTGCCACGCCGAGCCTTCCAGGCTGCTGAGGTTCGCAAAGCGTTTATGCCGAGGCTGTGGTTCACGGCAACACCTAGCCTTCATCTATCGTTTGCGTATGGAGGATGTATGGCATTTAATAAGTATTCGTAGCAGTACTCGGTATTGGCAAGTAGCTAACGGTTAGTACCCATCCTTAAAAAAAACGGTATCAGCGCATCCCTCGTTAGGATGTTTTCGCTATAGCTCTTCGAAGGTTTTCACAAGATATCTTTATTACTTTTTCAGCTTATAAAAATAAAGTATTGTACCAAAACATAAAAGGCCACATTCTACACAGAGCACTGTTAACAAAAACATCTCACACTGGGAATAAAAAAAAAGAAAATACGTAACAGCATTGAGAGCTCGAATTGACAATTGAAGAAATAAATAAGAAGACATCCAGACCTTATTACAAAATGGTGTTTGGTTGATCGAAATCTCAAGTGCGGCTCTTTCTCGGAATGTCTGACCAGATAAGTCGATAGAGGACCTTCTGTAGAGTCTGTGTACTCTCCAAGTCGATATAAATATATATATATATATATATATATATAGCTCTTAGAAGTTAACATGCTCCTACACAACAAATAGCTTTTCTTACTGATGCTATACCTCAACAGCAAATTCAATAAATGCAAATTTGTCTGTGCAAGGTGATGCCAATGCTTTCCATTATTTACTTTTATGCATCGATTGTTTGGAAATGGATCTTCACCAACTAGTAATAAGAGGTACAAATTTCTTTTTCAAGCCATTTCAATGTAATTAGTTATTAAATCTATATTTATCTTTCCACCAGCTAACTAAAGTAACCTCAACTGAACTTAATAAGTGAGTTAGTCATTGTACTCTACTCCCAAAGTACTTGTTTTAACACATACATAATTGACTCTTTTTAAAACTATGAAAATAGGTTGAACGGATCAAACAACACCAACAGTAAGTTTTTCCTATTAAGTTTTTTTTTTTTTAATACTTCAGTGGAAAAAGCAGACAAAATCTTGAATTCATAAGCGACCAGTGTCCAATTTAGCAGATAACGTTTTGTATGTGTTCATAATTGTCAGCAAGTAGTCTTGCTTGAATGTTTTCGTTTTTGATAAAAGTGTTTTTGGTAAAGTAAATAGTTGAGCTTTACCTGCAAAAATTGAGTTCAAGGTCACAGAGCAAGACGTGGAAGCACAGAGAGCAGGCGGTTACAGAATCCAAAGCACAAGCAGGGCGCCAAAAAATAAGCAAATTGAGAGAAGAAGCAGAATCGTAGAGAACGAAGGCACCGAGAAGAGAGGAGGTCGAGCAGATGAGAGGTTTCATGCCTTCAGCAGCTCGTCACTCTAATGAATCTCTCCTTCCTTTCTTCCTCTGGGCATCTGCCCTCTGACATGCTCATATTAGAGAAGATTGAAACTAATCAATGACAGGCTGTGACAATATATAGAGACAGACAACCATTCACAGCCACATTGACACGTGGGGCCACTTTGGTGTCTCCAGATAATCTGACTCTGGACTGAGAGACGATTTTGAAGGCGTCGGCCGACCAACAGTGTCGAATCCAAGCAACATTTTAAACAGAAGCTTAGCAGAACTCTATTCTACTCACCGCATTAAAAAGATGTAGTTAGTGATCGATAAATATGATGGAACTTTGCAGCTACAGAACATCGAGTGGATTTCAAAATCAATCACTAATACAAAAACTATTATAGAGGAACGATTCATTAAGCCTGCAAACTAGGACTGGGCAAAAAAATTCATTTAATCGATTTATCGAATTTGTAGCTAAAAACCATTTTTTTTTCTCCCTGCAGTTTTTTGGGCATTTTTTGCATTCTGTTCTACCAGTCCTTCCTTCTGGGTTTCTGTAGTTACTGTTGTACTTTTGCTTAAATTCTGGGTTAAAGCTTGAATTTGTTGAACGACGGAACCTCATTTACTTTTTATTTTGATATTGTTTATATGCATTTTAGCTCTGAGGACAATCACAGTAATGAAGTTGCACTTTTGACAGTATATCTGATGTCTGCAGTCATTTTCAAGTGCATTGAGAAAATAAATGAAAAATCGAATCAAAACTCAAATTTTTCTTTAAAAAAATCATAACATTTTTTTTTTTTTTTTTTAAGGCCAAACTGCCCAGTCCTACAGCAAACTCAGCTCTCCTTACGGCAAAATGAGAGATGTCTGACTGTAGGTAAAACTAACATTAGCTTCCTTTGATGTTCATTTTGTTATCATCGTCTTTTTCTTTCAAGAAGCGCTAAACATCCAACTCTTATAGCATCTTTCTTTAACCGACTTGTAGATGGAACCTTAGCATTTAACCCGAGGCAGTCTATGTCCACGTGGATAACGATGCAAACAACACAGCTACAGCAGTTGTTGGATGTGAAACTGAAGAGTTGAAGATCGGGTGAACCATCCTCAGCCTCCATGTATACCCAATAGTTTTATACCGAGTCCTCCTGAAGGCATGTCTAGACTCATTCGCACTTCAGCCGCTGTGCATAGTCAATACTATCCCATCAGGCTGAGACACATGAATGGTTACGGCACAAATAAAAGTATTTACAGAGACATATCGAGCATTAGTGGAAAAGAGGAGAGAGGCAGAAGGGAGTCCAGCAACCCGTTCTTATCGCCAGCACTCCCTCCGTAGCCAGTGTCATCTCATTGACTCTCCTGATAGCGGCGCCTCCATTCAACAACAGCTCATTTGACCTGGAGTGCCACTCAGCAGTCACAACACTGCCTCGGTAATGATCCCCAATCACCACAGAGTAACTCAGCAAAAAGGGTGACGGATAATCAATAAAAGGATTTTTCAATTGTCTGTGGCGGTAAATGACATTTGAGTGAAAAAGCTTTTAGACAGTTTTGTTCGCGGGCACAAAGTGCGCAGGGACCTTACGGAGCGAGTGGAGTTTTAATTTGTCTTTAATTTGTCCTATGAGTAAAATGTTCTGTTCGGATGATCTGCAGTGGTTAGCCCTCCTACAAGTTTATATAACCTCTTCTCTTGGTATTCTATTAAATCCCATTGCTACGTTTCATTTTATCCAAAGCTCCATGTTCATGTGTTGCCAATACGGATGTTCTCAAAGTATATTTGGTGCCAGCATGTGAGGAAATGATGGAATATAGAGTGCATTAGGTTTTCAGTTCAGGCTCGGGCTCTGTGTATGTGCATGATGGTTTGAGTCGGTGTGTGAGCCTGTCTGAAGAGGTGTTGTCTTTGACTTGTTTGTTTCTGATGTAGATGAGTAGGTGTTACATTAAAGATATTCCCTGCTTCACTCACTCCCGTCTCTGAGCTCCACTCAAACATGTCACAACATATTACATCTCTGACTCGCCTGAGTGTGTGTGTCTGAATACGCGTGTTAAAAACAGAACAAGTGAAAGCCTTTTTTTTTTTTTTTTCTCCGCAGCATTGGCATATCTAGAGGAGAAAAAAAAATATGAGAGAGCAAAAAGCATGCGGGCAAAAATAAAAAGGTACACTTTTCAGAAACTTCAGTCCATTCATACAGTAATTGGTCACAAAAAGTAACAAAGACTTGAATTCCACAAATGTCAAGTAGTAAAAGTGCAAATTTTGTAGTCACACTATCAGACAAAGCTGAGCCTGGTTTAGAGGACTTCTGGGTGATTGCAAGCAAAGATGGTGCAACAGAAAATGAGCTAAGATTAAACACACTAATACAACAGACCACTGAATGTCTCATACATTTGATTCTATGTAATGGAAACTGCAGGAAATTACAGCTCCCCCCCCAAAAAAAAAACCCACTCCAGACTACAGAATTACAGTCAAATTTGCACCATTCACTAAAAGCATCTGACATCATCCCCGCACTTGAAAAGCCTGAAGCTCAATCAAGAGGCACAGGAATCAAATCCTAAAGCCTCAATTATTCCAAAGATAATGTGTGGCTGCTGCCCTGCCCAAGGTGACCTGAATCGTTTTCTGCAGACCCGTGCAGACTTTCCACAGTGCTGGAAAAATCCCTCGCCACGGCCAAAACGGGTTTATAATTGGACCTTAAATCATGTGATGTGTTCCCGAGCTTCAAACAGAAAGTGCATGCTCGAACAAATCTTGGTGACACATTTTGCCTCCTCTCGTGATACTCGCAGGGAGCAGCTAAGTAGCAGTGACGGATAAACATTGACAGAGCTAACACCATAGCAGAAACGCTAAATACGTGCTTATATTTGGCTTGCCAATCATGTACTGGATGGAAAATCTTTGCCTTTTTATGCAGAGGTTGCTTTTCAGGCTTTTTGCGACAGTCTGTTAGCAGGATATTTGATAATTTAAATTTTAAAAAAATTGAATTAAAAAAAAGAAGAAGTGGCCAGCAGATTTCAGTGACATTTGGTGGACCATTAGGCCAAACAACATCTGATTAGTTTTTGGTGCCGCTCCAGGCTGTGCAACCAATTAAGGACTTTTAGTGTTGGCAGACTGACACATGAACTCTCATGTGGACCGCAGAAGCAAAAAGCAGCATTTTGACTGGATTCTTTCATACATTTATGTAAAAATATTTTTTTTATTTGTTTTGAATCAGTTGAAAATACTTTCATTTTATTTCTCATTTCTACTGTTACGTCCAGTTTTCACATTTTGTACATGAAATATTTGAAAGGCATTTATCCATCAGTGTTATTGAAAGAAACGAACATTAAACTGAATATGTCCTCATAAAACCACAACCATTTTAAATACTATCAGCCCATACAGTAGTGGCATGAACACCAATATCGCCTGCACCAGGAAAGGTTAAAGGTCATTATTGTCACAGTGCATATTTTCTCTCTTGTCTGGTTCCTGCTATATTTTGTAGTAAATATTTATTCTGCACATGTGCAAGTAGAAGAAAAATAACAGCCTCCAGAGTGTCATGACTCCCAGTCCACATTCTCCTCGGTCTTGGTAGTTTTATAGTTGAGTCGCCGCTGTAATATGTGAAGGCAGAGAGAAATCAAACTTGCAAACATTTCCAATGGATGTATTATCAAAAGAAAGTAATTCACTGTGAAGGTTTTTGGGGGGCTTTATTTGAGGGCAAAAATGGATTGCTGAGCAATGACATACTGCTGCAATGGCCCCACAACAAATAGCCAACACTGCCAGCGCTCTCTAGATGTCCACTCCTCAAGTATTCAGAGTTGAAAATATAATGCGAAGACAATCTGGGTGTACTCATGAAACCAACTACAAAAGGCTGACAACTTTAGAGTCTTTCTCACGCTTTCAGGGTAAGAGCAGTCTGATAATTTGCTGGAGTAAGGTTTAATACTAGAGGAGTGCGAGCAACCAAAAAACAGATTTAAAAGAAAGACCGAGAATGGAAACTGGAGAAAGTCTGAAGGGTTCTGCACTATAGGCCCTGCAGGACACCTGATTCAACAATCCTGAAGCAACTCTGAAGAAGTTCATTGGTGTGATTGATAACGCTTGAGTGTAGAACTCTACTATACCTCCAGAATGTTGTGCAAACATTCAAACGAGAAGAATGGCGAGAGCTCTCCACAAAGTCGCACAAGAGGGGCGCTTGGCACCTGCGTCTGCGGACAAAGCACGTCTGAACCAGTTCATCCAAGGTCCCAACAGATCTGACATAGTGCCGCCCAACCGGAAGAACGCGGAGACCCACCACTTATCTTCCAATAGCCGTGATTCCTGTTGAGGAGTGTGAGGAACAAATCAACGCATGTCAAGACTGTTTTAATAAAAGCAGAGACTTGAGATAAAAGACCTAAAGGCTAAGAAACAAGAACCTAAATCTACAAGTCTCAGAGCTCACAGCATGCATCATAGAGAACCTCCCCTCGTGTTCGACAGTCGCAGTCAAGACCGAGGCTGCAGGGGAATAAATGCCTTTTAAGCTTTAATAAAGAAGCAAGTTTAAAAAGTTGAGGAACAAAGTCTTAGTTGTGTCAGTTAGACATACCAACGTCCTCTCAAAGTCAAATCCATCCCGGTTCTTGGTGCCCAGGTCCTAATTGTTCAGAGACCTTTCTCATTGTCGTCGGCATCAGCGTTGACAAAGTATGACGGTTCGCCCTCAAACAAGCAAGTTGACATCCTGTCACCTCCCACCAACAAGTCTAATCAGGTTCCAGCTCAGGATCTCAAATGAAGTGAGCCTCTGGTCATGATAGTAAACATTTTACTCTTTAAAGTGGAGAAATCCAGGTTTTAAAATAGTCAGTTAGCGTCATCATCAGGAAGGAGGTTCCAGGATGAGATATAAAATTGTAACGGATGAGTATGTTTTAATGGTGTTCTGAAACAATATGTACTTTGTTTAAAGATCCAGTTAAAAGAAAAACTTCCTGATTCTTTATCTTGGTTATGTGGACTTAAAGGTTCTCTTGATTTGTGACAGAAAAATGTTAGAAAATGTTGAAAAAAAAAGAAAGAAAAGAAAGCAGTCTTCCTGTAGAACAGTATCAAATGTCTGATGATTCATTCCTGACACGAAAAGGTGTTTATACTATGATCCAATCCTATAAAATCTGCAGCTTTGCTGGCATTTGCGTTACACCAGCTGAAGCTGCGGCTTTGGATGTGAACTCAGTCTGGCAGGTGTGTGACACAAGTTAGTGTGATCGACTCCCGAATTTGTCAATCAGATCTTTAACAAAGCTACTTTAAAGCATTTCTACTGGAAGTTGTATTCGTATTACTTAAGGGGCTGAACAGTGTTCAACTTATTAATTGGTTAAAAGCGATTCCTCTGGTGAAGAAACTCTGAGCTCAGAGCAGACTAACCAAGACGTCCAACTGAAAACCCCACTTGCTATGTTACTCAACAACCTGGACATTGGTCTTGGAGCTTGGTCAACCTCCCTGCCCCGGTGTGCTGCTCTGTATTTTGTTATCGACCGCTGCCCTCCGTGTTCTTGATTGAACTGTGCTCGCTATCATTCATCCACTCAGCTCTCCCCCCCATCCCCCGGTCGACACCACCGACGAGATCTGGGCCCGCGATACCGTTCATCCTGATGCCGGTGTGCCGGTTGTGTAAGCTGCAGCTCCTCGGCGTGGCAGTGAAACACTTTGGCTGGCGCTCGCAGAGGCGGAGGATGGCACAAATCCTCAGTGATGGATGGCACTTGTAAATGCGGCGGAGGAAACATTTACATGCAAATAATAGCATCTGTCTGCGGGCAACTCACGCATGAGATGCACAAGCATGCGAATCAGTGCAAAGTATGCAAACATAGGACAACACGTAGAAACGAGTGAGGGAACACAATGGGGGGGGCACATGCACACAGCAGCGGTAATGAGATGATGTATGAGAGCTTTTAAGCCCGTGTCCAGAGCCTCCTCTTCTTCACTCTCTGCTGATCTTCCTGCACGGCTCTGTGTTTTTCTGCTGCTCTCCTTTGCTTCTCTGTTACGCCCCCATTTCTCTCTCACTGTTGATAAAACAGCATTGGGATACTCAAACCGGATTTAGTTTTAGCTGATTAAGCCAAGAAAGATGGATGGTTTTGACCATCCGGCACTTTGTGGGTCTGAAATCCGATGATTACTGAAAGAGAAAGAAAGCCCACTTTGTCTCTATGTTTAGTTTTGAGTTTTTCCTATTTTTCACCATGATGGGGGATTTGTCAAGTAATAGATTTTGAGATTACAGCCATAAACAGTTCTTACTTTCCACTGTGAAAGTGCAGCCACCACGAGCCGGTATAAGTGTTTTTGATGGGGAGAAGAGTATTTCATCTGTACAACATGGAGTTTTTGAAAGACGCAGCGATATGCCGTGATGAGGCGAATCTTCAGAGTAAAGAGACTGATTGACGGTTGAGAAGGGAAGAAGCGCACCACTGTACCACTTAAATTCACTTTTTTTTTTTTTCCAAAACGTCCACCTGAATTAGGCCTCGCTTTTGAACGAGAGTAGATCAGGTCGTGCTTCTGTGCCAAATTCAGTCTAAGGACAAAAATCATGGCGACCTCCTGTGTCGCATTAGTTATAATGGAAGCAACGTTCCAAGCAGAGCCCAATGGCCACAGAGGATATTACAGTTAATGACACTGATTTAGGGTTTATCAGTTTCTTGTTTTTTTGTTGCCGTTATTGTACTTTTTACCCTCTTTTTTTACCTAATTTGTCTTGTACTCTCAGCTGCTATCTTGAACCAAACGTGGCGAGCAGAAGTCCTGACCACGTCTGGCTCTTTATTTTTTTGTTCGATTCGTTTCGTAGCTTTTTGAGCCTTCGCTTGCTCTTTGGGTCATTGTT
This sequence comes from Lipophrys pholis, assembly GCF_963383615.2. Classification (NCBI taxonomy): domain Eukaryota; kingdom Metazoa; phylum Chordata; class Actinopteri; order Blenniiformes; family Blenniidae; genus Lipophrys; species Lipophrys pholis. Next base: position 28,183,012 of record NC_137628.1, read on the forward strand.
GCATATCGGGCTCTAACATGTCCTCTTCACATTTATTACTTTGTCTTCCTCTTCTTGGCCAAAAATGTAAATGAATAACAAACTATTATGGAAATCATCAAACATCAGTAGTATTTGTATGTTTTGCATTTTAAAGCCACTTCTTTATCCCACAAAGATTTAAAATAGGCAAGGTGCTGTTGATCAGTTGTGAGGTGCCACCTTGGTCTCATGATGTCAAAATGTGAACAGCTTGATGAGGACCGTTTAAACAACAATTCTAATTGAACCAGGAATTTTATTGGTGGATTCATGGATCAGACACCATTAAGCTCCTCGTTAGAGAACAGCAAGTTGTGCAAAAAGTACTGAAGCATTGACCATTCAAAGGTTTAGAACAGATCGCTATACAATCATCAGAACGTACAGAATGACAGTCATCTCGCCAACAATCAACAACCTGATCAACGTAATTCCATTTGGTCCAGAGGACTGTGGAGGGAGTCATTCCACCTTCATTCCTACGTTGAGTCCACAAACAGAAAAAAACAAATAAGATCACGAAATAAAAAATAGTGCCAAATCACGTTTCTGCTAACTGTGGAGACTGAGGCTCTCGAGTCCCAGAACACAAAGGTATTACTTGAATCTTCAGTGCCGTGCCTTTAAAGCAGTGGTCTCCTGTCCTATGTTTTAGGTCTGTCCCTGCAACACACCCGATTGCAATGAGGAGCTTCTTATTGAGCTTTCTGAGAAGCGATGATCTAATCATTGATTTAAAATGCTGGAACAGAGAGATGTCCAAAAACCTGAAGGACAGGAGTGGCGAGCTCTGTGTCAAAGATTAATGGAAGATCGAAGACCATTGTGACAAATTCTAAAAATGTTTTCACATTGTAGAGGAGGCTTGATACCAACAGCCTAAGCTGGACTGTGCAGGAAAAAAAAAAAGGAAAATTGTATTATTGGTTTTTCACAGTCTATATCAGGTTTGAATGATGAATGGTTACTGTGGAAATCAAAATGAATCACTATTTCTCATATTTTTCATTATTCAGCTTGACATTGAGCTCTTTGTCACTGGGGGTCACATTAATCTATTAAGAAAGCTTCATCTCCAGTCAGCACAGCTGCTGGAGTTATTAACAATATAATTAGCTTAACAGGACTGATTGTAGTTTTTCTGACCCTGTGAATATGTTGCTGGGTTATAATCTCACATCAAAAGAAATATACGTGCATGCATGTGGGGAAAAAGCACCTCTTGCTGTTTTAATCAAGAAAATGCAAACACAAGCTCACACACTCCTGTCAATCTTGGTAATCATTTGCTCTCTTTCAAAAACCATAACTTCTTTGTGAGAAGAATGTAAATATGGTAATAACAAACATCCACTACTGCAATACCGACAAACCCTAAATATAAATATGCATTCTTGGTACTTATCCGTCATCACACTTGCGTGGCGATGCCGTTATGAGACTGTGTGGATGTGGGTGTTTTACCGATGTAGTGGGACATTTATCAGATAAACGCACACTTACAAATTAATTGAATGGTTTTATGTAAATTTCCTACGGACGGGTGACATCAATTACTGAGCAAGGTCAACCGGGGACCTTGTGTGGGGATCTACGACACACACACACACACACACACACACACACACACACACACACACACACACACACACACACACACACACACACACACACACACACACACACACACACACACACACACACACACACGTGTCGACACACATTAAAGCTTGCATCTATGCTCAAACACTTGTAAACACAAACATGTTGCAATAATTCCTTCATAAACATCCACGCACAAACTTACAGACAGAAAAACCACACACACACACACACACACACACACACACACACACACACACACACACACACACACACACACACACACACACACGCACACGCACACGCACGCACGCACGCACGCACACACGCACGCTGCAGGCTCAGTATTAAACCTCAGTTAAACAAATCTGCCGCCTCCTCCACACTCTATAGCCTGCAGGGAGAGACGGGAGAAGAACTGCAGAGCCCCCGCTCAGGTCTGATGAATAGACTTCCTGAGCACCAGCTTTACCTTCGACCTTTGCTAAAGAGCTTTTTCCAGGTCTCTTGTCTTTGTCTGGATGTCTAAATTGTGCACCCATACACACACACACACACACACTTTTTTTTTTCCTTCTGTCTGCAAAGCAATCTCATACATCCACAACCAGCAACCCTCTGTTCAATTAGATCACTCCCTGTCTTCCTGTGTATCATTCCAGTTGATGGTTCCTCCTTCTCTCTGCTTTGCATATAAATTGCTAAACATGGTTTCATGATGTCTGTCAAACCACAGTACTTGTCGGTTGGAAACAGACACAGATGATCAAGCAGCAGAGCGTAAAAGGACTACAGACCTCAGAATAAACACACGATGTTAAGTACGTGTGTGATATTGCAGCAGAGGCTGATTTTTATCACAGCAGGTGATGGAGACTGGGTTTTGCTCTTCAGTACAGCAACACAAGTGGCCAGTAGGACTGCTTTTGATTTGTTTGGGATGATTAAAGTGTGCTTTGTGAAAAAAAAAAAAAATATATATATATATATATATATATATATATATCCAAAGACGATCTACAAGGGTACCTTAATAATACTGGTGAAGGTGGTTATTACTGTAATTACAGGGATAGGATGACATGTCCAGTGTTTTCATCTGTCGCAGAAAAGATCACAATCTGTGTCTTGGGACTGTTTGTTTCAGTGGAGAGACCAGGGACATGTTGAGGTAAGTAAATGTGGCATAAAAGTCTCAAATAAATTTCTAATTATAATCAGAGCATGTGTCTGTGAACCTAAAAGTGTTCCCGCAGAGAGCCTTTATTGATTCAGCACCTCTATAAAAGTGCTGGGAGTTAATGTTTGGAGTCAAAAGCAGGAGTTGTGAGACGGAGGAGGCAAGGTTAAATGTGGTGTACTGAGTCTTGCTTTAAGGTCAACAAAGAGGTAGTCAATCAGTGGAAGCGCACAGCCCCCAAAAAGGGAGCAGAAAGCAGCACAGAAATCACACAGGAGGAGCAGAGGGTCAAATACTGCAGCAGCATAGGAGACAGAATCGTTGTCACTTGTCCATGAATATAAGCATCATGCCACATTTATTCAATATATATGGGCTTAGTGGGCAAATATCAGCAACATAGGTGACTTGTGAAGAAGAAGTAGTAGTTGATTAGGATACATATATACAAAAAAAATAAAATCTAAGTCAAGGTGACCATGGTAACAGCCTAAATAACATATTGAGAAAAAGGTAGCTGAGGCACAGTTTAATCAACAACGGTTTCAAGTGAAAATGCCAAACTGTCATGATGTTGTGGGTGTTTACATGACAGCGCAGCCACTGACGACGCAAATGGCTCCCTGGGTGGAACTTTTCGAAAATGCTGCAACTGAGCCTCCGTGAAAACGAGGTAAAACGAGATATAATATTAGTACTATAAGATCAGGAAAAAAAGGGTCTCTCTGCCTGAAGATTGTTCATATCAAATTTGAAAGAATTGCATGCAAGGTGGAAAATGATTTATAGCATAAAGCATCATTCAGACACAAGACAATTCTCACTGCTTTACAAGGAAAGGAAAGAAATACATTAAAAGAAAGAGAATAAGAAAGGCGTAAAAAGAGAATAAAGCAAAAGCTTTATTAAGATGAAGGTAATGAAATAAGTAAAGTTTTTTTTCTATTCAAAATTCTGTGCAAACAATACTGTTTTAATGTGATTTAAATGCAGTGAGTGTGTCAGCATTCCTCTGGTGTTCAGGAAGTTTGTTCCACAGCTGAAGAGCATAGAAACTAAAAAAAATTATATTTCATATTCTTTAAGTAAATCTGAGATCTATGACTATTTTTTTTTGTGCCAAAAACAATTACCTCTGATATTTCTGGGTTAAGTTGTAGACACATAGAGCTGTGTGTCATCTGCATAACTAAGATAGCTGTTAAGGATGGAACCTTGAGGAACCCCACAAATGATTTCCATGTGCTAAGATTCATAATTACCTATTGACACAGAATAGTCCCCAGGTAAGAGTCAAACTAATTCAATGATTTGCAAGAAACTCCCAACCAGTTTACCAAAAGTTTTTCTCCACAACTCAAGGTTTACACGGGCGTGGATGAAAAACTGGCACTACTGTTGAGGGACAGACCATCTGTCTGACGTAAATGCATATCTTATTAAAAACCTGCATATTTCCACTTTCAGATGTTTTTGTGTTTGCGTTATGAAAACTGATTCTCTATTTTCCCCAGGTTGGGGTAACAGCAACATGACAATAAGAAGCATTTCCATAAAACTTCCCCACTGCACCAAGGTTGGAATGTACAACTACTTCTTAGGCCCCGTTTACACGACAACGAATACATGCCCACGGCGATGCACTGAATTAAGTTTTAATTCCGGCTCCCAAGGTGGAAAGATTCTTTCCCAGTCGCTGTTCCCTCCTGCAGAGACTGATAGAGGCTATGGAGCGCTGTTACTGGGCATGCACACCTCTCCCCCTCACTCCTGGTCATTCACTTGTAAACAAACATGGCGGCCCCATAGTGGGTTGACTCGCGGTCTATATTCTAGTTTTATCGTCCATATCAGTAGTTTTATGGTCGAGACTCACCCCTGATAGCATCCGATGCGTCATCAGTCCATGCAGATGTCGGGTTCTCTCCATTTTCTTCACGTTTATTAGCGTATTGTTCTCTGCAGACGTCTGTGTAGTTTCATTACAAAATCAAGCAACAGCGCCCTCCAGTGGCCTGGCGTATTAACTACATCGTTGTCTCTGTGTCCGCTGCTGCAGTGTAAACGCCCTCCTTTTTTTAACTGATTAGGTTGTTGTCACATGTAAACATTGTAGTGTAAACGAGGCCTTAAAGCTGTAAACTGTAGGACCACTGCAAGTTCTTTTAGTGCCCTTGTTTTTCTAGTGTCTTCTGATGTTAAGTTTAAATGTAGTTCAAGGTTCATGGCGTTGTTTAACTCTTTAATTATATCCACCAATTCACTGCGAAACAAGCAGTTTTTGATGGGTATTTTTATTCTTAGTACTATATAGTGCCTCTCACAGATAAAATTGCTGGCCATTTCAGAAGAACGCCTAAGAAGAAAGCGAGTACACAAGTGCACACGTGCACAATCGGGTATAAAAAGCAGAGCGATTCATTCCAAGAAAGCTAAATATTAAGTGCCTCTTCGATCAAGAGAAGACGACGCGGACACGTGCAGGAGCATGCAGCTTCAATAATTAAGTGGCTGATCACAGAAAAATTGAAAAGAATAATCTCTCAACTATTTACTGTTGACACAGTTGTGAACATGAAAGCCAGGACACACACACACACACACACACACACACACACACACACACACATACACACAAAGGGAGGGAGGGATGTTTTCTAGTTTTTCTTCCTTCAACCTCTCATTTTCTTGCCGTTTTATTCTGACTCATCAACGATTCTGTCAGAAGTTGTTTTTGAAGACTGGCTCAGCACTGTGCATCCTTGTCCTGGTTTTGTTGATATTTTTCTTTCTAAATGTTAATTCAAAGCTCATACGTGTGAGTGTGCATGCGCACGGTATGCGGTGTTTACGTAGAGCGCCTGAAGCTGCCTGACAACAGCCATCGCGATGTTCCCGCGCTAATTAACTCATTAAAAGAGAAACGGAGAAAAACAGAAGCGCGGTGAGCAGACGGACCGACCGGATACTGGGCTGCGGCCAACTCAACGTACGCAGAGCAAAGTGACAAACACGTCACACAAACGCATCAAACCAACCACAAGTGTTTTGCTGGTTGGTGTCCAGGAACTCAAACGTTCCAAGGAGTTGTGTTGTAGCTTTCATAGATTATTGCAATGTCTCAAAGTGCAGCGTGTGACTTCCTGTCGGGATGCGTGGGACCCGAGCAGGAGCCATCCCCCCTCTGTGATCCATGCACTCCACTCTCTCAATACCACCATCTCTTCTTGGCAGAATTCACCTGTCACAGCGACTGAAGCTACTTCACACCAGTCGACCTCAAGTTTTCAAATCCAAGTGAATGGGAGCTGCCGCCAGAAAAGCTTCGACTTGCTCTGCAACTCACACATGAAACGTTTATATCTGACGTCAGCTTGCAAAGACGTCTTGTGATCCGAGGAGTTTCACGTTGAACTATTTTGTTGGGATCCGGACGCAATAAAAAAAAAGCTTAAACATAGAAATACTACGGTGGAAATTACACTTTTTTATTTTGCTTACTGTAAATATTTAGTTGTCTCAGTTACATTCAGTTAATAAAATATCACTATTATAACCACTGCATCCCACGAGAATCTATAAGTTATACTTATAAGTCGTTTAAAAAAAAATCAAATGAGGAATACTAATTAATATTAACACTTATTACCTTTGCTAACGAACGATGGGGCAAAGGTTGTCATTGTCCACATGTATTTCTTGGTTTGTATGCATGTTTGTATTTATGTATTTTACCAACTTTTCACAAAAACTACTGACACAAATCGCATGAACTCTTCAGGGATGATTTGTCATCATCCAAGGACCGATCCATTAGATCGATCAGCTCCTGGAGAGGGGAGAGATTTACTCCGTTACAACAACACACCACAAATGGTGAAGCATTTATCACATATTTCAATAAGGAATATTGATATTTGGGGGCTGCTGTATGGTTCCATTTCTATCCGGGGGTCTCGTCGTCCCTCACAGTAGATTATTTTCCTCAGTAAGTTTTCTTCTCGGATGATAAACACTCACAATCAAGACACTGTGTGTGGGTGTTTGTCCACATGAATAGTTTCGCAGGACTGTATAACCTTCATAATGTTAACTTGAGAATGTGATTTATCTAATGATCTAACCTCGACCAGGATGATTCAACAATACAGAATGAAGAAGAGATGAACTCTGATCATCCCCTGTAAGCACTGAACCGCTCCACACTGCACTCCATTCATTAATATACACTCAGATACACCTCAGTTGTTTTAAGTTTTCCTTAAAAGATCAATAAGCATAATTACAGAGGCATTCTATTTTCTCTCGGGCTGGACATTTGCACTTGCTATATATCACCACGTACACTGTTCAGGCATGAAAACAGTTCAGCCTGCATGGATTTAACTAAATATCAAAATGAATGACCCAGACGTCCCTCATACACCCGCAAAGAACATGTGAGACATTAAGGCCACATGTTCTGTCCTCATTTCTAACTTTTATATGTTCAATCAGATGCTTTCAGAGATCAAATAGATGTGATTCCCACCGTGTCCATCCACTGTCTTTTCCCTTCATGATGCGTTAAAGCTTCACTCCTGTCAAGGCGGCTTCAAAAAGCCTCATCCCTGTAAATTTGTCGTCGGGGTCAAAGGCAGAGTTTTCATCAAATAAAGCTTTACTTTTTTGTTTCATTTGACTTTGCCCAGTGATCTATCCAGTATTGGTCCTTTTTATGGGCTGTATTTCGTGAGGTGCACCGTGGCGGGACCGATAACAAAGTAAGAGGCACTGATACTGTTGTGGACTGGATGGATGATGACACGCTGGACACCTTTGCAATTTCTCTGATTCATTTCAGCCATCTTGGAGTGGCCTTTGGTCCCTAAATGGTCATGAATGATGACAAGTTTTTATTTCCTCCAAAGGTATTTCTTCTTTAAACAAAAAAAAAAAAAGAAAAGGGTTTAAAACTTCCTAATAAAAGGAATGAACTTGTTACTCTCGGCAATGAAACATTTACAAACCAAGTGCTTTACTTCAATGATGTTGCGTGGTCTGATTCATGGAATAACTAGTGTCTTAGAGTTACCTTTAGGCAGATATGGGCTGTAAGAGAGATTACTCTGTGAATGTATAACATTTCTCTCCTTGGGCTATTATTGCACACATTTCTGGGCTTTCTCCACGATCCTATAATTGTCACTTTCGCCCAGTTGCCAAATAGTCACTTTACACTCCCGCCACCCATTCCAGAGGCTATCAGCCCTGTTTAATGGATGTTGTCAAATGTTATCAGTCACCTTAAGAATAAGACAACAAGACCCACCTCCACCTTCCGTTAGCTAATGCTGGCCACTTTCATCAACATAAACTACCACTAATAGACGCTGTGGACCTTTGAAATCAGGGTAATGTTGTGCGTGCTGCAGCGTTTGAGAAAACATCCCACCGTCGTGGCTGTTATTTGTGCTATTTACAAGCACTGAGATACTTCACATCTCCATAAAGGTATAATTTGGTCTCACAGGAACTCTGGTTGTCTGTAGTAACGGATAATTAGGGAATAATTAAAGGTATTGCTAAAATAGAAGTCAATTCTGCGATAATTATTGCATTACTTTAATTCATTTAGGCTTGTTTTTTTTATGTCTCCGTAACCATTATATTGCAGTGTGGCATTGTGTATTTGATGAGTGAGTCACAGTCACATCAAAAAGTAATAGGAAGATGCTCTATATCAGGGGTGTCAAACACATTTTAGTTCAGGAGTCTTGAAATGTAGCCCAGCTTCATTTCGAGTCGGCCGGACAAGTAGTGCCATAATAACCTTTTAAATTTAAATTTCTTTTCGGGTTTTTACTATATCGTGATCACTTAATCTTACATCACTGTGCAAAGTTGTGATGTTGCCGAAAAAAGCTTTTACTTTAATTAGTGCACACGATTATTACCACCTCATATAAATATAGCCTCTGTGTAAACCTATATCTGAAAATGCATCCATTGTGACCGACTAAACATACAGGATGTACCTCCATGTGGGCACAATACAAACGAAATAAGAATTGAGTGTTCAGAAACAGAAATGATGCATATAAATGAAGTCGTGGGGGAAAACTGCAAGAAGATCTTTTCACAAGCCGAAAGAAACACGTTATTCCTTCAATCACAGTTTGTGAAGTGTCGTCTTCTGCATGTTAATGGCCATCAGAGACGCCACACGTGGCTCAGGTTGTCCCCCCCCCCCAGTAATCAGACCCACACTGTGACGCACTGAAAAAACCACATCACATGTTCCGCAATTACATTCAAATCTGCTTACTTATTAGTTTCTGCCCACGGGCATTTGCCGTCAGACAAAATCTTAATTACTTTTCCATTATTTGGTCAGGTAACTTTCATGTGAATTGCCAATAACTTGTGAATTTTTGGGTTCAACATTCAGAAGTTCGGATAACATTTACAAACTATTTTCTTATTTACACTTTCTGTGCGTCTGATCAACATTGGCTCGTCGATATCATTTCCTTATTTGGGGGCAAAGAGAGGGAAGCCTGACATTTTCCCAAGCCTTTCTATGATTACCGTAATTTTTAAGTTCTCGATGTTAATAGTTATATATTTTCTAGATATAGAAATTTGAAAAGACACACCCACTCAGGTTAGGGTTAGGGTCAATTTTTAAAAAAAATTAGGCCTTAAATGATGCATTCTAATGCATTCTAATGCATTCTGGACTCTTTGGTACAGGAGCGGAGGGACACCTCATCACTGCCTCTGTTACTGATCATATCATTTACAAACTGGCAAACAGCTGTTAAATACACAGACTTGAAATCGTTCTTCTTCCATCGATTTGGGGCCCCCTGTACCATGGTGCCCCCACGCACTGCATGTAGCGCAAACCCCCTTTTTGCGCCACTCAGTTAATGCGAAGTAATTAAATGGAATGAATGGAGATGAGAAATTATGACATGTATGTAATACAGGTTAAGCAGAGTAATGAAACATTATGCAGACATTCAATCATGTAAAGTCCACAACAGTAATTTAATGCTCTCCAGAGTCAGAGGGAAATATTCATTTTCACAATATTACCTTGAAACGCTGAAGCTCTATATTAGGGGTTGTGTACTTTTGGCCATGGCTGTAGGAGTGCCCACTGTCATGAAGGGGTGAGCAGTTTAGGGTGAGGAGGAACGATCTGTTGACTCACCTCAGTTCAGTTCTGCTCAGCATGAATGTAGCTTGAATCTATGTCTACACTAGTTTTTCATTTTACATATCAGAAATATGTTTGATCAACGTGAGCATGTTGAGTTTCTCGTTGTTAAAAGGTTCATTCTAATACATGTTGTTCAGATAATATGAGTAAATGGGATTCAATCTACTTAATATGAATAGATGGAAATGTGTGACATGATTAAATTACATCAACTCAACAAATTGTTTTTGTGTTTGTGGAAATGACTGAGAATTATTTTTTTCAGTGTATAATATTTATGAATGCTATTCATTTATCTTTTCTGTTGTTTTTCCATCTTTATTTCCTATATACGTATGACAGAAAACACTTTTTTTATTGTACACTTGTTGAAAAGTTAAATAAAACAGAAAAGTATGTTTTATTATTTGATAAGGTCTCATTTCATCTCTGCATCAGTTTTATATTTTTGTGTTATGTCTGCAGGAGGACTCAAATTTTAACTCAGAAACAGTTATATCTTGAATATCCTGAAAGCCCATTGTGAACCTTTCATGGATCGTATAGACTAAACAATCAAGTGTATTGATCGTATGTACACCGACATAAAAGGAAAGCAGCTATATTACAAGCATCACACACTGACTTTGATTCCAGCCATTTCAGGAAAAACAATTATACTAAGACATCTTATTCAATGTGCGTCCCCTTTATATAATGTTAACTGTTGTTGGGAGTCAGGTGTAGAAATACACCATTCTAGAAAGATGCATTTATTTTCAACACTACTGCAAGTCCTAATAGATCGCCATTCAAACTTCACAACTGTGATCAGTTTTCAATACATTTCACTCACATTCAGGTAAGAACAAAATGTGTGTTGTAACGAATGAGTCAAATTAAAACCCCACTTATTCTTTTTTAGAAAATTGTCCCATTTGGTTTCTTCAGAAATCAGAAGTTACATTACATGTAAACTTTAATTATGCTGTATTGCCTGAGAGAGGAATTATGCATTTTTCCCACAACCTTTCACAAAAGCAGATTTGACTTGCTGGTGTGTTTTGGTCGACTTCTCTTAAGCTCCGTTCACACTGCAGGTCTTGAGGTTCAATTTTGATTGTTTTTTGCTGGAATTCGATTTTATTAATTTTTTTTTTTACGTGATCATTCACGTTCCATTTTAAAGGTGACCTCTATCAGACTGCCGTGTAAACGTGATCGAATCCAACATTTTTGGGCCCCAGAGTGCAGAAGACGCTATCGACAGAACTAAATATGGACGACGCTCCGGTCAGCACCAAGGTTGCCAGATGTGACTCACTGTTTTCCAGCCCAAACAATAGAAAACACACACACGTCAACAAGAAGCAGCCCAAATCTCAGCCTGTGTAGAAATCATGTTAAAACCGTAAAGCTATAATGTGTAATAAATAACACACCATAAACACACAAATGCACGAAATAAGCAAAGTTAGAAAGTAAGAGAGTTTAGCTGCCATATTGGGGGATACCCATCATATCTGGCAACATAGGTCAGTATGGATTTTTTTCTCTCTCTTTATAAAGAAAACATTTTGTGTTTACTTGATGTTTTCTTTGACTAATATTCAAATTTGTTTGATGGTATGAAATATTTAAGTGTGACAAACATGCAAAAAAAAAAAAGAAAAGAAATCAGGAAGGGAGCAAACACTTTTTCACGCCACTGAATGTTTGTGAGGAAAATGCATCTTTCTGTTTTGGTAAAATAAGAACATTCAACAATATTGTTCAGACGCCTTCATTAAAAATTCTATGATTCAAAACAGTCCATATTGATAATCTTGGATCCTCAAAATAAAGTATTTAGCTCTCGAATTACACAAAATTTAACTATATTAACATTGAAAATCTTCAATAAATGTCTTACAGCTACTGAGGCTCGTTCACTTTTTATACTATATAAGACAGATTATTTATCATGTAGCACCATAATAGATGTGATTATATAAGAATAATAACCTTTGAACATCTCATGACTGTAAGAGACTTTAATTACAGCTCACAATCACGTAATTACGTGATGAGGTCTCTGAACAGTTGTTCTTTGTGAATGTGATGCACCTGGAGGAGCTTCTCCATTATTCACATTTATTATTGAGTTACTGTGAAGCTTATGTGAACGTCTCTTTTGGACACCCGCTTAACATTATGCATGCGTAGCATGTCAGACAGTCAACCTTTCCCTCATACAGAAGGTTGCGTTCATGTCTGGAGAGCCGCGATTATCTCAGGAGATTATCGTTTAAGAGCAGCCCGAGTCTGTTTTTTTTTTAAATGATTATCAGGAGGCAAATTGGGTTCAAGATCAAGCTGAGAATTCTCAAGTGCATCTTAGGGAATAAAGACAGTTAAGGCACAGCCTTTGTATCCAGCAAAACACTTTGTCACTTTACACACGAAAGCACCGTTTTCGAGTTGCGGGTCAGAAGTGCTTGTTGTATTGTTGCCACACGCCTTGACTACATATTCTTCTGGAAAATGTATTTTATTACAAATTGAAAGCTGCCGTTTTCTTTATGTCTCACACGTTTTTCATCGCTCCTGTTGACGACTCGCTGTCGTAGGCGTTCCGAGGCACGAGTGTGTGTTTGCGGTCTGGGTGGCGACAGACATGAACAACAGACATGTGGGTCAGGAGCGGGTGTGTTTTGGTTACTGCAGGTTAGTAGTACGACTGCATTGTGTGTGTTCGCTCATGCAGGAAAGCCGAAGGCCCGGCGGAGCAGACAGAGGAAAGAGGTCATACATGTGCTTAAATGGGGCCCACAGTTCCTCACAAACATGTAGTGCTCACACTGAGAGCCCCAACAATGTGCACAGAGAGAGTGCGCCGGGATTGTTATTAGAGTGGAATATTAGCCTGTCAGAGATGAAGAATTTGCTGGAGAAAAGGGGAAACTGATTTTTCTTTGCGGCTCTCTCAAAAATGAAAATGTCAGAGCGCTTAATGAAAACAAATCCTGTCACACTGCATCCATACAAATGTATCGCCAAACGCGCGCACATACAACATATGAATATGCACACAAAAAAATGTTTTATTGCATACAGCGCCATTAATTTGTCATTGTTCTTCCTGAGCAAATATTCAGGATGTGACTTCCACGGCCGTTTCTGGAGGTTATGGTCACATTTGCATAAATTGTGGTATTTAAGTGAAATGTCATTTGGAAATAATATACCTCCGTCTTCTATTGTGAGGAGAGTACTTATTCAGCCGTGGTACAACACGGACACATCACATGCATATCTATTTATTACACGTTTTCAAATCTGTCTGCAAATAACATAAGAACATAAAGCTTTTCCACTTTATGGGCCACAGGAAACAGATCCAGTATAGGCTTCATTGTGGAATTGTTTTGCAGTAGTCAACACCGTTTCCTCACTTTAAAAACATTCCAGTCATGTGATGTGAACTCACTGAATCTCCCCGTCGCCAACAAAGCATCTGTCATTATATCCACCATTTTTCTTCTCAGTCCTGGAAGCTGTTGAGTTTCGAGGCCTACTTGGGGTCAATTTAGAGTCGCCAATAATTAGTCATGAATGCGTGTTTTTGCCAAGGACCTTGAGAAAACCCACACATTTACTGGGTTTAAACAAACAAACAAAAAAAACCTACAATCAGAAAAGCCTCCAAGCAAGGACTGAAACCGTGAATATTCCAAGAACTACACCAGTGTGGCCTCTCAATAGTAAGACATTTTATGTTCTTGGCCTCTAGATGTTTAGAAAAGAATGGCTGTTCCACTTTTAAGTAAATACTAGCATTAGCAACAAGACCCACAAGCCTGTGACCTATTGGAAAGAAAGTCCCTCCTCACCAAGTGAAGTACCTGTAATCCCATTTCAGTTGAGTGGGGACTGGTGCTCTGTCAGTATCTGCAGGTCTGGCTAAAAGATTCAATGGAAAAGAATTATAGTCCAAGAAAAACCTACTACATTGATTTGAGGACGAGGTATTACACCAATTCTGGAACAGTTCCATTGGGTGATGGAACTACTCTGAAAGGTCAGACTAAAGGAATAAAGGTTTATCTGTCAAGGCGAACAGCTTATTGTGCGAGGAGACGATGGTGTTGGAGTAGAGAGGGTATGACCTTGAGCCCTTTGCCAGTTCCCCTGTGAAAAAGGTGGTTTTTAAGTAATGTTTGATCAATGTCAAAAACCTGTGATTCAATCATAAAGTCACAAATGAATAATTATTTTGTTTTTCCTCTTTCTTTCTTTTTTTTTTACTTTTTTCTTAATCATCTGATCATCTGCAGGCTCCAACAATCTCATAGCATTTAAATGTGGATACAGAAAGAAAAGAATGTGATCAAATATATCTGTAAGAATTATCACTGGAAAGAGAAAAAGAAAAACTTTTAAAGTTCCTAAAAGGTCACAATCATAGTTCAAACAAGCCAACACTGACGGATGGCTGCCCGGGTTATGTGTTAAAACACCCCAGCCATTCATGCCGACCCTTAATACAAGAGGTTCAACATCATCGCCGCTCCACTTTTACCTCAGAGAGCCTGGGAGGGTCATGACCGCACAACAGCCAGACGTCATTCCTCAGGAGTGAAGCATAAACACTTAGAAGTCTGAGGTATAAACCACCATTTCTTTCTCCGGCCGGCCGTTTCGTGGAGGAGAGATGCTGACCTTAAATTTCCTCAGGGAAGAAAGTGAGCTCTTTGTAGAAGCCAGCAGGGATCACAACACAGACTAATAAGATACAGTCGTCCAAATATCAGAGGAAGGCTCACAATCACAATAACATACAGTGTGTGATAGCGGCGCTGTAATCCAGGATTAGTCAGATTAAGATCTATACCTACATGTGTGACACAATTATAGCCGGACAGCCCGAACCAATAAACAGGCTCAGCCTGGAGTGACAGCTGCAACAAGTGGAGGGTGCAGAGGATCAAATCATCTCCTCAAATGCTAAAATCTCTGGTTCTTTGATACAAAACTGGTGTTTTCTTCTTTTGTGAGGAAGACGTAGAGGAGGGAGGAAGAGGAGGTGGGGAACAGTGGAGACAGAAACTTAATGAAAGTAAAGAAAAAGATGGCAGAGAGAAAGGAGAGAAAGGGGGTGGGGGAGTTTTCTGTGCAGCGGCTGATAGACCCAGGATGAATGACAAAGAGTTGTAATTAATAAACTCAAGGGATAATCAGGAGGCTGCACGCACACGTACTTGGACATGCAGGCGACACACACACACACACACACACACACACACACACACACACACACACACACACACACACACACACACACACACACACGAGGTAGAGCATATCGCTCCACACAGCCAAAGACCACAGCCTGCTGTGGAGTGATGGAAGAGTCGAGAACAAATATAAAGTGAGTGAGAGCCTAATGAAGATTTTAAATGAGGAAATTCCTGTGAAAATATGATAACCCCCCCCCCGCCCCCTCCCGTAGCTCTAATGCCAATACTTCTTCATCCTCTCCTCCCCCTCACCTCCCCAACCCTCTTCTTCCGTGTGTGTGCTGCGCGCCACAAACAGTTATTTTAATTAGGATTTGTGCACTCCAACACTTTAATTTTCACTCCCTTATTTTCCCCAGAAATCTCTTTTTATTAGTCATCAAACTATTCCAGGCCAAACTCATAATTACACTCAGTCCCAGGGGGAAAAGTGTGTATGCATTCACACGCCGGGGTTTATCTAAACCTGTGAGGGCTTCTCAGGAGATACATGCTCAACAATCTTTTGCTGATCCTCACTGAGGAAACGGCAGAGATGAATACAATACAGGAGACTACCCAAAGGCTTGTTTTGTAAGGTTAAATTTAGGACTGTGCTCAGGAGAGGGAATGAGAGTCAATGAAGTCAAAGTTTTCAGTAAATGGTCATGTAGTGTTCTCTTTTCGGTGCCAAAAGTACTCAGTGATCAGCACATGATATTATGATGGTCAAAATTAGGACAAGAGTAATGTTTAAGGGAATCGTAGAAATGTTGGGAGTCTTTTTTAAAACACATTCCTCGAACAGGAAATCACTTGCGTAGAATAAAAGTGTGTGACAAAAAATCAAGTAACCCCGAGAAAAAAATGTTTTTTTTATATTTAATAGCGTACCGACATCTTGGCCCAGTAACAATAACAACAATGGCCTCACCAGTGGCATGACTCTCTATACTCCTGGAACTTAGTGCTTGACTTCATAGCGCATTGTTTTCTGTGCACCTGTGGGTTTGATTTCATTCCAGAAACAACTAAACAGAGCCCACTAGTGGCCCAACATGGTAGCTACATCATTTTCAGCCTTCCTGTCGTTGTTGTGTAGAAGGACGTCGTTTTTTTAAAAATGTTGCAATGTAAACAGAAAACATTTTGAAAAGAAAGCGTAATAACGGTGCGTTTCGCATAAACGGGGCCTCGAAATGCTGTGCTCTGCACTGAGTTATGTGAAAAAATAACTGCTATTTAAGGTTAGGTTGAAGGTCAGGTTAAGGTCACACCCTCAGTTGCGATTGTTAAGGGAAGAGTAAGGTGCCAACAAATGCAAGGCAAGTGAATGGAAAGGCCCAGTAATGACAGTGATGCAGGTCTGTGTGTGTGAAAGAGGAAGGGTTTCATCTTTATAGATTCACTATTTGGATAAATCTTCCACTGAGGAGGGGGCATGTTATTTACCTGTGGTAATTGGTTCCCCCAAATGGCAGTTTTTCTGATTACTCTCACACAGAAAAATGCAATCTCACACACACACACACACACACACACACACACACACACACACACACACACACACACACACACACACACACACACACACACACACACACACACACACACACACACACACACACACACACAGGAGTAATAAAGGGAAAGACAACGAAGATGCAATTTGAGATAGTGGAAGCCACAAAGTCAACACAGTTGTCAAATGCACACATTTTAAAAAATACCCAACCACACAGACATGGATATGCGTTGGTTGCTTTGTGTGCAACATGGTCTGAACTGAATATGAACCCATGGAAGCGTACGAGCATCAGAGGAGCCAGCTGTTCCACCTCTCCTTCTCCGAGGTGAAAATACAACATGTTCTCTTCTTTCACATTCACCTTTGACCTTTGTCCTCCTCCTGCGTCTTCTCTCTACTCGGCCACCATGTTAACTCAAGCTGCAGCAACCTGAAGGTCGTAAAAACAACTTCTTCTGTCATTTACGTCGAGTCAAATCTGGAGCCGTTTTGCTTGTTCACCTTTATAACATCCTGCCTCGAGCTTCAATGGTGGCAAATCTATGATTTTGAAGTACTACAAAGGCTAAAATCAACTTGATCCAAATAGTTTTATGGCCTCACAGGTTTTGCAATTTATAAATATTATTCGCACAAAACATTTCAGTAAGTTTTATCGTCTCTCTAAAGAATGAATAGTAGCGGGGGAACATCCTAATTTTTGATGAAGTGAGTTATTTAGCGCGTGAGGCAAGATTGTTCCAGGCAGATTATTGCTTTGCTAACTCATATGAGCTGCGTAGAGTCATCCTGAGTTTCCCTGAACACTCTGATGAGCTGGTCCCTTTAAATGTTGTTGCCGCAAGGAATTGTGGGGCAACATGATCTGGTCTCCTTTGGTAAAGGATGCATCAGTGGTTCCTAGGCTAAAGGAGGTTCTAAAGGAAGCATCAGTGGTTCCTAGGCTAAAGGAGGTTCTAAAGGAACCATTGAGCCTCCTTTCCTTTGCTTATTAAGAATTCAGATAGTCCTTATCATGGCCGCCACACAAAACACTTCCAGGGTGAAGGAAAAGTGGATAGTTTAGGAGTTAGGAGGGACAATTCAGACGTACCTCAATTCTCAGGTGAACTTCCCGCCCACTTTTATAGACCACGCCCCTTTCCCTGCAGGCTTCCTGTTACCTCCCTTTCACATCTCGATCTTGTTGTGAAACTCACCTGTATTCTTATTCCTGTCTCTATTCATTGACGGTTAGGACTCATGAATTGTTTAGTTGTTTTTTGAGTAACTAACAAGTAAAGTTACTCCGCCACTTTTCAACGAAGAAACCATCAAATGTATTGAAGTATTATTTTTTTAGACTATCATCCAGCACTGGTGAAGAGAGGCTGTTCTTGTTTTCTAAATGTCTTCAGCGCAGTGTGAGAATGCCTGCTCAAACATTTGTAACAAGAACTTTCCCACACTGCTTGTATTTATGTATGAATTATCACTTTGGCGAGGTTTTAAAAAGGTCAAACTTCACATTTTATAATCTTGCTTTTTATTTTGATCGCTGTTTGTAGGTAGAACATGGCCTGTGTGCTAATCACAAGGTCCCCGAGGACCACGAGGTCCGTGGGCAGCGGCTTCCTCGTCCCTCTGGAACCAGGCTGAATGTCAAACTCAATCTTGGGTAATTAACTCAAAAAACAATGCAAACTTAACCTCTGATATCGAGTCCAGAGACAAAGGTGTGTGACTTTAGCTGGAGTGCGAGATGAGATGAGGTCTGCACCGGGCGGGCGTAGTAATAAAAGAGGAGATGTCAATCGAGCGTGTTTTGAACAAGCCCACATCTTCATGGGAAGATGCTTCATCAAATGTCAAAAGAAAAAAAGTAAATGATACATGGTGTGAAAAGTTCCAAGACAATTTGGGTGAGATTGCTGCGTGCATGTTCTCAGCTCAGCAAAACCTCCACGCTGCAGTACTGAGCGGTAACAAAGCTTTCTAGAGCACGGTGTAATTTTGAAAAGAAAAGCTTTGCGGAATGAAAAAGTAAATAAAAATAAGAACAAATTTACCCACTAAAGAGCATCTTGTAAGAGGCCCTTGATGAGGCCCATTTAATATTAAAAGTTCTGCACACCCACAGACTTGTTTGCAGTTTCCTTCTCTGAATGGACCTCAGCTCTGAGTGAAGGAGGAAATAACAGGGTGGGGGTGGTGCTGGTGGGGTGGGGGTGGGGGGGCTGTGAAAGGAAAATGTGGCAAAAATGAATTACATTGATTAGTGATTCAGAGATTTTACACCGTAGTGGAATGAGAAAGTAAGAGAGTTCACTACGGGTTATGTGTGGCGCCGCTGATGACACCAGTGTTCCTGCTTCTTGTTTGCCATTACCACTGGGCAGGAGTAAGTGAGGCTGAACAAAGCCAGACCTTCTACTTCCTCAAAATGAACCTATTTTGCCCTTTTTATGGAGGTTTTTTTTTTTTTTTTTTTTCATATTTTTGTAAGGTAAGCTGGCGCTTTTCTTCATGGTTCATAGTTCAGGACAACATGAATTTATCTCATTCTACCTTTTATGCTTTCATAATACAAAAAAATTTAAAAATAAAAAGCAATTTTAACCTCCAGCCCATCAACAAATACTGCTCACAAATGATATCTTCATCAGCTGATGGACGAAGAGGCGACGTCGCCTTGTCCAGGTGAGGCAGAGACGGAAACTTTCTCCTTCACTCATCTTCATTATTTCACACTTTGTGCACTTTTGTTATCAATCCTATATAAGAGAGAAGATCCATAATAACATCAGTTTCACTTTAAATGTGACTAAATACCAATTGGGAAGCATCCATCCATCTTCTGTATTTGGCTTCTTCCAACTCAGAGCTGGAGCCAATCCCGGCTGACTGTCTGCGTGGGCAGGATACAACCACATATAAAGAGACTAACGCACTCAAATTAATTCATTTAGAGTCATAAATTAACAGTTTCTGAACAGTGGGAGCAAACCAAGCATGGATAGTGAGTACAGGCAAATATTGTCATTTAGAAATGTCTAAAATTCTTTTAGCTTTTCACAGTTTGACTTTAATTAGTTCTGTAAGAGCTTAACGATCAGCAGGTATGCTCACAGTGTCAAACACAGTTTGGACATTAAGGACAAAATCAAGCTTTGTGGGAAAAAACAGCCTCTCTTTTCACCACCGCTGAACAATATTCAACAAAATGTCCTTGAATACAAACACTGATTTAAGCAGAGCAGTTTTTTGACCACTTGCTTGAAACAAAAAAGCCACAGAGGACGCCTTGGTGTTGTGGAGGCAGTACTGCTGATTTAAAATCAGTCTGATTCATTCATTCAGCTCAGTTGAAGTTACATCAATCAGCCGAAATTCACGTTTTTGTACACAAGTTGGCCTGTTTCAGATATTTAGTAAGATTCTTTTTCAATTGCAGGAGCTTTCTCGCGGGAAATTGGTTTCCAACAGTGATGCAAAACTCTGCCTAACACTTCTTTGTGAAAGAATGAATGGACTAATGACAACGAGAAGAACCAGCTGAGAGGAGCCATTAACATGCAGACAGTCGGTACGACGGTAACGTGATGTTTATTTAAGGGCTTTGATACGTCTTCAGATGTGTGTGGGCAGGTTAACATCAGCTAAGAGCTGAGAGTTGCTTCAGGATGCAGGACAGGGAGGCAGACAGCAGCTCTGCGGATGCTGCTAACATTATCACCCTGGAGGTGAAGGGATTCACTCCTACTTTAGTGAGCCGCTCTGGGGGTCTTTCTGTCCGTGTATCTTGATGTTAAAGGTTTGATTTAGTAACTGTTATAACGTTACTACATTCACAAAAGTAATGTGTCTCGTCAGTTTCATTGTTTCCCTGCTTTGTCTGATTGTTTGGGTTTTTGTTTTTTTTAGATAGAGTTTTCATGTTTATTATTATTTCATTTGACCTCCACGAAATATTCATGAACTGCAAAGCGTGGAAGCAATCCGATGAGTCGGCGTGTGGAGAGACTGTGCTGTTAGAATTGCTGCGGCTTGCGGAGGCTGGAGCACCGGCCAGTGTGGAGGTCTCTGCTGTTTGGATCATAAGTTACACAGAAGTGGCTTTCTGTGCTTTTATTGTTGGAGCAGGTGTATAAAAAAGTTCACCAGTAAAGGATTTTATTTTGTGTCCACCCGGTGCCCGGCAGATTTAACCTTGAGGTCATTTCAGAGGCAATAGTTTGAGCTGTAATTTGTGACATGAGCCTGTTCCAGTGTTTACTTGACAGAAATAAAGACATAACCTTCTGAAACTAAACATTCTCTTTGACTTACAGCTTTGGTTCAGTGCAGCTTGTTGCTTGCTCTTTCAAGTCTGACTTTTGACAACAACTCGACGCATTATTTGATTCAATCTAAACACTCATGACTGATTGGTCTGTCTGCAAATGTTAAATATCTTAGAAATCCAGGTGTGTATTTGTGGGGTTAGCTGCTCCCCACCTTATCTTGCTCCAGCACCAGGCTCAGTGTTTCAAATATATACTGAAAAGAGTGAAATAATTCACTTTTATGTTTCTTCTTGCTCTACCATTTTATACCAGGTGGGTGAAGGTATTTATACAATTTTTTTTTTTAAATCACTGGCACCAGTGTAAAAGTGAAATTTGTTGCCTGAAGTTCAAGGTGTTTTATTGTGAACTATATTTCACAAACGAGCTTCGTCGCTTTGTGTCTTCCTGTTGAATTAATAGAAAAGCCCAGTAACTTCAGCCGCAGACCAAGTCTAATCCCGACTCAGACAATAACAAACGAAGTAAACTACTAAGAGTTTAATATTACAAATGAAAGAAAAGCTGATTAGAGATTAAAAACATTGGTTTTTTTACTTGCACCCACGCCCTCCAGGATGTTTAACATGGTGAAGACTGACACCCAGGCACCTTTGCTAACAGGTTGGCAGGTCGCCTAACGTCAGCTCTGTGGACAAGTTTGAAGACGATGCAAACACTAATGTGATTAACTCCCACATTAATCAGTTAATCACACTAATGTGATTAACTGATTAATGTGGGAGTTTTGTGTTTTAAGGGAAAATAGAGCCCAAGAGTCACAGACACAAAATGCACAAACTCGGATCCAGAGGTGATGCACAGCAGCCGTTCAAAACACTCAGCAAAGTGCATCGACTTTGCTCCGTGTGCAACCGAGGGTCTTTAATGCATCCGAGATACGCAGGTTTTGGTGGGTGAGAACAGATACTGGGGTACCTGGAGGCACACCTCCACACGTTAAACCGTCAGTCTGGGCTCAAACCAGGGATACTTTCACTACCACTACGCCACCCTGCTGTACCTGCTTTTTCAGGGAAAATCCACACAGGAAGATAGAATATGCAAACTTCCCATCGAGAGGCTGAAGCTCAGCCCAGATTTGTGTAACTACTGATACCAGATAATGAACTTGAACAGTTCCATATTCAGCAGAAAGAAAACTTGTCTCAATCCCAACTTACTCAGTTTTTCTTTCCTCCCAAAAGCAGCCTAAAGACTTGCAAAAATATGAGGGTTAAAAAATCCAGGTCGACAATAATTTGTAACTTGTTTGACTTTAAAAAAAATTACAAATAGTTTTTAAAAGGAAAAAAAAAAGAAGCTAATTTAGCCCGTTCCATGATAGTAACTTTCAAAGTTTTAAAGAGTTAGAATAAAGCAGCTTCCTGTGCCGTACCTTTTCAAAAATCCCCTAAAGGTAGACAAGTCAGTAATATATAGTTCTTCCAGGTTAATAATAGACGTGGTTCCAGGACAGTCACAGAAGAGAGAGCACAGTTAGAATTACTGATGGTTTTGTTCCATTAAATGTCCCTATAGGCCGGGACAGTGAGCCACCCTGTACAATCCTATAACCCCAGACCAGCTCCTCTAAATGGACGTTATCGGTTATGCCTGTGCTTTTTCGCCGGTGTTGTGGAAAGCTGTAATAGTGAAACTGTCTGAACTTTGTAAATGATGGTGTTACTTGCGTAGTCTGACAGGTTTTAAATGAAAAAAAGTTTATATTCTGTCGAATATGTGAGTATGCCTCACAGACTGCTGCTTGTCAGGTTGTTGGTCAGTGATGGAATTAGACAGAAAATACAGTGGGGGTTGGGGGGGGGGGGGGGGGGGGGAGTCCTGACAGGTGCATACAAAAAAAAAAAAGAACAGCAGGGACATTTTCACAAAGTCGAATCTGCAAAGTCTCAGAAAGTCTAATCTGTCACGTTGAGTGGGAACACCTGTGCGAGTGATAGTATGGGCGGGGGCTTTAAATCGGCCCTTCTGGCGTCTTATGTGCCACATTCAGCCGAGGGGGGAAACAAGACTTTTCTGCTGTACTAAGCTTATTTATTGAGTTCCAGCCTATTAGTCAATCCACCTCGGCCATTTTTTCCCCGTCTCTATTAGAGGAAGTACGATCTTCACTCTCACAAATCAGACCTGCAAAGTGAATCTCCATTTCCATGACATCGCCGCCTCACTGTCGTCACATCGTCTTTGTTCTCTTTTCATTCACCATTGTCTTTCCTCCATCAGTTTTCTTCTTGCTGCACTTTATCCTTTATATGACTGCAGTAGAGGGAGAGAAAAAAAATGCAAGGTAACCGTACCAGGGTGTGACCTTGCATTTCTAAGATTTACTTTGTTATTAATTCATACAGGAGCTGAAGCTCACTGTTGAGTTCCACGGAGGCTAATTCACTGTGGATGAGAGTGCCAGCTAAGTGCATCAGGTGTAAAATGGAAAACGCTGGCCGCGAACACTAAAGAACTGGTGGGTGGTGATGTGTTCAAACACAGCGTATTAATGCAAGGAGCCAGCCAAAGTCATCGCTTCAATGTGAGCAATCAATAGACCCGCACCCGCTGGCGGCTTGGAAAAGTTTCCAGTGTTTAGTTAAGAGGGTCGGATCAATAAACACATCTTTTAACTGATGTCATCATTGTAGTGATCAAGAGAAGGCATGAAGGACTGTGTTACCACCAAATGAGATAAAACTACATGAGTGAAAGGCAGAAATATTTCCATTAATTCAAATGAAAGGCTTCAGCTACAAACAAGGTTCCTGGAACCTCAGATTATTTCTTAATTCATCCAGATAAGAGTCCCAAAACCCAGAAATATGAAGCTGACGGCAAAAATAAAACCGAAAAAATAAGTAAATAAACATGTATGAAAAGTTTGAATCAACCAACTGGTGCTTTAACAACACAGTCATGCCAAAGGGAACCTATGGTGGTTTCATTAGTTATGACATTAACAACTTAGGGTGGCAGGATATGAAAAGGAAGTTCCTTCAGGCAGAAGTGTGACAGGCCGGGCTCGCGTGCAGCACTTCATACTTACTTTTTTAGGAAGTGAAAAAAAACGTTTTTTTTGTTTTTTTTTGCAAACCAACCTGTTGCAAAACATATTTGGTGCCCAAGCAAAGAACAACCGTGTGATGATGTTAATGCGTGACATTGTAACCATAGCAACAAAGTTCAGTGGTTTCTGCTTCCAGTAGTTTTCTACTTATGTGGGTTCAATGTATTTTAGTTTTTTGTTTTAAATTAATTCTTCTTCTTCTTCTTCCGGATAAAAAATAAGACACAATAAAATTCATTAGATCACACAAGACACACGAAAACAGAATTAAAAAACTTCTCGGTGTGAAATTGTCTTCAGCACTTTGTGCCACATGGAGACAGTTGGAGAGAAGTCCACAGTGTCCGAAGGGCCCCAGCCCCGCGAGTTTCAAACCAACTGTATGACATTAACAGTAACTTCTGACCTGTTGACCTCAGAGCACGGGAAGACGAGTTTGGTTTCAGCAGGTCGGAGATGTTTTGGGCAGCTGGATCATGTCGGGCGCTAAATTCAAGCATTTGATTGAGCTGATGATCCACAACAACCCTCTCATGGTTCAGCTCCTGGCATTAGTTGTCTAAATCTGCCGCTGATTTCTTGAAAATGAAACCCCAAGATACTTCATCTTCCTTCTTGGAGAATCATGGCATCTTTTCCCTGACAAGACCAGGGTGCTGAGCTGCACACGAGCTGCTTCACACCCCATGGCCAGCTCATGCAGGCTCTCATATGGTGGAGCCAAAAAGAACAACCTCATCTGGAACGACTTTTGCAGACACGATCCTCCAGTCGTCCCCACAAGATGATCCCCCTGCCTATATGAACATCACAAATAGAGGTGGAAACACGTTACAAAGCCTTTGTAAAGTCCAACATTCTGTTTCAACCGGTGTAACTTTAAGGCAGTGCGTTTTGTCTCACCTCTCACACAGAGGATAAACAGAGAGAAAAACCCACCTCAACACACACCGATGTATAAAACATAGGGCCTTTAAATGCTGTATGAAACACTGCAAATGCAAAATCAGACCAACACGAGCTCCAGGTCCTGTACGGGAGCTGCCACTCAGCCCACCGGGTCCCGTCTGGGTGACACTGAGCAGAGAGAGCAGCTCTGCTGTTCGAGAGGCAAGAAGAGGCGCCTGTTGCGCCGACTGGAGGGTGGTCCTGTCACTCAACACTCGCAGCCACATTCGTATTGCAGTCAGGCACTGGAGGTGTGTTTTGTGCCAAAGTACCTCAAGTCAGACAGACATTCAGACAGTGTACCTGAATAACAATATTTCATCAGAGTAAAGTGGGAATAACAGAGAAGAAGGGGGAGGGCTAAACATAGTTCAGGATGGAGCTGCCGTCGTGTCGCTGTGACTTTTTAACGGGAAAGCAGAACTTGTGTGCATCTTCAAGGTTCTCCTCCACCATCTGGTCCTTGGCTGCAGCAAGTACGGCCTTCTTGCCTTACACACACACACACACACACACACACACACACACACACACACACACACACACACACACACACACACACACACACACACACACACACACACACACACACACACTAGTCACGTGCCCTTCCAGCTTCATTAGCATATAAATAACTCGTACAAACACAAAAACACACACCAAGGCAAAGCTGCCATCACACAGATTCCTTCTCCAGTGGTGTTAAGAGGTGAACGTGGTGTATTAGTGGGCACAGGCACACTCTGGCAGGGTTGACTGTGTGTGTGTGTGTGTGTGTGTGTGTGTGTGTGTGTGTGTGTGTGTGTGTGTGTGTGTGTGTGTGTGTGTGTGTGTGTGTGTGTGTGTGTGTGTGTGTGTGTGTGTGTGTGTGTGTGTGTGTGTGAAAGAGAGACTTGTGCAGTTGTGCCAAACCTGATGAAAAGGCTTTTAGGCTAATTACATGGGAGTGTGTAGGTATCTAGATGAATTTGAATCTTGCGCTTATGTCTCTCTACTCCTCAAGCTCACAAATAAAATGTGTGGACACACTGCACAGGCTCACTGGGCTGCTGCTGCTGCTGTTTGTGGGGGGGGGTTTTCTTCATTTGCCTCGTCTTCATATGTGCATGTGGGTAATGAACAGCTTCTTCGCTCACCACAGACTTCACTTCTTAGACTGAGGGCTAAAATGACAACTATGAAGAGAGTGGACAAGTTTTCTTTAAAATATATATTCTAATGTAACAGCGCCCTCTGTCTAGAATCAGTGAGAACTGTAATAACACGTTTGTGACTGTTGTGTTTTTTTTGCTCTTTTGGAACGCTTTTCCCAGACATCAAAGATAAAGAGCCAAATGAGTGTGGCTTACACTGTGTACAATGAAGACCACCTCTCAGACCTCAAAAACAGATGTTAAAGCTAAAAAAAAAACTAAAAAAAACTGTTGAAAATAGATCAATAGAGCAAGTGATATGATACATTACTGCCATTAGATATTAGATATTTCAGCTCATTTAGTCTCACTTAAAAAAGGGGAACAAGAGAGGAAATTAGTTCTGAATCGAAGGTTATAAGGTCCTTGTTTCATTCCAGGGATACATTATTCATTAAAAAAAAAAGTGTTTTTCCACCTGATTGTAATTATCAAACATGTCCATCCTTTTAAAAATGTTTTTGAGCACAGACCATCAGAAAGCTGCCCACAGTGTACGCATGAATGTGACGGATTATACAAAATGGTTTGAGATATGCACTGAATTTACCGTCTGTGTCTCGTGGCAGTTCAATGGAATTGATCCATGTTATCTCTGTTATCATAACCGTTACTTTAACAAGTAATATGTCTGCTGAGACGTATGCTTGTTTATTATCAGCATGCTGCAAACCTCTGAACTTTGTCTAAGCTCAGAGAGTCCGTGTTGACTTTCATAATATTAGAAATTCCGCTTCACTGTGTTTTTTGTCACTATTCAGTAAAAGAAAAAGGAATAAAACTGAAAACTTACATCCAATGAAAAAAATATGCTTCTTCAAAGCTGGAATCGTATCTTCCCCGGTCAAGTGTGATCATTTATTCACTCATTTCAAATTCATTTTAACAGGATCTTCTTTCATTTCACAGAACTTTACTAATACAATTTTGTCACATTGGATTTGATTTGTTGGTTTCATGACGTGGATTTCTTTATCGACATCTGTTGTTTTTCGTGTTTTATTTCAATAATGCAAATGGAAAAAAAAAGACAAGTAGAAAAAGATGAAATATTCAACATATTCACATCAATATACCAAGAGACTGTCTGCATTCACTTATAATGTGATAATTTATTAAATTTGAGCAATCATGATCTCTGCAGCGTGATGCAGGCTGAACATCCATCCCTTTATATCTGATGAACACGCCAGTGAAGCAAACAATAACAAAGAAAAAAAAGGGAATTACAAGGCTTGAATGTTTGACTGAAGGGAATGTCTGGTGCGATGTAAACACACGACATAACGCCGTGAAAATGCACACGTATGCAGTTTATCTCAAACAGAATGACGGAAAGGAAATCTAATTTAAACAGTAACTGAGAAGAGTGGACTTGCTGGCACGACTCCGCACCGCTTCGTCCAAATGGATTCTCAGTGGTGGACCTCAGTCCATCTTCACACACACCCCCACCTCCATGTTTGCTGCTTCTTCCAGCTGGCCGCCTTCTGCTGAGTCCACTTCCTTTGACTCACAGTCACCATCTTGGTAACAGTGGACAGTTGGTGGTGGTGGTGGGGAGGGGGGGGGGGGGGGGGGGGGCTCACTACTTGAGCTGCTCGGACTCGATTGGCGTGGCTGCGACAGATTATACTTGTAGTGAATCTGGCCCTGGAACAAGCTGGATCCTGTGGCTGATTAGCCTCAGACAAGCTCCTGTTTCTGTGGCAGGGATGCTGGCGGGCAGAGGGTCTCCTGTTGGCTGGGCTTAGCGAGACGCCGGGCCTCCGTTTGTCCAGGCACCAAGACTGCAGTCTGGCTCCGTTGAAAGAGAAGTGAAGAAAGGAGACATGGGGTTGGAGAGAAAAAAACAAAAACTAAACATGTAGGCTGTCTTGTAACTGCTCCAAAGTTCTAACTTTTAATTCAGCTGAGTCAGCTGTAATCCCACAATACTGGTGAGGTGATATATGAGCAGGTCGGCTCGGTTAGCGGATCTATTCTGATCCACCTGAAGCACACGTCGGGAAAACATGTTGAATTTTGAGTTTTACCAAGGAATTTTGGGTTTGAATACTGGCAGAGCATTTCTGTGTGGATTTTGAATGTTCTCCTCATGTGTGGGTGGGTTCTCCTTCCAGTAATATGGATTCCTCCCGCAGTGCAAAAACATACATGTGAAGTTGTATTTGTACAGAGAATGAATGAATGAATGAATGAATCCATCCATCCATCCATCCATGGTCCAGTCATCAGCGTTGGTTTGCTCTACACAACTGCCAGATGATGAATTTGCTTCGAACTCAAGATGGAAAACGAGAAGCTCTGAAGGAAGTGTGATTGTGGGTCTGTGAGGGAGACAATGTTAAACATTTATTTACACACACTTTTGACAGTTCTTCATTTTTCATACAAGTTTCATTTGCCTGGGATTACAATTTTCTATTCTCTATCTATCCATCCATCTATCTATCTATCTATCTATCTATCTATCTATCTATCTATCTATCTATCTATCTATCTATCTATCTATCTATCTATCTATCTATCTATCTATCCATTGTAATAAAGCACCAGCTCGATGAGAAGATGCAGTTGGGAGAACTTCAGGCTCGCAGAATATCTTAATGCTTCACTGTCTTTTCAGTTGTTGTATCTGACATTTAGACGCAGCAGCGGGTTTTTTTCAGACATTTGAAATGAAAATGTTTTTAAAGACCAAGATTTCCGCCACCAGCAGGCTTTCTAATCCAGACACTCACAGATGCACCAGAGCAAACTTAATTCTAAATTCTCTTGTAAAGTTCACACGAGTCAAAGAAAAGTGGTGCATATGTTGAGATCGCTTACAATAACCACAAGTTTCCTTTGTGTTATTGCCTCTGGACCCTTTTAAATACTGCAACACCCTGCAGCCAGATTCTTCAAGTAATACAGCTCTCCCAGCTTGTTGTCAGCCTTTGTAGGACACAAGAAAATGCAGTGACCATTGTCAAGTGTTTAATGGATGGCTGAGCATTCATGTAGCTGTTGTAATTATACGCTGTCATTTGAATGAAGCGCTGGTTCTGATGATCCAAGCTCGTTATTGGCGTTATTGATGACTGCTCATTATGTTGCGTTTCAACTGCTTTGTCTTATCATGTATTGCTTTTCTTTTTCTACCCTCCCTGGACTGACGTTTCATTTGCACATTTCAATGACCGTGAAGGCAAAAGGCACCAAAACAAAAACATTAAATCGTTATGGTTTCATCTAGTTCAATCATTCTATCCAAAGTTGTTTATGATTGCGATGGGACCCCCCTTTGATGGTCACAGCTCGAGGCTTTGGCAGCTCTGACACCTATAATTTAACTCATGGTGGAGAACATAGTATATTAGGTCGTTATGCTTGAGGTGCATATTTAGATAACATCAGTGTTGTCATCAAGAAAAACATCTGGGAACAACTGTGTTTGGCTCCTGGTAGTCTTCTATTCAATTTTTATAAATGCTACTCAGGTTTTGCACTCATATACATACATGTACACATACTGTGCATACGTGGGTCAATCATTCATGAAGCTCCTTGCATCTGGTTGATCCTTCGCAGAAAATTTGGAAATATATTTTTTTTTAGTAGCACGTAAACTGGGATCCCCAAAGAATCACTGATTCAATTAATCAATCAATTAATCACAATTTATTAAGCACCTTTCCTACAACACATGGCACGTGAGCCCGATTCCCCTCTTTTTATTACGCACAACCAATCACTAATACACACCAGCAAACAAACACAGCAACCTCCAACAAAAAATATACATTTTAAAAATATGTATACAATTATATTTTTGTTTATAAAAATAAACAGGATAATTGAAGAGCTTGATAGAGATTGATTGTGTTCGCTGGTGCCCCCTGGCGGTGAGTCCTGGCGGTCCAGCGGCGCCCCCTGCCTCCCCCCCTCTCAGCCCCCCCCCCCCCCCCCCCCCCCCCCCCCCCCGGACCGACCCACCGCCGCCTCAGACGCTCTTCGCCCCCGCAGCCGCTCAAGTTCACCTCCCGCCGGCTGTGTGGATAGTTCGGACCCGGAGCCCCGCAGCTTCACGGCTCCACTCCTGGACTGAACCCCAAACTTGGAACTTCCAACCTTCAAAGTTTCCCGCAACTTTTTCTAGAACTCTCCCTGTTTGGTTTCTCTTTCCTCGGGATTTTTTTTTTTTTTTTTTTTTTGTTGTTCATGGCGCGTTTTAACCTAATGGGCTCGTTCTGGAGTAGATAACGGTTCCACTCACTAAATGAAGAGTTTGTTTAAGACTTTTGTTTGTTTTTCCTCCTTCCCGCCGGGACAAAGTGCTCGTTAAGTGGATGTAACCGAGTCCCGGGTCCCTTATAATGAACGTTTTCCCACCGGAGTGTCGGTGAACTTTTCCCACGACTCGCCATGTCGGGAGTGGTCCGCACCCTGAGCCGCTGCCTGCTGCCGGCCGAGGCCAGCCGGGAGCCGGGCGGCAGCAAGGAGGGCGCCCGGGAGCGGGACGCGGCGCAGGAGCGGGAGGCGCGGCGCAGGAGCCGGGAGATAGACGCGATGCTGGCCCGGGAGAGGAGAGCCGTGCGGCGGCTGGTGAAGATCCTGCTGCTCGGGGCCGGGGAGAGCGGAAAGTCCACATTCCTCAAACAGATGCGCATCATTAACGGACAGGAGTTTGATCAGAAGGCGCTGCTGGACTTCCGGGACACTATTTATGAGAATATATTGAAGGTAAGAGGAGTGAACTGATCTGGGCCTAAACACACTTTCTGTTCAGGTGTTTCTCTTAAAGCTGGAGGTTAAACACTTTAACATGTTGTTAAGAGTGAATAATGAATATTTTAATGACACTAAACTCTTAAAATAAACACTCTAACAAACTGCGTCTCTCTGCTCATGGTAAGTGTATTTCAGGGGATTTAGCAGACAGGCAGGTGTCAGCAGAGGTAATGTCAAACTATCATTTCTTACTTTGATTTCTTTTCTTCTCACACTTTTTTTTTTTACTGACCATATAATTGATCCGAGAAGAAAATAAATAGTTGTCCAGTCAATAAAGTGAGGAGCTCTCAGCCACTCAAACCCACACAGAGAGCTCTGTTGACATAGTACATATTTTTTTTATCTTGGTGTGTGTGTGTGTGTGTGTGTGTGTGTGTGTGTGTGTGTGTGTGTGTGTGTGTGTGTGTGTGTGTGTGTGTGTGTGTGTGTGTGTGTGTGTGTGTGTGTGTGTGTGTGTGTGTGTGTGTGTGTGTGTGTGTCCCTTTGTTTGCTGCCATGGCTGGGCCTCCTTCACCAGCTAACAATACCAGACTATTCCTGAGGGATGAGCACATCCGCCCTGAGTGCCACACAGCCCCAGACGTGGGTGATAAGAGCCTCTGCACTCCGAAGCAGACAAGACAGTATTCAGTACCCCCCCACCCCCCACCCCCCACCCCACCCGACCCTCTCAAACACAAGCATACAGTGGCCGTCCTGTCTAGAGCCAGATCACGAACACAATCCACCCCCCCACCTCCTCCTCCTCCTCCTCCCTCCAAACACCCACCCTTTACCACGTCTAACCTCCGGAAAACACACACAATGCCTGGCGTGTCGGCACTGATAGGCCAGACAAAAACTGTAAGTACTGTCATGATTCTCAGTGTCTGGCCGCGGGCCCGTGGGCCGTCGTTTCCTTTAACAGGGCCCTGCCTACAGACACACATTTAATACGGATCATAAGAAATATGAACATGACACACACCTGTGGTGGCTCGACCCGTCTGGCAATACATCATCTTGACAATATTAACAACTAATGTAACGGGAGTGGTTAATGATGGATCTCCCAGTTTCTTATTAATCCAGTCCGTGAGACGACAGAAGGTGGTGAAACACGTCCCCAGATGACGTCCGCGAGTGATGAACGTCCTCCAGTATTCAGAGGACATTCGCTCACAATGGGGAGCGCCGTGCTCGTGGTCTGTTGCTGGCGTTTGTGATAAATGTGTAAGTGCAATGCAGAAGAACGGTATAATGGAACTACGTCAACACAATTCCTAAAAACTTCAAAAGTAGGTTTATCTTCTTGTGCCCATCACACCCAAACTTCTCATTTGCAATCCGCTTCAGACGAGACAGACAGACGACCCTGTGCTGGCCGTGTTATTGAGGCTCAGACTCACCTGCCAGGTGTAAAGGAACCCCCCCCCCCCCATCTGCTTCATGTGGAGCCTAATGACAGAGAACAAAGCAGGAGAGGAAGGAGGGATGAAGCTTGAAGAGAGCAGACAGGTGCCAGGCACAATTAGGGCTTATAAAAATAAATGTCAGACGCTCAGGTGTGGTCCTGCTTACTGAATCTCAGTTATTATACTTCTAGCGACAGATAATTCTCCACCAGTCTTTGTCAGAGGCGACCCTTTTAATGCCCGCGTATTAAAGCGACTATAGGAACTGCTGATGTAAGTCTGTCACGCTTCAAAGTGTGAAATACAGCTTTCGGAGTGAGGTCGGTTGACACGGAGCTATTTGATGGTCCTTTGAGGACCAATGAAACAAAACGGATTTCTTGACTTGTACCCATGTAATTTGTTAAAAATGTAATGTGAGGAAAGTTTCAGGGTTTTTTTTTAAGATTGCATTAGTATATAACAATATTCTATATAATAATAATATTATACATGTATATCTGTCCAGATTGAGTTTATTTTGTCCCTCGTAGTCCTGATCTTCTTCTCTGAAGTATTTGAACAAGCGTTTATGTGAAATTCGACCGTTTACTTTTCCTTGCTGCAGTCAGATGTGAATTAATCGCGCTGGTTAGATACTTGTGTGTTGTGGTTTTTTGTGGCTGCTGTTGATGCCATGCTGAGTCTGGGACGCAGGGATTTTCTTTGGAGGGGGAACATCGCTTTGGGAGGTCTCTGCCGTTGAAGACACTGGCAGCATGACTACAGGAAGAGGGCCACTTAATGATCAGTGGTGGTGGTAAAAGATATGGTGATGAATGAAACGGAGCGCTGCCCGACCCGACCATCTGCTGAAAGCTACTGGTAATACTGCTGCTGACCACATCGTGACTGCGAGGAGTCATCGGCTCCTCCGGGAGGTTTTCATGTTTTCCAGCCTCTTGTGGTGAGACACAAATGATGAAGATCGGGAGCCGATCCTCTTCCCATTCACAGTCATGTTGCTGGGGCGAGAGTAAACTTTGTTACCGAACGATAAATAAGCTTGTTTGTAATGGGCGAGCTGCCACTTCCTCTTAATCATAACAGACCCTCATCTCGACGATGATGATGATAAAACCTTCAACGTCTCAGCACTGCTGGTCGTCACGGGAAAGAGAAGTCAGAACTTTCCACGCAAATCACCTTGAAATCCCCTATAAGCATTTTAGCGCAAGTGTTAAACCAGGATTAAAGTCAATTATAGTCGCATTTACAACAAGACTTTTGAGACAGGACTTCAAACAGCAAAAACACAAGAAGAAAAACCATTTGTGCAGCACTTGTTAATTGGCATAATTCTTAAACTCATAACAACAAACTGGACTCTTACGAATGCTTTTTTTTTCTTTTTTCTTTTAAACAGTCCCCGTCACGGCCGCCTGACGCTTAAGTGCCTGCTAAATATATTGTAGTCGATGTTATTTGTTAATATTTCAAACCGACCAGGATCACCTGAATGTTCCATTCACAAATTAGCTCGCTCTCATAATAGAAGGAGACGCATAGTCTGGGATTAAACTCCAAATTTGGGCACACGAAGGCAGCATATCTGGGCTGGAAGGGGTCAGGCCTGGTGAACTTGTTATGGCGAAGCAGAAGGTATGTGAAGAGGAACTGAGCCTCTTTTATTGATTCAGAAAGCCGGAGAACAGACGGCCATGTAGATGTGCAGGAAGGGAAGCAGACATGAATATTGAGGATTATGCCACTAATGCTGCAGATTAGTAAATTGATAAAGTTCACCCTGCGACTGAAACAAAAAAAAAATTGCCGTCTGGATGTGACTCAGAGCCCGCTCGCCGTGACTCCCGGTTCGCAATATTCCTGCCAATGTAGAGCTGGAGCTGCATGCGTGTTGGATTATGTTAACGTCTCTGTGTCCGGGGGGGGGGGGGCTAAACCTCCTCGCCAGTTTAGGTTTGTCATCCATCTCACTCATTCCTAAAAAACAAAAGCCTCAAGTCTGACGATTAAAGGACTTACAAACATTGGATCAGACTTCAGAGCACCGAGTCACAAAGACCAACACAACACATACTTCACACAGCAAAGCAAACACGCTCACGCTGAAGCTGCATTAGTGAGGAATCCTTCCGTCAAAGCCCCTTTATCATGCCTTGAATTAGCTGCCCTACACCCCCAACCCCCGCTTGGGCTCCCGTCCATCTCAGGACGGGGATTCACTCTCTGGATCTCGCTGTCTGAAGTCGGTCGGGGTCTTTTGACAGTATTTTCCTTGTCTCTGTGAAGCTGGGTCAGGAGCTGTTTATGTTGTGGGTGTGTAAAGCCTATTGAATGTGAGATTAAGCAGTACAAATAAACATGACTCAGCGTGATCGTTGCAAAAGACTTTTGGTGGTTGTGAGTCAGCGACAGTCACTCATCGCCCCGGTACACGCACTGCCTCCGACCTGCCGCGACCCCGAAAAACACTTGTTCACTGCTGAGTTCAACACGGCAACAATCAATAAAAAAAAGTTGGTTTTTTTTTTAAAGCCGATCGAGCTCAGAGGCTTTAATAATTGAGCAGACTTTGAACTTTAAAAGGCTATAAAATAAGTGCATGAATTATTAAAGGTCCCATAATGTTAGAAAGGAGGCTTCTATATCTTTCCTAATAATAAATCTGTTTGCCCTATAAATACTGTGAACGCACTGCGGCGGCGTGGCTGCACAACCAAATGTCCAGCCCGAACAAGCAGCCCGAGCGTCACGAGGAAATCGCCTCATCTCCGGCGTTGAGCACGTAAATGAATGTAGATCTGTTGAAGCGTTGCAGGGCCACATGAGAGGAGACGGAACATCGTCGGGCTTGAGATTTAACATGGAATAGCGGGGAGGTTTGAGCTCGTCTGGAGCTCCTGTGGAAATTTGGAATAATATTTTGTGGTATTGTTTTCTCCGTGGACAAGAAACATGATCTAAGGAAGTGGTTCTAAGCCCCCCCCCCAGACTGACTCTCGGAGAGACTGAGGAACCTTTTCCATTCTCTGATTTTCCAAAACAAAGCACTTAGCTCAAATACTGGTCTCACAAACATGCAAAACCTATTTAAAACTTTATTGATCCCCTTGGGGGAATATTGTTTAATGGATTCAACCCATCCTATTCATAGTAAACTTTAACTACACACACTGGGAGCAGAAGGTCTTAACCACAGTCATAACCAGTGGTCGCAGTATTCTGACACTTCTGTTACCCAATTACCCTCAATATAACAATCATGAGTTCGATTCTGCGTCGTACCAGCGTTTTGGCACAGTTGATCAGCATGTCTAAAAAAAAACCTTTCAGGCTTCTACAATGAGAAATGGCTGCTGTCCACTCATGGTCGACGAATATTCTCATTTTCACTTTGTTTTCTTTACCACGCAAAGGCCTGGATCCACTGAAAACTGTCCTGCGACCCACCGTTGGGTCACGACTCATCAGTTGAGAATCTAAATACTATGGTAAAACAATGTTTTCAAATGAAAACGGAAAGCTGTCATTGTTCATCCATCCATCCATCCATCCATCCATCCATCCTCTTTCCCACTGATCCAGTTCAGGGTCGCGGGGCGCTGGAGCCGATCCCAGCCTGCTGTGGGCGAGGGCAGGGTACACCCTGGACAGGTCGCCAGTCTGTCACAGAACGTTTGTTGTGTTTTTGTTTATTTCTACGACAATGGTGCTCTGAGCCACTGAAAATGCAACTTTTTGAAAATGGCTCCCAGGTTGGAACTTTTAAAAAAACAAAAAAACACTCCGACTCCGTCTCTCTGGAAATGGGAGGGTGAACACAGCTTTTGTAGAATGCTACTACTGCGCATGCACCATGGCCATAGTACACAGTTCTTCTGCACATGCTCTAGTAGATGGACAATCACAACAATGGCGGCCGCCAGAGTGGCATGACTCCATATTCCCCTGGGACGTGATAGTTTTAGTTGAGTCACCTGTAATAATAATCCATAATAATGAACGTTGGTATACTCGCCATTGTTACCATTTATACCATATTGTTGTGAAATGCTGTCGCCGTTTCTGCCGTTGCTGTGTACATGCGACAGTTTTTTGAACCAAAAACACAAAAAGAAGTTGTGTTTTCACTTGAAATGTTGTAAACGGGGCCCGAGGGGCCTGCTGGCGCGTCAGTATGTAAGGACTTCCAGGCTTATCTTTGTTCCCTATCTGAGACATTGAAAGAACAAAAAAAAACAAAAGTCTGTGTTGGCCTCCACACAGCTGGTTAAGCACTGTGTGAAGTATGTGTGGACGTGTGAGTGGGAAGTCAAGAGAAACTGTAAGAGTTGGGATAATCAGAAGATATTTCTGTGACTCAAAAAAAACCCACAATAGTGGTTAAAGACTTGGCGAGTTCTGTTGGAATAAAATCGATGT
Source organism: Lipophrys pholis (assembly GCF_963383615.2). Lineage (NCBI taxonomy): Eukaryota > Metazoa > Chordata > Actinopteri > Blenniiformes > Blenniidae > Lipophrys > Lipophrys pholis. Next base: position 28,219,912 of record NC_137628.1, read on the forward strand.
TGAGGAGGGGGGGAACTTTTTAAGTGCCTCTTTAGGTGTTTGTGTTGTTCAGATTGATCAGTAAAGGAGGAGACCTCCCACGCAGATCAGTCTCCAGAAAAGCACCCAACAGCCACTCGTCTGACTGAGACACATCTGCTGCTGTGTTAAAGCTCCTCCATGTCTACCAGCACAGGCCAGACACACCGCTGACGATTTCACCAGCTCTTTTATTTTGTTTCCTTTTATCCGTGTTTTCTGGACGTGCTTGTACATCATTGCAGATGTGTAAAGAAAAGCAGCTGTTCCTGTCGCCGGGCTCACTCGGCCCCCTGGTGTCATGTGTGTGTCTCTGCAGGGCATGCGCGTGCTGGTGGACGCCCGCGACAAGCTGGGCATCGGCTGGCAGAGCTGCGAGAACGAGAAGCAGGGCATGCTGGTGATGTCGTGGGAGGGACGCGTTGGCGCCTCGGGGGTGGAGCCCGGCGAGTTCCAGCTGTACGAGATGGCGCTGAGCACGCTGTGGGCAGACGCCGGCATACAGGAGGCGTACGCGCGACGCTCCGAGTTCCAGCTGGTGAGTGGATTAAAGACATGGTTTCCAGCCTTTTTTTCATTTGACGCAGCCCTGTAGCTCTATGAACCCTCATCACGACCTCCTGGGGCACCAAGTGACTTTAAACCAGAAGTCCTTTGACACTATCAGTTACATGAAAGGAAGGCGTCGCTTTAGAAACCATCCCACGTGAAACTAGAGTGATCGCAGATTAAAGGTCTATCAATTTGTAATTTTTATTTCTAATTGAGAAGCTTTAATAAGGTTTGCATTGCCTCAAATGTTGTCCTCTCAGTCGCAGCATGTGATAATAGGTCTTTCACGGCACTTTGCCCAAAGAAACAGCACATGCTCAACTCCTCCTTGTGTCACTATTTACTCCACAAATAAGTAGTTGATTTAGAACCTCCCAGCGACTTTACAATATTTATTTGTACCAGGCAGAAGCGGCTGGTGTGGCCCCAAGTTAAGAATCAATAGATAAAAGGGCAACGGAATAAATAAATAGATGGCTGGAAAGCAGTTCAAAGCGCTTTGTGGCAGTTTAACCTTCATGCTACTGTACAGAGCCCAGACACATCTTTCTGTGTGCTACTCAAGTATTTATTAAAGCACCAACCTTTTATGTAATGAGCCTTTTTGCCACATTTTACAAGGAGCTACTTGAAAGTTATCAAGGCTTTTCATCCAGGGTTTCACTGCACGCCAGAGTAAATGTTGCCCCTTTTATCGACTTTTACAACTTGTGCTTATTAATTTTGATGTGGGTTGCACAGTGCTGTCGTGGCACTTGTAAACACTGTCACTAGTAAAAAAAAAAAAATCTATATATTTTTTTGAAACCCCTCGAAAGTGGATTGTTGTATTCCACAAGCTGGCCTGTAAGATTTCTACTGATATTTATTTCGTCTTCATAATCGGGGGTTTAAAATGGAAAACAAAAATAATTTTAAATAGATGAATCAATATTCTAGGGCCCTCTGACACACCATTGTTAAATTCTACAGATCTGAAAAGAGCTGCACTCCCTCTTTTACTTTATCTATGGTTTACTGACACGAGCATGAGAAAAACCGAGATTGTGATTTGGATGGTTTGGAATTAAGTGTGACAATTTATCACTCTCTGATTTCAAAATACCTGTCTGTAATTCCTGTGAAATATTACTCGATATTCCATCTATTCACAGCGACTATTTGTACAATGAGAAGAGTGAGAGCCGCCACTGGTGTGTGCTACCCACTGGTGTGTTTAATATATTAGGGTTAAAGAGAAAAAGAATCACGCTGTCGTCTACGAGCTGCTTTTGATTGTGTTCGGTCCTCGTAACGTGGCAGATGAAACTCGGCAGGGCTCCACTCCAGCGACTCCATTTTCCAGTCAAGAGAAAAACAATTACACTTTTGGAAAGTCTCCAAAGCCCCCCCCCCCCCCCAAAAAAAAAAATAGAAGATGAAAACAGTAACAGAAAAACAATAAATACTTCCACCGACTTCAGCCGGCGCAGCACTAAGCGCTCCAGTGGGGCTCCTCTCTCGGCTGACAGCTAAACTCGGCTTCACAGGGCAGCCGGTTCCCTACCCAGACGTCTGGAGCCTCGCTGCTGATCATGAAGTCGGTGAAAAAAACCAAGCAGAGATCTGCCGAACTACCAGGACTGGAAACATACACAGAATTTTGAGCAGAGAGTTTTATCAAATAGGATTTTCTTGTGCGTCCGTCCAAAAGCGAACGCTGGGTAACTGTGTCCTCAGTGCATGTTGTTTCCAGGAAGGAAAGGTCAAACTGCTGCTTTTAACCACACACTCTTGTGAGGGAACCAAACAAATCCGTTTTCATACTGACGTGAGGAGAAAGCTGCCGGGTCCCAGGTCACAGGTTACTCCTCGGTTGTTCTTTCTGTGATGCATGAAAGTTTGAGCATCAGGTCAGTGACCTCTCGTGGCCTTTTTCCTCGTCAAGGAGTGAGCCTGAACCAAAGCCGAGGATTAGGTTTTTGACTGTTGCGGCATAAGAGGGAAAACCCATAGCGATCAATGCATTTATACGTTATTTCTCCACACCTGTTTCATTCAGACTGAGGTCACGCCGGCCGGAGTGTATCACACACAGGAAGAACATGCAAACTCAACACCAGAGTCATACAAGTCAGTTGTTTGCTGTATTTTAACATGTGTAAGACTTTTAAATAACAGTAAATAATGCAAAAAAAATGGAATGTGGAGAATGTTAAAGACACACATTGATCATTTTCAAGTGAACGCTTCTAGCCGTTGCATGTCAATGAAGATGGTAACTTTTATTTTAGAAAACACTAGATTTCTGACTTCTAACCAATATTTCCTACTTGGTTGAGAAGTGATAAGTTTGCTGTACTTTTAAAGAAATTAATTTAATGTAATTTGTCTGGTTTGTGGCTCCTGTGAAGTAGTTTTAAGCACGTTTGGGGGGGGTGATAGAGCAGAAGGCAGATCTCCTCCTGCCCCATCTTTTCCAACCCAAGAACCAAACTAGCCCAGCCTCCCTTGAAGCCTCCACTTACTAGAGTTCAACAAGTGTCTATGAATTTGCAGGGAGTCACTAAAGACACTGACTGTCTTTGCTCAGAGGCCTGAGAGATCAGCAGCCACACTGTCAACAGAGCCAATGTGTCACGGCTCGGGCGTCAGCGGCTGGTCTCTCTGTCGGTGCACTCTGGATTGGATGTGGCAGCTAGTTTTATTCTGAAGGAATCAGTCGCTTCGCTGTCCGCTTGGGGGGGGGGGGGGGGGGGGGGGGGGGCTGCGAGTTCTGACCTTTTGCCCTGTTGGACATTTATCAGTGACAAAGCAATCTGGAGTCAGAGAAGAAGCCACTTCCGCCTCCCTCTCACTTGACATGCTGTGTTGCGTGAGACTTGCAGCGCAGGGTCAGTCGGCTTCGTCTTATCTGGAGTCGCTACGTGATAAATTTAGTGTGTCGCAGCCGCGCAGGTCCTGCTGCCTCGAAGGCCTATCCACATGGAAAGGCGACGTATTTAGAAGTGTTTGTGACGCCTGTCACCTGCCTCCGTCCTATCAGACGTATCAATCCATGCTGAGTCTGAGATGTATGTAGGAGCAAACCCCCCCCAAGCATCCGCTGATCTCCACAGACGGATGTTTAAATCACAGGGATCAGTTGTTTGTTTATATGTTGTAAACTTTCTTATATTCTCCACAAACTCCTGAGCCCGACACGTTTCACTTTGAGAAGACTCACTTTATTGTGTTTTTCTCGCTTGTCAGCAAATCTCATAAAGAGAATTAAACTAGCAGTGGATTAAAGAGCTGTTGTCTGTGATTTGAGGCCTGCTTGTTCGGGACGATCTGTCACAGAACTGTACTCATTGTAGGTGAAAAAAAATACAAACAAAAAGCACAATTGCGTTGAAATATTTGAGGTATTATCATCGTTTAGACCACCACATTGCAGTCTCACTATGGCTGCACCAACAGGGATTCTGTATTAAGTAAATTCTTCATTTTTATACAAAGCCTCTCTTCTCTTCGTAATTTCGAATCATATTTTTGGCTGTGACTTTACAATGGATCATTGAGTTGTATCCTCGAGCGTGAGCCCTGATACCAGCTGCTGCAGTCAGGAGCTTCTGGTTTGAAATCACCATAATTGCTTCCATGAATTGTGCGTCTTAAGCCGCCGTTGCTGCTGACTGTGTGTGGAAAAAGAGGCCAAAAACAGCAGACCAAACTGAAAACTAAGCGCCTCTAGTTTTCTGGACCGCTGTGGTGCACTTTTCACCCCATGTATTATCTTGTCTCCACGTCTTCCTGCACCTCAGTCTAACAGTCCACCGGGACCGCCTGATAACCTCGGCTGTGGACCGAGGCTTTTCCAATCTGGACTAAACTGCCGCCGTCTGAGTTTGTGTGCTTGTTGGTTCATTCCCCCGTCCTCGTGAAGGTCAGCTGAAGTTACATGAGTCAGCAGGAGGAAGATGCACTAAATTACTAGAACCATTAATATGGAACTGCTTCTGTGGAAACCAGGCGATCATAATCTTATCCGCGTTCATGTTACCGAGTCAGTTCAGGATTAATGAGGCGCTCAGTTAATAGGAACGGTTAAGAAAGCAGCTTTGGTTAAAACCGAAGTTAACATGAGGACAAAGAGAGACTCTGATGTTTTCTGTGAAACTCATTTCTGACAAATTTCCACCTTGGGAATGTTTTTAAAAAGTTCAGTTTTCAGTGGCTCCGAGTGTCGACTCTCAAAATGCAACAACAGTTTTCTGTTTTCAGACGTTGTGCCTTTATTAACAATGATTGTGTCACTAATTTACTTTATATTGTATAAAATGAACCTCTCTGTTTATCACATTCCACTAAACTAAGGAGCGAGTTTATGAATATTAATGTTATTGTTGCTGCGTGATTGGTTTAGTTTGTTAGTATATCAGTCAATAATCGGAGTTTCCGTCCTATGATGCATAAAATCTTTACGAATCCACAGTCCTGGGCTTTTTACATTATTTCCCAGACTTTTCTAAATAAAGCTTTGTATTGTATCTGTGACCTCTTTTCAATGACTCTTCGGTAGGATTGCGTTTGCTCGGAGGAAAGTGTCACGATCCAGATGAAAAAGCTGAGCTGAGGTAAAAGTCGTCGCTCCTGGTGGATTTGTCTCTTGGCAATGATTACAATATGGAGCAACAGCAGCCCTGTCCTCTCACAGAGAGAGAAAAACTAAAATGTCTTCTGCGGAGTAAATGTGCTGAGTTAGATACTCTCCACCTCCAGCTTTTCCCTCCGCTCTCCGAGAGGTTTTCCTGGGATACCACAGTCAGCTTTTCCCAGGCACAGCTGGAGCTGGGCCACAGGCGGACATGGAGGGGGAGAGAGGGAGAGGAGAAGACGGGAATCCAGAAAGTGGAGATGAACAAGGGGCGGGGGATGGTGGGTAGGGGGGTAGGGGGTAGGGGGTGGCTCGGAGCGAAGGAGGAGTGAAGATAGTGAGGGGGGGGGGGAAAACAAACCAAAAGCTAGCGCATGGAGGGCTTTTTGTTTACTTGCAGGGTTTGCTGCGTTCCCACCACACCCAGATAACACGCAGTTTGATCCAGGACATAAACACCCAAACCTCCTTCGCCCAACGAAAACAAGGGTGTAGATCACGCTGTGATGGCCGTCGTCTTCAGCGGCGCCGACGTCTCTGAACCAAGGAGGCGCAGGGAAACGTTGAAGCCCCACAAAGCAGTAAAGGGGCTATAAATGCTGAAACACATGCGCCACTGCACACACACACACACACACACACACACACACACACACACACACACACACACACACACACACACACACACACACACACAGTTTATGGTTGCCTGCAATCTGGCAGTCTCTGCTGCTGCTGCTGTCGGCGAGGTCCGTTTCATGATTTTAACTGTTGCTCCATCGGCAACTTCATTTACAGTACACATATCCATCTGCATAGTACTGAAGTTACTTTGATAATGATAAACGTATCGTATCATAATCAGTGGGGTTTCTGCTTTAATCTGTTGTATAGTTTTTGCATGTGGCATAAAGTAGCACAGCGCCAGTTCAAATCGTGTCCAAGTTGAATAACAAAATACACATTTTAACGTTGGATGATTCAGCTTGTGTTAGATTTGTATTTAGAGTCTGAACAGAAAGGATAAATATTATCACAGCCAAGGTCCTTCTGTGTAATTTGACTTTGACATGATTATGGTCTTGATTTATGTTATTTGTTTGTGGTATCCCTTTACGGTCCCTCGTTTTTCAGTGGATTTTCCGGGTATTTGCACATTATGCAACATTTGTCTTGTGACTTTTTACGTCGCTTCACAAATATCTGTGCTCAATACTCCTTAAAAGGGACTTGTTTTCATCATCAACAAGTGATGAGTCAAACGTTTGTCGTCTGTCTCATAGAGATTAACACTTGATCGTTAGAAATGAGTACGTGTGTGCAGCAACCTCATGAGTGCAGAACTCACAGGACAAATATCTGCACGCTTTGTCCTTTTGTTTGTCTTTTTTTGGTTGAAGGACTAAGAAAGTTTTTAGTTTTTTTTTTAAGTGTTTTTATGTTTACATTTTCTGCATTTTGACAAAAGAACACAACAAAATAAGCATCCAGATTAAAAAACAACAACAAACAAACCCAAGACAGCAAACAAATCAAGTAAAGGTATTCAAACAACAGTTCACTGAAACAAACACGGTTGGTACATTAGCAATCCCTACAAGAAACACTGGTTGGATTATAAAGACAATCTGTCAACAAGACCATGAGGGAAGTGAGTTTATCTACACTCAGGACGAGGAGGACACAGGAGAAACACATTAGGGAGGAGACAGGTAATCAGGCCAATCCTGACACTCGCTTATCTGTTGTTCCAACCATCATCAGGGTTCACTTGGGGACGGATGAAGTACTTCTGACACTGTGATGAGAAGACACTTCGGGGAATAATTGTCCTATTTACTTTACTTCTGCCGGGGAAGCCTGGTGGTAATCGAGGTTTGTTCTAAACAGAACTTTGTTTGTTTAGACTCGATGACAACTCAGCAAATACTTTAAAATCCAAAGAAAGTATTGCACTGTTTGTGAGGACAGTCCTGAGACCAAAGACACAGATTGACTATAGAAATATAGGACGTGTGGTAGTTGCAGTACGTCTGTGTGTGTGTACAGTACATGTTGGCTGTTGCTATTTAGGAAGGGGGTCAAACATAAGGCCCGTGGACCAAAACCGGCCTGCAAGAGGCTCCAACCCGGCCACCAAACTGCCAAGCAAATTGTAAACATTTCATAGAATAAATTTTTTTTATTTATTTTACTAATTTCTTAGGAGCAATACACACAACACCCGAGCTGCGATATCAGTGATGCTGCCATGGAAGCTAGCTACCTCATCGCGAAAATGCTAATTGGCCTCAAAACCATGCGATCAGAGTGCGTTTGTAAAAACACCCATAATGCAACAGCTATAGGAGTTTTATTTCACATTTTACTGTATTTATTTCTCCACAAAGTTTCATTAAAAGTGACTTTATGTCAAGACTGTTGTAGTTTTCCATAGTAATTGGTTTTTGCAAAAATAGACATTTTCATCACGTAAAATTTATTTTCTACTGGTTTTCCAGCAGTACTAATCGTCCCCATACCTGGACTGACGTCCCAGAAGTGAAGACAGTCTGTCCTCTCTCCCCCTGGCTTGTTTCAGGTTTTAAAAAGTGTGTTGCGCCAACCAGCCAATCAGAAATCAAACCCTATATAGTGTCATTGGGGGTTTAGCCAATCCCAATCAAGGTAGGCCCTCCCTTTGACTCCTCCCACAATTAGGCAGCTCTGCTCTGGCACATGGCACCATGAGAGGAAGTGCTTTCTCCTCTTCCCAGGATGGGCATGTGTGGGCGGAGCCAGTCCAGCTCACACAGACGCAGCAGATTCTGAACGCAGCTCAAGGGGAAATTGGGCTGAATGTGGCTCCGGAACTAAAATGTCTTTAACACCTCTGATATAGAAAGTCAGGTTGGTCTTCATTTGTCCTCATCTGATGATGAAATAATTGCTGGACTGGAAACAGACACCATATTTATGTGGTCAATAGGCTCAGGTCACAGCCGCAGCACTTTGTCACGCCACATGATTAACCCCAACGTCAGCAAAGTAACAATTCAGTGGGATTTCTTTAAAAAAAAATCATTAATTTGCATATTTTCCCCACATTTCTTTGCGTCTCCAGCTCATCAGGAGTTGTCAGAACGAAGCGAGGAGGGCTGTGTGATTGATTGACAGCTTCAAAATCCTCTTCCCCTTAAAAACACTTTGCTGCTCTTGTTCCTCGGTTTGTTTCTAAAAACTCAGCGGGGATGATAGAGTTCAGGGGCGGGACGATGCACGTGCTTTATTTGACAGCATAATAGGAATATTTTTGTCATTTCATACCAAAGTTGATTCTGGAAATTTATGCGGTTCGAAACGTTTCATATTCCAAAGTTCTACTTTTGAAATGAGAAAAAAAAGAAAAAAAAAACATTTGCAAATTCATAAAGTGTGAATGATTTTATTTTAATGAGGGAGAAGGAGTAGATGTCAAATCAAGACATTTATCAAGATAATTGAATTTTTTGGGAGAGGGTGAGACATGCATCATTGAGCCAAGCAGAGCACTTCGATATTTCTTAAGAAATGTCTGGAGAGATAAAGAAGGGATGGATTTTACATATTCATGTTTGCTCTCAGAAACTGATGGACTGGGAAGGGGGGGGGGGTTCGACAAAACTGTCTTTTATAATTGAAATAAGCCAGAGACCTGAAAAAAATGTCTCTTAAATGAGATAATTTACTGTAAACTGAATTTATTAATGTATTTATTTGTACAGTCTCTCCATCTCTCAACACAAAGTCATTCATGAGTATCGGTCTAGTAAAAAAAAGTAATAAATCCTTTTCTATATTGCGCTTCTGAGCATGTTAAAGACTCTGTAAATGAATTTCAAACACATAAATGATGAAGATGCTTTTCAGTTTTCTCAGACTTGCTTGTTGGGAAATGGACTCGTGACACACATATATCTGTGCACACACACACACACACAGACACACACACATACTCATAGAAACACACAGACAGTCACGCACGCTGCAGAATGTGAGCTTATTCTGGTCTTTGCTGTTATAAAGCCCCTAATCTGCCCATACACACTATGAATGGAGACATTCCTCCTGCCTTACTCAATCGCACACACACAAATGCACACGGACACACGGGGTTGTACTTTTACTACGTGTCGCCTACAGATATGCATTAGAAGGTACTAAACTCTACCCCCGGCCTCATAAATTGAGCTTAGTTTGGTGTTTTCAGCTGGATGAATGATCATACTGTTCAGATCCCACTCGTTCCTGCTGATGGCCATTAAAGCAACTGTGGAAATGATCTGTGTGTGTGTGTGTGTGTGTGTGTGTGTGTGTGTGTGTGTGTGTGTGTGTGTGTGTGTGTGTGTGTGTGTGTGTGTGTGTGTGTGTGTGTGTGTGTGTGTGTGTGTGTGTGTGTGTGCGTGCGTGCGTGCGTGCGTGCGTGCGTGCGTGTGTGTCTTTGTTTGCAAACGCTTAGCCCTTCATCTCTGGGAATTCCCCTCTGCCTGCCTTTCCCTCCGACCAACCCCTCCTGTCCTCCCTGCCTGCTGAACCAATCAGAGTGGCAGGCTTTGTGTTTCCTGCTGCTGCGACGCTGGAGGTCAGCGTCGGGGTCGCGGGTTCACCGCTCGCTCACACAGGGGGTCGCGTTTCCTGGTTGTCGGGAACGAGATGAAAAGTTTACTGGTAGTTATCGGTGAGTTTGAGTCAAAGTGAAAACTTCTGCAGAGTTCAGGAGGAAAACGGTTTTTTTATTATTCTTATTATTTTACTTTATTATATATCCTAAAATGAGGAAATCTTTACATTTTTAGAGTGTAGGTTAGGAAAATCGTTGCATGGTCTGGAGAAAATGAATGCAGGTCAATGTAATGTGTGGAGCTGAACTTGAGTGCGCGCGCGCACACACACACACACACACACACACACACACACACACACACACACCTGGACTCCTATTAAGCAGGCTATTAATGGAGTTCGGTTAAGTTTCAGGTAATTTCAGATGAGTTTAGACGTCTGCAGGAAATGGATGTGAGTCAATATGTTGTCCCCAGGAAGCGTGCAGACATAGTGTGTGTGTGTGTGTGTGTGTGTGTGTGTGTGTGTGTGTGTGTGTGTGTGTGTGTGTGTGTGTGTGTGTGTGTGTGTGTGAGGGGGTGCTAAAACAGCTTTGTAACTGGGTTCTGTCTGACCCCCCCCCCCCCCCGCGTCTCTCTCCACTGTTTTCACACACACAGCTGTTTCCTGTTGAACGCGAGTGTATTTCAGAGAAAGACGGAGGCAGCCAGAGCCTCGACTTTAAGCCATTGTTGGGAATCGTTCTGGTTCCAGTTTGAACTTCTCGGGCTCAATTGTTTCAACGTAAAATCCCACTTTGGGCCCACGGACCGTAGATGACATATAGAACAAATAATCTGCAGATCCCACTGCGGCGATACAGAAACCTGAATAATTTCACTGCACTGTTCCAGGCACCTGCTGGCCCTCATTCATTTCAGAGCAGCATGAAAATCAAGTAGCGGCCTCTTAAAAAAACTTGTAAGGGAGCCGGGTAATCCATCGCGGCGGAGATCGGCTCGCACTTAAACCGCATTACCCCTTGACAGCGGACGACGGAGAGCCAACAGAAGAGTGAACACGATGTTCGCTGTAATGGATTACACAACTCAGGTTTCCAGAGTTAGCTCATCGATTCTCGTGCCTCGCAGGAATGAAGCGAGCTGAAGAGGCGCTTCAAACAGCAGGGAAGTCCAACGATCTGAAATACGGGATCAGCAGGAATCTTAGTGTTTCCGGCAAGAGAGTTATCGCTCGCATATGGACGCACTACCAAGTAGAGCGTTTTGTTCTTTACTAAACGGAGTCGTAGTCTGATTTCAAAAGAGATCAGAGGAGATCAGCGTCCGTTGCCATGGAGACGCTCCCTGGTCAGTAGCTACCTCACAGGCGAGTTAGCATCGATATGAGCTAACGGCTAACATGCTACCGATGCTAACTCGATTCCGCAAACAAGTGTGGTGTTGGCGAAGGTCTGCGCTCTACCGAGTGTAGCTCTATTTTAATACATTGGAGCGATACACCAAATAAACCAGTCAAAATTTTAGGTTTGAATATATCTAGTTTGCAAACTAAAGTGGAGGGGCCAGGGGAGGAAATGTCTCGCGACACGACGACAGCAGCGTCTCTGCTAAAGGCTGATCTGGTTTGCAGCTAACAGTTAAACAATGCAAACAGTTCTTCTGCACATGCTCAGTAGGTGGACAATAACAGCAATGGCGGTCTCCAGAGTGTCCCGTCTTTATCACATAGATTGATGCATTATTAGGACAATAGCATCTGTCTAAGAGATTAAAATAAATTCGATTTGAAAGATGAGGGAATGAAACCTTAATATTTCTCTTTGGGCACTTTAAAGTTTAATTGGTGTGTAATATGAAGGTTCATGTTTTGGTTTTTTCTTCTTTGCAGAGTGAGTCAGTCAAATACTTCCTGGATAACTTGGATCGTATTGGACAGCTGGTGAGTCACACACTCTACCAGTTAAATCTCACTTTTTACTACACAGCCACCGTTTTATTTATTTGAAGAAGAAAAAATGTTTGTTTTTTTATAGAGTTATATTCCAAGCAAGCAGGACATTTTGTTTGCGAGGAAGGCCACTAAAGGGATCGTCGAACACGACTTTGTCATCAAAAAGATCCCATTCAAGATGGTGGACGTCGGCGGGCAGCGGTCTCAGAGGCAGAAGTGGTTTCAGTGTTTCGACGGAATCACGTCCATCCTCTTCATGGTGTCATCGTCAGAGTACGACCAGGTACGGAAACAATCGAGCTCACACATGCTTCTGATCGTGTCCTGCTGTTGCTGCGGAAAGCCGTTTTGTTTTTTGTCTTTTAGGCAGTCTCTTGACTTTGGGAGTTATAAAATAGAGGAGAAACATCATAGAGAGAGAGAGAGAGCGAGAGAGAGAGAGAGCAAGAGAGAGAGACAACATTTGAGGTTTACACAAAGCTTTCTTTGTGGTCGCTGAGGAAACTTGATTGTTCCCGCAGTTGTGGCTCCACTTGGAATCAGTGGTCATATGATGACGACTGAATATTCAATTTAGTGTCGGATCAAACCTGGAAAAAGACAAATAATAATGTGTGTGTGTGTGTGTGTGTGTGTGTGTGTGTGTGTGTGTGTGTGTGTGTGTGTGTGTGTGTGTGTGTGTGTGTGTGTGTGTGTGTGTGTGTGTGTGTGTGTGTGTGTGTGTGTGTGTGTGTGTGTGTGTGTGTGTGTGTGTGTGTGTATCGAGGTCCTGATGGAGGACCGCAGGACCAACCGTCTCGTGGAAAGTATGAACATCTTCGAGACGATCGTGAACAACAAGCTCTTCCTCAACGTGTCCATCATACTCTTCCTCAACAAAACAGACCTGCTGGTGGAAAAGATTCGAACTGTGGACATCCGAAAGAACTTCCCCGAGTTCAGAGGCGATCCGCGCAGGCTGGAGGACGTACAGGTACACACACCTTTCACCACGGGGCCACCAGGGTTACGTCTGTTGTCATTTACGTTGATTCTACTCATGTTGAAGGAAAACAACAGTCATGATATTGTATGAAGACATTTGTGTGTCGCTCTGCAGAGTTACTGACTGTCGTTACCAAACATAGTTTCTTGTCATATAATCTTCTACCACAAGGTGGTGCGGTGAGTCACTCTTTGCTGCAATGTGTTTTCAGGGTTTGGTCATTTCAAGTGAAAAGGCATCATTTTAACGTTTTTGTTTCAGAAAAGTTGTACGTTTACATTTTGAAAAACCATGTGCGTTTACACGCCCACAGCCTTTTACAGAGAGACGGAGTCAGAGCATTTCTGAGAAGTTCCAACTTGGGAGCTGTTTTCAAAAGTATGCATTCTCTGTCTCTCCGAACGCCGCTGTCGTGTAAACAGACACCGGAAATGAAACCAAGTTTTCCATTTTCACCTGAAAACGTAGTGTAAACGGGGCCTCAGCAGCTTATCTTAGTCTCTTATCTTATCTTCTTGGTACAATTCAAAAGGGATTTTCAGTGCAGCTCAAGCCAACTCACCAAATCAGGAAGAAAAACAGTTGTTTCTATCCAGCAGAGAAATAGTGGTGTTCCTGATTTCACTGTTTTCTTGGTATTTTATGCAAAAACAGAAAGACAAACTAAACACTATTAACATGGACTATTAGCCGTAGCAGACTGAGCTGAACTTTAACGTTTGTTTCCCAAAAATCTTTTTCCTGGACAAACAGACAATAGTGGTAAATCGTTAAAATAGTTATTGTGGTCTGGCTTTAAAACTTTGAGTAATATTTAATAGTTACAATAGGACGAGTGAGGTAAGGATGTTTGAACGGAGCTTTTAGTTTGAAAAGCAGCTGATGATGAGTCACAACTGCCGACGGTAGAAAAAGTTGAAAACAACTTTAAAAAAAAAAGTTGCAAATAAAATGATTTCAAAAGTGTTTTTCACTGGACCAGCTGCGTTCTGATCTATGATCCCAGTGAAGACGGTAAATCTGAAACCAGAAGTTTCACAAAAACGGCGGAAGCAAAGTCCAGTGAGGAAACTAAAGAAATATGAATCATCGGGGTCACGTGGAGACGGGGGGGCACAGCTGACCACAATCAGGTGAGACTGATGGAGGGCGGAGCAACAACAAAACCCAGGATGGGAATCCAGTTTCCAAACTGCGACGCCATCTTATCTGTGAAGTGCTTGAAGTGCTGCAGCTTTGCAAACTGACCGTCCGTCCTCCGTCTCCTCCGTCTCCTCCAGGCGTTCCTGGTGCAGTCGTTCAGCCGAAAGCGAAGAAACCGGGGGAAGCCGCTCTTCCACCACTTCACCACGGCGGTGGACACGGAAAACATCCGCTTCGTCTTCCACGCCGTCAAGGACACCATCCTGCAGGAGAACCTCAAAGACATCATGCTGCAGTGACCCTGGCGGCCGTAACTGTGAAAGCAGCCGTGATCCCGGGCTGGCAGGACGTGGAGGACGTCTGCTGCCGCTCTGGGACGGACCTGTGGAGCCCTGGAGGCAGTGACGGTAGCGTGGAACAACATTTAAAGTCCCACACAAGCTCCGAAATGTATATAACAAGAGGAAAGCACCAACTACAGGACACGAGCACTGAAAGTGGTTTTTTTTGTTTTTCTTTCCCGTATGTATATAAGACTCATGACAAGTTTGTCACTAAACCATGTCTGACTGGGAGGGAAGGAGGGAAGGAGTGCAGAGAAAGGGAAGAAAGAAAGGGGGGGGGGGGGGGTTGGATTTGCAGATTGCCCTGTCTTAAGTACACGTGATGGCGGGAGAGGGTTCTGGGCTCGTACCGGTCACATGCTCCGTTATGTGATAAGGTTGCACAAGTGTTCCTGTCAATGAACTTTTATCGGAGGACAGAGCCGAGGCCCTCTTCACTCTGCTTCTCCTCCTTCCCTTGGTCCTGCCGTCGTACGAGAGACCAACAGCTGCAGATAACAAGTCTCACTCTTCTCATCCTCCTCTTCCTCCCCCCCGTACAATAGACAGATTGTTCGTCTCCTCCCTCCCCAGCAGAAACTGTAGACGCTCAAATTATCGGCCCATCGTGGTTTGAAGAAACACTCCGCTCCTGGGTTTTGCAGTAATTCTGCTTCATCCGTGTCCCTTTGCCTTTTCCCCTTCGTCCCAGCAGCCTGGCGGCGTACCGCCCCGGGCGTACACACTCACAAGGTTCCAGGAAGTAACGTTACTCCTGCCTGTCCCTTCTCGCCATGTGAACCAGAAGGGAACAGCGGCAAACTAGAAATGACCTTTTCATGGTGTTTCAGCCGTTTGAGACTCCTGCAGCGGGGGGGGGGGGGGGGGGGGGGCAAGGGGGACGGTGGGGGGGGGGGGGACACTAACAAGGCGACCCGCAGAATTCCACAACATCTCCGAGAGGTTTTGTTGACATACTCTGTCACTTCTCTGTAAATTACTTCCTCGAAGTATCCAGACGTTTGTCGTTTAACGATAACGTTCCGACACCACTGCGGCGGAATCCTAATTCCTCATGAATGACTACTCTATTTGATCCTAAATTAATTTATTCTGTGATCATGATTGGGACCATGATTTTCTCCTCAGTGTCGATTACACACTTGTCAAAAGATAATTCAGCTAATGAGCTTTGCTCGCTCCTCTCTTGGCTGCTCCAGGAAGTCACTTCTTTCTTGAGGTCAACACAAAAGACCCACGTGCCGAACGATGGGCTTTCTCATACTGATGGATTACAGATTATTGACCAAGGATGCAGAATAAAGAGTTTCAGTGTCTTTCAGGTCTTAGATTTACTCTGCTAGCCTTTGGTTCAGTGTCGTGGCTCTCGGCTTACATCAAATTACATCATCACGATTGTAATGCTGCGTTAGAGCTAAAGGCCGAGGAGGAGGAGGATCCACGTTAGAAGACAAAACAAGCCCTCAGTGAGCTGACCGGTAGCAGCGGGGCTGCGGCTGGAGTGGAAGTTGTGCACTGATTGGTAATGAAAACTGTGGAGCGGAGAGGTTCTGTCCCTGATGGATCCCTGATGGATCCCTGCGACCCGGCGCTGAGTCCACCTGATCTCGGCAGCAGTGGCGTGACATTAAAGTGCTGATTTGGCTGCATTTCGGTACGTGGAGGCGGCGGCGGGACTCAGCTGAGCTGCTCCTCCCACCCTGACCCTCCAGGCAAACCACCAACGTTCAGACGCGCCATGATGTCATGTTAAACTGTAATTTGTACGTGTTGCTTGTGCGTACTCATGCTTCTTGTACATATGAAACTGTAAGTAATTGACACTGTGTACGCCGTACAATACAAACACCACTCTGTCCAACAGGATCACTGTAACCGTTACTGTAACATTTGTCGTTGACTAACCGACGTTTTCCACTCACATGAAGTGTTGTTGTTGTTTTTGTTTTTTAATGTAACTGTGTTCGTCGTTGCACTGGATGTGTGTGTGAGAGAAAATGACCCGAGAGGAAAGCGTCTGGGGAAGAAAAGAAAAAAGAAGAAGAAGAAGGCAAAAGAAAGGAAACAGACTTTGAAAGGCGAGCAGGACGGAGGCCGGGGATGAAAAAGAGGGAGGTCTTCTGCTTTTTGTTTTTTGTTGTTGTTTCCCGGTGCCTTGGCTCTGTGCTCTGTGGTGAAATACACTGCCGTTTGCTGACATGCTGTTTCTTTATTTTCTCAGTGTGTGTCTGAGTGTGTATGCGGCGAAGCAAGAGGTCAGCAGCCTCCGAGCCGAGAGTGAAGAGGGCTAGAAAGATTAGCGAAGGAAAAGGGTGGGGGTGGGGGTGGGGGTTTAGAAAAATAAATTCAAACATGTTTTTCTTGTGTCCTGGAGCAGTGCGATCAGTATTTATGAACACGAGGAGCTCTCGCAAAGCCAGAAAGTGGAGAGTTGAAGCTCCCGATAAGCGGTGTCATACTGATGCACAGCGGAGGCTAACCATGAGCTAACACCCCACCCCCACCCCCACCTCCACCCCCACCCATTCCTCGAAATATGAAGCCCATCAGCTCGAGCTATCAGACCGCTGGGCATGAGAGTGAAGCTGAAGCCGGGCGATATCTCAGTTACCCAGCAGAGTCTGACCTTTGCTTTGGCTTTTAATCAGAGGAGCTCTGCTTCATAACAGACAGCCGGTCTCGGGGGGGGGGGGGGGGGGGCTGCAGAGCAAAGTTTTACTGTTGATTTAGAAATCTGTGATTAACATAGATGATTTATTTACACGAGGAGCGAGCCTGAATACGACTGGAGGTCTGCAAAGAAACTGGTGTGACAGCCGAGGAGATCTCACAGAGAAGAAGTGACCTTGTGAATGGGTGTGTGTGTGACGGGGGGGGGGGGGGGGGGGACAAAGGGAGGAAGAGGGAATACAAGAAAAAGTAAGAGGATAGAGGGAGGGGAGGAGAAGGGGGGAGGAGGTCATGTTTCCTCTGTTGAGCCCACTTCCTGTCCTGATCCTAAAATGGAGAGACTGTAAGTACGACATCCCTCCGCCTCCACCGATCTGAGCCTCTCTCTCTCTCACACACACACACACACACACACACTCACACACATCAGATAAACCAAAACCAGCCTCCTGCGGTATCCTACAAAGGAGATGAGAGCAAAAAGCAGCGAACAGAAAACTCCCAGTGGACCCTGAAGCATTGGGAAGGTTTAGACACACAGAGGTGCAGGACATTTTGTCCTCCACTCACACAATGTTTGGTGTGTTTGTGTGTTTGTGTGTGTGTGTGTGTGTGTGTGTGTGTGTGTGTGTGTGTGTGCACTGAAAGTGAGCGTTTGATATTAATTAGTTACTTCGTCTCTCCATTGCAGTTAATTATTCAGAGTCCTGGGTGAATCAGAGGCACTGCATTTCTTTAACTTGACGTTCCTCCAGTAAACAAGAGTTTAGTGGAACTGTAGCCGAGACAGCAGCTCACACAAACCCACTGAAACTCCAGTGACTGTATTTGTCCTTTAATTTCACAGATGTAATCAGTCACTTCTGTCATCGTAGTGGCATTAATACAGTAAGATAACACTGGTTTTCACACGATTATTATAAAAAAAATTGATTCAACAGTTTTCCCATGAAGGGAGTTTGTTTTATATTGGAAGGAATCTAATAAACCTTCATATCTGCTTTTTTTTGTTGTTTTTCAGCTGCTCCCTTTTGGGTTTAAACAGTGAAACAATCAGGGGGACAACTATTATTTATTTATAAACAAGATAACCCCTTGAGATGCAGCATCTCGTTTGCCTAAAACAAGCATCTCGAAACAATAATGATAATAAAATAAAATAAAGATAAGCAAATTGGCAAAACGACGACGACAAAAACCACAACATGCGTACAGGACAGTGGCTTCCGGCAACCCTCGTACCTACAATAGGATTTAGTACAAATAAAAATAAATTCCCACGTTTCCATCGCAGCCTAATCATGGGATGAATATTATTTTATTATTACATTGAATAATTTGTACTCAAGTAAATAGATTGTTATTTAACTTTTGACTGAATTTAATTGCAAAAGTCAATAGCAGGTTGTAAATATTGTAGTTGGTGATGATGTATACTGTACTCAAGTATGAGTAAAAGTACATAAAAAAATACTGCTTAAATGCAGTAGTTTGAGTGTTTGAGGGAGTTGTATCACCTCATAGAAAGTCAGATTTCACACAGGTCTGTTTACGAGCCCAATACACACACATCTATCAGTGTGTGTGTGTGTGTGTGTGTGTGTGTGTGTGTGTGTGTGTGTGTGTGTAGTCTCATGACTCTGGTTAAGCTGATGTTTCCCTGTGGCTGTTGTGATTGGACTTACAGCTGAACTCTGATATTTAATAATGAGTCGAGCACTCCCCATCGCTTCTGCACACACACACACACACACACACACACACACACACACACACAATGACTGAATCATACAGTGAAATATAAACAACTAGCGGTTCATTATCTGATGATTTGGCCATGAGGCGTCGCATCATTGAACCTCTTCTGTTTTAGTTCACACTGACAGTGGAATTAAGTGACGTCTGACATCTTCTCAGCACTGCAGGACGTGTTTCTCAAGGACGTGTTGTTAATCAGAGGGAAGATGAGGAGAACAAACACATTCGCATTTTTTTGATGGAGCTAAATATTACGGGAGAGTATTAGTGCCACTGAAGAAAAGAAAAATCTGGAGGCTAAAAAAAAGAAAAGAAAAATTCCCAAAAACCAAAGTGAAGAGGTTTTGTTTTCTGAGCCTTGTGGAGGTCAACAATTTTGTCTCTGGTGTCTTTTGACAGCTCTTTGGTCTTGCCCATGGTCGTAGTTTGTCTGACTGACTGTGGGGTGGACAGGCGTCTTTAACCAGCTCACACAGGTGCTTCTAATTTAGATTGATCAGTGGAGGAGAGGTGGACTTTGTAAAGGCAGAGGAACAGGTGCAGCAATAACATACAAATAAATTTGTCAGAAATCATACAATGTGATTTCCTGAATGTATTCTTTTTTTAACTTCTGTCTCCCACAGTGGAAATGCACCTACGATGTCAATTTCAGACCCCTCCATGATTTCTAAGTGGGAGAACTTGCAAAATCGCAGGGCGTTCAAATACTTATGTTCCTCGCCGTTTATCTGCAGAATCCACACAGGCGGGAATAATTCCATGGACCTATGATCCATCTAACTTTTCATTTCCAAAATGTTGACACGTGTTTAGATAACTGCACATCATTCATGTTTTTCATTGAAGAATATAATAGTCTTTGTGGTGAAAATGTCGATTTTGATATAAGTATTGACAATCATGCTGCAGCACCAAGTTATGTGTGACGGTGACACACTAAAGTCTGGGGACTGAGCTATAGGAGGCCTGCAGAGAAGAAATAAGCATCTAATATTAAATTAAAAACTAATAAGAGGATAATAGCAGCAAGCAATGTGAAACTACAGGAAGCATAAACAAGTACATGTAATGAAGTGTGACGGGAGGTGACTCAGTTACAGGTATGAAGGAAAACTGGCGCCAATAAAAAGAAGCTATCACCTTAAAGAAAGAAAAAACAAACTTTTTAACAAAGCAAGAAAGGATATTGGACGCATCGGCAAAAATGTCCGGGAGAAAAGGAAATATATTACTGTTAAGAAGCAAAATCTACACGTCACAATGTAGTATTTAGTCGTCCAGAATGCATTAGAATGCACCTTTAATGGTTTATCACTATTTATTTTTTTATTTAACCCGCCCCCCCGACACCCAGATGTTTTGGATGGACACCCAAAACACCAATTTCTGCTAAAACCATGTCAGTCATATAACATCGTCACGTTTAAATCTTTTCAGAGCATTTATTCAAACAGAAACGAGAATTAAGTTGTTGAAGGTAAATAAAATAAAATGTTCTGACATTTTGAAAATAAAAGGATGTTTTCAGGACTGTAACATACAACTAAATCACTTTTCAAGCATAAAACTAAATATAAAATATATAGCTAAAGGTTTTTCATTGGACCGATGGAACGGCTTATAAATTCATCGAGTCCAACAATTTGATGCGTTATTTGTAAAAAAAAAAAAAAGAAACCTGTTGAGACTTATAATAGATGCTTTTATATGTCAGACTTGATGAAATATTTTGTGCTAGCGTTTAACATTTCATCTAAAGCTTGTCCAGTTAATTCAGTGGCTGTTATAGAAATGTGAATTCCAATTGAAAACCTGGAAAAATGTTTTCTGTGTGAGCAGCAGTCATGAATTCCTAAAAAGATTTAGTTCTGGATCGTTGTGGAGAAACCATCGGCGTTAAAGAGGCGTGGCCACGATGAAGAATGAAGGAAAACTGAAGAGGCAGAGGTCTTCACTGATGTTTTTACCCTCCAGATAAAAGTCGGATTTATTATCCGCGGCGTGTCTTTTGTTGTGCGTCTCGGTGGAATTCCCTGTGTGGATGTCGCCATGCTGCCGGGACTGAACGTTGTCACGGCCCTGATGTCCCGTTTTGTCCCGCCTGGTGTCTACATGCTTTGTTGTTGCTTTCTTTTTGTTTTATTCCTTCCGTGGCTCGTGTTCTCCTTTATTTTCTGTCCGTGCCACAAATCCCTGAGCTGTTTAAATGTTCCTAACCAGGTCGTGTAGGTCCCACATGAGTGTTCAACATGAATGTTTCCCCGACAGCATCATGGACTCAGCGCTGCACCTTCCCTCTCGTTTGTTGTTCGGTCGAAGAAAAATCGCTTTTAGTTTTGACCAGAGTCCGTAACAAACATCAAATCAAATCAATCTCAAAACTGGATCATCGTAAATTCAGCAAAGATAAAATCACAGAGCCTTGAATCCGTCATGGGAAACAACAACAAACAAATTTCAAGATAAAGCAGCAACATTTTGTTTTTCCTTTTCTTTTTTCCTGGTTTGTTGTCAGTATTTATGCTCACAAACTGAAGGCCAGACTTTTTGTTTCTGTCATTCTTTGGCACACCCAAAGCACGAGTTTTAATCGACTCATTCAAAAGAAGAAGAAAAAAAAAAAAAAAGTACAAAAAGTTTTTCATCATTCACTCTGCTGCAGAACTGTAAACACACCTTCATCACTTCTCCATTTCTCACGCGAAGCCACAAAACTGTGCGCACACGTCAGTAACTTCCACTGATGACGGGAATTCAAAGGCGATTTCTGCATCCCCGTCCTTTTTTTTTTTTTTTTTTTTGTTTAGGCCCACACCATCCAGATAATCAATAATATTTTAATATTTAGCTCCAGCGCTAAACCTTCAGTTGCAGTACAAGCAGATAAAGTACAAAGTAACAGCAGGTACATTTCAGCAGAGTCTTTTGTCTCGTCCTCGGAGGAGCAGCGACAGCAGCCAGTGTGGATGTGAAGTGTGCAGCTTTAGCTTATTGGAATATTAAAATCATGCCAGCAGCAATACAAGATTTGCTTTTGGGTGAAACCAGCAGAGAGCTGAGCGACACAAAGTTAGTGCAACTGAGGAAAACAGTTCAAATTCAAAGCCGACGTCAGGTTGAAAGTTGAAATCTGTGTGTGGGCTGACTGAACGATGCTTTATGGGTCTAGATATTCGTTAATTCATTTGGTTGAAGCGTCAAAAAAGTGGCTTATATAGTGTCGTATCTGAAGTTCTCCCGTTTAATCTGACGTGTGACGTCATATCTGTTCGTTCCAGGTCGTTCCGTGCCATTCGTGGCAGAGCTTCGTGGAACCACTGGAACCTTTCTGTGTTTCACACCAAACTTTAATCCAATTTTTTTTTTTTAGTTTGTTACTAAAATGTTTTTTTTCCTGAGAATTTTCACAATAATTTGATTAGAGTTTTATTGAGTTTCTGTTGATTTTCTATGCAAATATGTGCATTTTTGGAGAAGAGATAAAAATAACATTCAATAAAAGTTAATTTATAAATATATATAAAAAAAATATCCCTGCACACTCACAAATACACGCACAACAGTATGAGCTTTACGAAAGCAATAAACGGTTACTGTCTGGGACGAGTGTCCTCTCGTCTGTGGTCAGTGTGGAGTCGTGCGAAAGCTACTTGGCGTTGGGGGACAGGAAGTAGGGGTGAAACAGTCTCTCGTGAGCGCAGATGTGCAGGGCGGAGTGTGTGTGCATCAGTAACCGTGGAAACCGCGAGGTGAAGTAGCTGACGAAGCCTTCGGGCAGCTCGCCGAGAGTCTCCTGAACCTCGGGGGGAAGCTCGTGGTAGTGGTGCTTCTGTGACATTAGAGAAAGGTCAAACACAGAGTGAGAAGGAGGGAAGGCTCCTGTTTGTACGATGAACTCAAAAGACTCTCTGGAGAAACAAAAACAGCAAAAAATAAAAAAAAAAGCAGGCAGACCTTATTCCTCATCGCCCGTAGAAGATCTCGAACTGAGTTTCCTTTATAGGTCCTGAACCGCCTCAAGTCTGGAGAACACACGGGGGGAAAACACAATTAACCACAGGTGCTACTCTTCTTAGGTATAAAATGTGCTTGTTTTTGTTTAGTTTTTTTGTTTGTTTGTGTGTACCGGTCTGTAACGGCACTGAGATGTGCATCCTCCAGTTGGTTCGGACCACTGCTCTCCCCGCAGTCTCCAGTTTGACCACAATCGGACTGTCCGCCGGCTCTTTCTCTATGCGGTCACTCACATCCTTCACACAGACATACAACAAAAAGAAAAGGTGCGTTAGGCTAAAGAGAGAAAAACAGATAAACTCCCCAAAGTAAATATTCACAGCCTCCAGACTGGATTTGTTTTCATTTCATTGAAGAGTGCAGTATTTCCCATAGATATGAGAAATGCTGAAACCCTCTCAGTGTGATGGGGGGGGGGGGGGGGGGGGGTTAACACACCTGAAAGAAGAGCAGTTGTTTCTCAGGACTCCAGAAGAAAGGATGTTTGAGCACACAGGAGGTGGAGGGGCGGGACTCGGCCTCCGCGCTGATCATTTGCTCGATCAGATCCTGTGCGATCACGTCATCTGATGGGACAGTCACACAAATACAATTGGACTCGTGCAGTGTTCTGAAAGTGGCTCTGGGTTGCATCGTGCTGAGACAGAGTGGAAGTGGGACGACTGGAAATACAGTTACGTTACAGCTGCAGCAGAAAGTCTCACCATGAATATCCTCCATGAAATGTGAGAGTGAGTACTCTCCTGACAGGATGTTGACCTGTCGTCTCAGTGCGTCTCCAAATGGGTGCTGCCCCCTGCTGACCACGTAGTAAAACACACAACCAGCAGAGAAGACGTCGACTGCTGCTGTCTGACAGAAGCAGAAGAGAAACATTTGAGTGTTTAGAAACGCATAAAAAAGAAGAACCTGGTGTAAAGGGATCATCAAACTGCAGTTTTTCAGTTGCATCTTTCTGTTAAAACTTTGTGAAAACTAATCTTTAAAATATACTTCCCATAAAAGGTATCGGTCCTGCACACAGCATTAACCAATACATAGAAACAAGAGCATCGCCACTCATTTCCAAAACGCAGTTCCCCAAATCGAACACACCAAAGTCAATATGTTTACAAACAAACTGGAATTTGTGGCCATCAAACTGTGTTTATGTTTCACTGACTGACGCCATCTTGGGAAACCTGCCGCAAGCGTTTCTGGGATGTGGAAGATGGCGTCGCGGCAGCTCAAGAGAAAATATCAACATCTGACCGATTCAGCCGGGGAAAATAAAAGCTAGACTTTCTCAGATGAAGAGTCTTCAAGCCACGAGAAAAGCCTGAAATGTTATGAAGCTGATCGTTAATCGTTTTACCGGTGTGAATGGAAATCGAGTGAACAAACAGGACTTCGCCTCGGGAATCTTTCCAGAGTCTCCTTGAGTGCTACGACGACAACAAACCCGGGGACGTTCCGCAAAATTTTAATGCTGGAAATACGTGTGTGTGTGTGTGTGTGTGTGTGTGTGTGTGTGTGTGTGTGTGTGTGTGTGTGTGTGTGTGTGTGTGTGTGTGTGTGTGTGTGTGTGTGTGTGTGTGTGTGTGTGTGTGTGTGTGTGTGTGTGTGTGTGTGTGTGTGAAATGATGAATTTCCCTCAGGAAGGTGTTGAGAACATATTACAGTTGTACATCAGCAACTAAAACTGGGTCCTAATTCGTCATTTTCCCCGTGTGGATTCTGGTACACTAACATTTTATGTGTAGAATTACTTTCCATAATAAATTAGTTTTCAGGTCATAGTCTTTCTACGATGTTTATATTCGTCCCTTTTCTTCAAAAAGTGAGAAAGTTGTTTTTTCATGTGGGTTGATTGGGAGAAAGACGAGCTGCATTTTTCCTGTCCTTACAAGCCAGATGTTATATTCCCTGAAGGTTTATCATATTATGACAATCACAGACGTTCCCAGTCCCCCCGTGGACCTACCGGTTTATTCCCAGGTGTATCTCGCAGTACTTCGGGCGCTATCCACCCTTCGGTTCCTGGAATCCCAGAGCGCAAAGAGAAGCTGCACCGACCTTCTGGGATCTTCTTACAGAGTCCGAAGTCGGAGATGAGCGCTCGCACCCGACCCAGTGCACTTGGACCAGAAAGAAGGATGTTTCTGGGCTTCAGGTCGCGATGGACTGGAAGAAGAACAGATGAAACAAAGACGGGAGGGTGAAAGAAGGAAGGATGAGGTTTGGGTTTTAAGCGGAATGTTTTTGTGTGTGTCTCACCAATATTGAGTGAGTGCAGGTGTGAGAGACCACATATGGTCTGTTCCAGAAGAGTGATGGGATTTAGCTCAGGAAAGCCAGAAGGATCCTCCACATACTGAAAGAAAAAATAAATAAATACAGAAAAGTGCTGATATCAGCATTGCAGGATGTTGAAATGCTAAAGCCCCACTAACAAAGCCCTGCGGCGTTCACCTGTTGCAGGGTAGCAGTGCACAGCTCGATGGCGATGTAGGTGAAGAGGCGGTCTCTCTCTGTGCAAAAGTATCGGATCACGTTTGGGTGCGTGTCCGACTCTCGGAGAAGCTGCACCTCTCGCTCTGCTACCTCGAAGCACTCGGGCAGGATTCGCTTCACGGCTACTTGGCGCCCATCAAATTTACCCCTGGAGTCCCAAAACGCACACAAACAGGATACAATATACACAAATGTGCTTGTTATCTCTTAGAGGAGCACAAAGCAAAGGGCATTTGTTGACTACAACTCAAAAGACAAGTATTTCATGGTTATTTAGATCGTTCAAATGCATATTGTGAACGTTAAATTTGAATTTCACCTGTAGCCAGCGGATACATCTATTGTTTGGATTATGATAATATGTCACAGTGAGACAAGCACAATGGTGAATCGATGCTATTGACAGTTTAATCGCAATGTTGACACATGAAATTATAATTTTATCAATATTTAACATTTATATGCAACAATTATCCCCATTTTAGCGAGTTAAAGTGTATAATCATACTACATATATAAGTAATTCACAATCTGGATATCCACCCAGTCATACTAAACCTTTACAATTTTCATTGGAACAGCCCTTCCTCTCAGCAGTATTTATTCATAATGATTATAAAACATGCTCTGCATTTTAAAGCAAAAAAAAAACATCCTCAGTGATAATTTGTTCACTGGCGCCTCGACTTCTAAAGACATGACATTCGGCTTCTATCAAAAAGCAGCTCTTCCAACTGTTCTGGCCCGGAGACGGTGGGTGTTTGTGGAGTAAATGACGTGCTTCACCCGCCTCTGATGGGCCTGCTGGGGTGGATCTGTGTATGGGGCGGTGGGCGAGCCTCCCTGATTAGCTGAGTGACTGACCGTGCAGCTGTACAGCTGCAGGTTAAAAGCTCCTGTGGACTCTGTTCGCACCACCTCCAGTCAGCCGGCAGCTGTGGTCTACACCTTTGTTAAACACTCTAAATAGCAGCATGCAATTATCCAGAGCAGCTCTCGCATCTGTGAAGTGCGGGTAGCATTTTTCTGGGTAATCTCTCCACTCTGGTTTTTATGAGTGTGTAATTTTCGTTTGTCTATTTTGTTTGTTATTTTTTCCCTTAACCACCCCGAAGTTATAACGACATTATATGACAGTGACAATTATAAAAAACTTTGGGCATTGTATTTGTCCTTTGGGGATGAAAAATGTTTCCTAACGTGCCGTCACTGTTTGTAACTATCCAGCAAAACCATCTTTCTGAAGACAAACGTACTGTACCTAAAGACGAAGGTTCCCGCTGTGCCGTGTCCAAGCACTTCAGTGGAGGTGAAGGAGATTTTACCCACCTGCACCTCTTCATTGCTTCCCTCTGAAAGAGGCAGGAAGCACAAATCACACCGCGATACGTGAATAACCTCACCCTGGTGATGGAGGATGATTAGTGTTCTTCCTCTATGTGTGCTCTGCTTGTGAAACTTTCAGTTTCTTTCTTCTTTTCACTGTTTCATCGGTAAAGATTTAGAGTTCAGTGTATCGCTCAGTGATACTCAAGACATATGGAGGGAGCAAGATGGGGGACGTGATATGAAGACGGACCGCTTCACTCACTGAGCCACAGGTTATATGAATACACTTGCATTGACATGGTCGGGTGTTCTTACCTATTGTGGGTTTGTGCCCAATTGTGCCATTTTTATCAACATCTGGGAAGACGCTGCTGTGACTGTGAGGACTGGGAGGAGGGTCAGCGCCTGCAGGGAGGGAGTCTACACCGAGATGGATGAAAATGGCCGGTAAGTAGGAATCTAGCGTTTCATTCTTTT
This sequence comes from Lipophrys pholis, assembly GCF_963383615.2. Classification (NCBI taxonomy): domain Eukaryota; kingdom Metazoa; phylum Chordata; class Actinopteri; order Blenniiformes; family Blenniidae; genus Lipophrys; species Lipophrys pholis. The sequence goes on from NC_137628.1 coordinate 28,246,850, forward strand.
CTCATTTCTCGCAGAAGTTAACGTACCACTCAAGACATTTGTGTCTGTAGAACCGCTCACATCCGAGGAGACCAGAGGCTCTGTGGGAGCGTGAGCGCTCTCCGGCAGGTTGGTCTGCATGCTCTGCATGCGCTGGAGGCGAGACTCAAAGGCTTCCTCCAGCTGCCTCTGGGCTCTCAGGCTCTGGGCTGCATGCTGCAGAAAACACACACAGATGCAGGTCACATTACATGTAGTTATAAGGTGGAGTTTAAAAAAAAAAAAAAAAAGATAAGTGGTGAGTATATTAAGGAAGATGAATAGAGAAGGTCTTTTTGAGAACATTTTTCTTCCATTATAGAACTGTGTTTTTTAATGCTGTTTCAAGGCTTCCAATAAAAAAACTTCAACTGCTTTTTAGTCCATAAGTTGTGAAAGAAAACTGGCTGCTTTACAAAAAAAGGAAATAGATAAAGAATGAGGGTATAATTACTGCTTTGGGAAATTATTGCCCATTAGATTAGCTTATGTATGTACTAGAACTATCTGTATTACACGAGTGCTTCTTCATGCTATTAAGGAGCTTTACTCAGTGAAAGAAAAACATCGGCACTTAATAACAGCTTTTGAATAAATCTGTAAATCACTTTGAACCCGAGGAATAGATTGATGAACTGAATCAATTCATTGCAACGTATTTGTGCTGAGGAAGGTGCTCCGGTGTTTATTTGGAGTGATGAATACTTGCTGTGAATTCAATATATTTACAAGGAAAAACAGTGGAGCGACCTTGTGTTGATGGTGTGTAACATGTGAGTACTGGACACTATCTGGCAAGAAATCTACAAAAAGAAAAAACCTGTAACAGAATAAACAGCAGCCACAGAAGAGGCCACATTCTTTTTTTATTAAGTTGCTATCACTTTTTCTTCAAGTGGATAAACTTCACCGTCACCTTGGACTCTTTCTACAGATCAGTGTGAACACCAGCTGGAGAGGAAACCTTCTCTCTTGTCCTCAGTGAAATGACTGTGGTGGGTAAACAATTAACTTCATCATTATCTCAATTTAGCGTGGGTGCATTTACCTTGTACATAGCTTGTCGAGATACAGTCGATCCCGTCCTCCATGAGATCGTTTTGAATTAAGTGCTTAATGATTTACCGCTGCTATGCTCCAGGTGTACATGGACAAACGGGTATTCTGCTTCGGCTTGATGCCGCAGTGATTTCATCGACTCAGAGAAAAACCCTCAAAAAGAGCAGGATGTTAAATCTCATCACCTCAATACTTTTTTAATTTAAAAAATATAATCGGTGAAGGTTTTTCTTTCAATATCACCGACTGCAGACTTGTTCTTGATCTGAGTGAAAATGTATTCCTATGTTGAAAGATGATAGCAGAAAGCGAATGAAATAACATTTCATGTGAAAGTAATCAATGTTTGGCTTTTTTTTTTAAAAGATTTTCTGTTGCAATCTTGGTGCTAAAATATATTTTTAAATAAAACTGGTGCGCCTGATTTGACTGTCCCATTTTTTTATTAATATTTTTAACTCAATGGAGGCACTTTGAAATTTCTTTTTCTTTGATGTGAGAGCAGATAGGTCAGCGTGAAACACATGACGGCAGGTGCTTGAAACCAACAGTGTGGAAGTTGGACACCCTGCTGAGATCAGAAAAAAAAAAGAAATGGCTGCACTTGAAGTTTTCTCACACTGTTTAGTTCAAAGTGCCTGCACATTTTTACAGGGGGCGTCATGGGACAAGAAATAAAGAAAACAAACCACAACGTTGGGTTTATATCTTAAGTCTCTAACTCACATGGCTATTGAGGATATTAATAAATGACACTGTGGCAGCCACACTGTGAATGCTTCTTTATTGACAAACTCACTGTTACATCACAGTAATAAGAACTGTGTTCCAATCCAGACCGGGGCCTTTTGTGTGTAATTTACATGTTCTCTCGTTTTTGTTTTCTGGCGTCCTCAAAATAAACAGAAGGAATGCATGTTGGAAAAAATTTGTTGTTTGTGTGTCGGGTCCAGGGTTAACTTTGTTTAACGTCAGCGGGGAGAGGCCATCGATAGTATAAAGAAGATGGATGAATGGATGAATGGATGAATGGATGAATGGATGAATGGATGAATGGATGAATGGATGAATGGATGAATGGATGAATGGATGAATGGATTGATGGGCAATAGCGTACAAGAGGTTAAAAGAATCTTTATCTAAAGAACGTGGTTTGCCACTGCTTGTTTGTATGAATAATAACAACCGTTTATTGAACTATGCTGACAAGAAAAGAAAATACTGAGAGCACAAACTTTCCAAATAAAAGCAGAACTTTTTGTCACGACAAAATAATTTTCTCGATCTTTAGGGAGTTAAAGAAGGAGGGTGTTGTTACTTTTGGACATGGACCTGGCAACCGCTTCTTTCTGTAGCTTTGTATGAATTTTACAGACATGAAGACTTCTGAACTCACGATGGGATACGTCAGTGCGAAGGCGAGGAGTCCTCCTATCACCAGCGTGAGGACGGTCAGAGTCAGGCGGTCTTGACTCATGTACACAGGCAGCAGCGTGGTCGGGGTGTGAGTCTGATCCAGTGTCCTCCCGTCAGCTCCTCCTCTGTAAGCGTTACCGTCCACGCGGCTCCCAGGAACCCTCTGAAACTGAACGAGGTGAGAAGATCACAGAGAGGAAAATACTGATTCATCAAAGGGATTCGTGGCCAGTTTTTCTTAAAGTATAACGAAGTGTTGGATTTAGAGACTGCAGCAGTTTGTTTTCTCACATTGTGCTGTTGGTAGTGGTAGGCGGAAGAGACCGGGGATGGAGAGGAGGCAGGCGATCGAGGGGGGATGACTGCCTCACCGGAATGCTGCAGGGTGGCTGGAAAGTCCCTCAGCATGGTGGTGTGAGCCACTGGAGGCAGCTCGTGGTGACCTGCAGCACAGAAACACTCTGATGTCACACTTTTACACCATGAGTGTGTGTGTCGGGGCTCAACCTCCAATCGGCTGCGTCAATCAAACAGAATTCATATTTACGCCGTGCATGAATTCACAATGTCGATAAAGTTTGAAAAGTGAAACTTTATATATGTAATACTTTCGCTTCCTCTCAAATCAATGTGAGCTCACAATATAAGCAGGATTAGAACAAAACAACTCATTTAAAAAAACTGCTTTGTGATGTGCTGCTGGTATGAAGTGACTACTTCTCCCCATTTTTACTTTTTAATATCTACTAGTTCTTTAATGTCACTGTGTGTTTTTGAGTTGTTGATGTGTTAAGCTGCTGTTGAGTTTTGTCTGTGATCGACCATACTGCAGACGTATTGGGGATTATCGTGATGACTGGTGTATGTCAAGCCCAATAGACCTGCTTGTTGTGAGTTTTTGAAATTTTGTAGAAATCATAAATGGTTGAGTCGTTATTGTTGAGAGTAAAACACATTCCAGCAGCTCCTGTCAGCAGCAACAGGATCAGAATATAAATGTTTAATGAGGTTAGCTTTAAATCAAAAACTCTGAACAAACTGATATTTGTTTTTGACTTGATCAATTCTATCTCTTTCAACAATAAGTGACAGAACTTTTTTTCTATGATATGAAAGCCCCTTTTCTTTGTCGATATTCATAATTATTTGCCATAGCTGTTCATGCAATCATGAAAAATGGAACCTGAACCATTAACAACTTCATTATTGGTAATATGCAGAATTCCATGGCGTTAAACTAGACGTCCATCTTTCAAGGAGGTTGAACATTTCCTGTGCGCACTGAGTGCAAGCTGAAGCAGTGTAACGTGCGTGTTTGTTTCTACCTATCAGCAGCCAGTGGTTTTTCCGGCTGTTTGTGCTCCCTGCAGGATAACGCACATCAGTGGAGGGAGTGATCTCACACTCCCCTCTTTCTCTCATCGTCACTCCGGCCGTCACTGGACCTTCAATCCGCGCCAGGGTCAGTCCCCGAGGCTGTCGTGGCAACGGAAAGCAGAAACCAGTCAGAGAGGGATCTCATCTCATGAGACTCTACCGATGTGCTGTTCAACCAGGGAGGAGGACGGATAGCAGATATTTGTGTTTGGCTGAACTATGTGTTGAACTATATGATGGAAAGAGAGTGTTTTTCAACTCACCACTAATGAGACCCCATGGTGAACAAGTGAAGTCGAAGCATAAAGGTGAGATTCCAACTTTCCCACATAGAGAGTGGGCCTAACAGAAACAATGGTTGGTTATTTCCCTACACAAGTTACACTTTTAATTAATTCTTTAAACTTTTCTTTATAGCTGCGATCATCTAATTGCATTCCAAAAGATGAGATAGTCTGGTTTTATGATAATTACTAAATTCCACAGTGACCGTCATTAATAACTGGAATGAAATCCAAATAAAAACGTGAATATAAACACAGTGGCGTACAGCCACAGAAAATGACAATTTTGTCATAAAATTAGCATAGAAAACACTTATTTGGAGATTTTTTTCAGTTCATCTGTATAATATATTATCAATTAAAGCCCACTTCTCCCAAATAAGTAGAGAGACAAATCACAAATTTTCTCTGTTCCAAAAGATTTACTCAATCATTATTTGATTGTAAAACTATTGGATTACAATGTATAGTTTGTACTTAATAATGAATTCAAATATACATCCAAGTACCCCAAAAAACCTACTTAATGACAGTGATGTTGGTGTTTGTATTAAATGTGAAGGAAATATCAAAATAAGTAGTTGGTTAGGCTGCTTCTACGTTTATGAGTATTTTGTTTTAAGTATATAACTTTACTGCTTGTGTAAAGTTTTAATCTAATGTATCTAATTTAAGATACTTTTGGATTTGAAAATGGAGAAACGACACACGACCTTTTTGATTTATCAGTGCTTCACGTTCAGCTCCACCTTACTAGTTGATGTGCTGTTTCCTCTCTCTCTTTCACATACTCACTGATAAATAAGGCAAATGTACCCCCCCCCCACCCCCAAATAAAAACAACTTGAAATTAGAACTACCATCTCGTTAACAGAAACAATTAAGACAAGTAATATTAGTTATGCACTATATTCTTTCCTCAGATAATGTATGCCAAAAAACAGTTGATGACATGAGGTCACGGTGATGTTTGGACACCAAATTGTAAAATGTTGTGCTAAACTGTAAGAAATCCCTTGACAGCATTCAATAGTTTATACAGACAAGACGACTCAAAAACAGCTGAACAGCCGCACAAAAAAATAATAAAATAAAAACGTTTCCCGTGGCTTTTAAGGCTAAGTATGACCATAAGCTGCATCAGCCCCAGTTTCGGGACTTGTATTGTCTTTCTCTCTCGTTTCCTTTCTTCCCTCTTGTACAAGTTTCAGTGGCTTGAAACGACCCCACCGCTCATCTTTTTCCCCCTTGCAAAGTGGAATGTAAATTGTGGTCATATAACTCGCAGCCAAGCTGACAGGGAGAGAGAGTCAGCACTTCTTGGCATATGCCTTGTATGTTAATTTCATTTATGAGGACACCTTGTCATCAATTATCACATAAATCTGAAGCACGCTCCAGAAAGGAAGGAAAAGAAGAAAAAAAAGAAAGGCGGATACAAAAGCTCTGTGTTTCCTGTGAGCGAGCGCTCCAGTTACAGCCTTTATAAATCACTATTACTATGGAACGCAGTCAGATTATTTCTGCACTGAACGCAACAAGCTTCCTCTTTTCCGTACGCAAACAGGAGCGTGGGATTACACTTTCTCTTACACCAGCTGCGCTTGTGCGCTGGCTTGCTCCTTCACAAACTGGTAGCTCCACTTCAGAGTGGATTGTGCGTCTGCCTGGTTGCTGGCAGCCGAGAAGGTGAGGAAGCGCAGCGTTTCCATGGCGAGGGACAGGTGGGGGGCGTGTCTCAGCGAGTCCCCCGAGTACAGGTAGACGCCGATGACGGGCGAACCGTAGTTCTGAGTCCACAGGACATCACCTGGAAAAACAAAATGACACAAAACTGGGAAACTAATTACCTGCTCACGTGTGTAAAGTTATTGGAATAGCCACACATAGTAAAAACCACACACCTCCCCCTACCTGACTCTCTGTCAACAGTCACAACAAGACCATCACCACTTGAAACCAGATGAGCCATTTCTGAAGAGCAAGAAGGTACAGCAGATTAGATGTACACATCAAACAATACACTTCTCGTTTGCACGTTGCACAGGTGTAACATGCAACACAAAAGATATTCCTGGCAGGTAATAGATATGAGTGTGTGTGTGTGTGTGTGTGTGTGTGTGTGTGTGTGTGTGTGTGTCTCTGAGTAAGCAATGTGATAGATGGGATGGGCCCAAGCTGCAATTCACCTTAACTTTAAAATAAGTATATCAAATTGATGTTAAAAAAAATTTAAAATTATATTTCCACAAAAACAGACCAGCTTACCAATTTTCTACATTAAGAAATGTTAAATTTTAGATTCACTAAATCCCGTCTAGATTCACTATCGTGAACAGTCATGAGATACTTGCGTCTTTAAATTCTGATCAGAATTGATGAATTTTATGCTGCAAATGTGAGGAAACTTGAAAATATGTGACCTTTCATTGGGAAAACTAAATAATTGAGTGTGAACGTGAGCAACCGAATCAGTAACAGTGAAAGGCATATTCTTGGCTTGAGGCCAAAAAAGACGTATTTTTCAATAGACTTACGGAGACTTCTAAAAAGAGGAAAAGTAAAAGCACTTCCTGGAGAATATTTATTTCAAACAAGATGAACTCATTCATCTAAGAGTGTCATTTTCAAAAATCTTATTTTCTCAAATTTTCTTGAAGAAAATTTAACATCTTCACTTTTTGTTGCCGTTGATAAAAAGCACTATTACTAATATTACATGTTGAAACTTTAAACTAGGCCAGTGTGTAATGCCAACAGCAGGAGACGAAATAATCAAATAAGATTTAAACAGGTGAGGGAAGTGTGCCAGCGTCAGTGATTGCAGAGGACGTACTGTAGTCTTGCTTCTCATCATAAGGAGGTGCGGCGTAATCATTGTACGTAGCGTTCCACCGCAGCTCTTGTGTCTTCGTATCAAACATGGTGACCACGTACTCTGGAAAAACAAAGAGTAGAAATCCATCAGGGGCCCCGAGACGCGCGGGTGTGACTATCTGTGTCCAGTACCTGTGCGTCCGATGTAGAGCAGGGGAGTGTTTGGACAGATAGACTCGGAGGAGGACGTAGTTAAGCTGGTTTGTTTCTCGCCCGTTTCAGGATCCACCACAAACCACACATCCTGCTTCTTACCTGTGTACGCACAAAAAACCCAAAGAGACACTAATGAGGCCTGGCTGCATTTTAACTTACGCAGTCATAATACACAGTTCAGTGCAAACATTTATAAAGCAGGTGCAGGAGAATTCAGAGGAAGTCGTGTGAAAAACGGATTTCAGATTCTCTTGTCATCATTTAGCATTTCCATAACGTAAACCGCCAGACACCCAGTACTCCACTTGCATGCTTTGCATTAAATCTGCGTGTCTCACCCCCACTAACTGACCTGTATAGAGAATTCCGTCTGAGCTCCTGCATGGAGCCGACTGAACCAGCTCCGGTATGGTGAAAGGCAGTTTCTGCAGAGGCAGAAGAAAAAAACACCACTGTGGTTAACGACTGAAAACACAAACAAGGAAACAAACAATTGCATGCAGTATGTCTCACCATCAGGCCTTCCTTGTGTTTTCCTTCAAGTACGTACAAACTACCATCATTGGGGTCTGGGAGAAAACCAGGCCTAGAAAAAGTAAAAAAATTATTATTATTACAGCGAAAAAGAGAAAAAGGTAAACTGCTATCAATTATATAGATTTTTTTAATTTAAAGTCACTGTTATAAACAATTGTTTTTTTTTCAAACATTACAGAATACTCTGCTGTTATGGCGGTCTTAAAATACAACAGTAATACTTTTCAAGCATAATCAATAAAATGATCAGACTTTACCAAATGTAAAAGTCTGACTGTTAAAGTAAACTGGAGGTCCAAGTTATTTAAAGATTGTTAAGGAATACTGATACTGTAGTACAATGACGACTTTTTGTGGACAGAAGTAACGGAGGTGTCCTCGACGGTCTTGTCTAATATGCTCTGGAGTTAGTGAAAACACTTGGTTGTGTTCGGTGCTGCCAAACAAATAACCATCAATTTAATGAAATAACAGCGGATTAAAAGAGTGTTTGCACCCAATGTAGAGTTTATCTCTGCTACTTAACACAGAAAAGTCATGAATCAAAGACTTTTTCCAATAGTAATGCCTATGTAAATACTGTTTTTCAATTTAATTCAAATTAATTTAATTTAAGTTGATTTGATTTGATTTGATTTGATTTGATTTGATTTGATTAATTTAATTTAATTTAATTTAATTTAATTTAATTTAATTTAATTTAATTTTATTTAATTTTATTTAATTTTATTTAATTTTATTTAATTTTATTTTATTTTATTTTATATTTAAAATTATTTCAACAAAGCTTAGTTTAAATCGGGAACTATTTGGTCTAACCTAAATTTAAAAACAAAAAAACAAAAACGCAAAACTTTCAGAACTTGAATGTTGACAATACTACGTCCTAAACTGCAAATCATGTTTGATACCTGTGTAATTGTATATTTGTCACTTACTCTGTGAGGTAGACAGGCACTTGAATAATGGGGTCTGCAAGAGTTTGAAAGAAAAGTGTCATGAGACATAACGAAAATGGAGATGAAACATCAGTGAAGAGTGATGCCGTCAGTGTAGGGAAACCTTCTCTTAAGGTCCACTTGATGTCTCCTGTCTGTTTGGAGACAGCGTGCAGGCTGCCGTCCAGTGTCGAGACGAACAGGAGGGACTCTGGGAGGGTGACTGATCTGACGCCTCCAACCTGAGGGCATAAAAAGAAAGGAGGTGGAGGTTTTATGTCGCCTGTCTGGCGAGGAGGTCAATCATGTCATGTATCCCAGAGTTCAGCATAGCTTGACTGCAGGGTGTGTGTCCACGTGTATCTGCACAGGCTTATTTAAGTGGGTGTGTCAGTCAGTCCTGCAGGGAGATTGTAGTCCAATGTTTGTATTGCGTTGGTTATTCAGCCGGATATCCTTTTCCTCCATGCCCTGCTGACACTGGAGCCGTACCTCGTGTTTGTGTACTCCTATCTGAGTTGTCGTGAAGAAATACATTTGTTCGTGCAATGTGTAGCCCCTTGTCTCTTGATTGCCTGTTTAGATTAACGGGTGATAAAGTTTGGTTGAGATACGCTGCCTGTCTCATTTCCTGAAAACACAATGGCAGAAAACCTTGTTTCCCTCTACAGACAGTTGCTTGAAACCACAAGCCAATCTAAGCACTCTGACACAGTACAGTGTACCCCCTTCAGTCATGCAACTGGCAAGATTTCATTGGTACATGAGCTTTACTGCTGCTGACAAGTTTCATGTACAGCATAGTTTGAGGAGTCATCCATTTGCTTCAATACACCATGTTGTGTTGCAAAACTAAAGGAACACGTTTGAAAACGTGTTGATTTTGTTACTGACGACTGATTAATGGCTGTTTTCTTAGGCTTTATTGTTTTTACATTAAACACAAATATCACATTCTTTAACAAAGAAAAAGGTTTTGTGCCACGTACAGACAAAAGTGGATTATAATGACTCAAAAGAAGTCACACATTAAAACTGAAGTTTGAATTGGTGTATATGACAGACCATTGTAATCATCTGTCACCGTCCTCCAACCGAAGTGTTCAGGATGAATGTACACAGTCACTGGGATTCAGTTAGATGCAATTAATTAAGAAAACTTCATTCATCCCTGAGGGGGAATTCAAAAGCAGGTTGTATAATATCAAGTTTTTCATTCTATGGACATCACAAATCAACAGGTAAACGTGGTGGTTTACATTAAGATGAGGATCACAGTCTCCAGGAAATTAATGGATGTCAGAATCGTGTTCAATAAAAGCCAGGTTTTTAAGGTGGAGGCCAGGACAAACGGGTGGAGTCGAGAATCAGTTATTAGAAATATAATAAATACATCAGCCATAAAGAGGAGTTCACTTAATGGGAGCAAGAGACATATTAAATTAGATTTTTCATACAATCCCACAGTCTAGAGATTCATGAACGCATTATAGCATAACTGATTATGTATTTTCTGTAGGGTCGGCTGAAAGTAAAGTAGTGTGTGTGTGTGTGTGTGTGTGTGTGTGTGTGTGTGTGTGTGTGTGTGTGTGTGTGTGTGTGTGTGTGTGTGTGTGTGTGTGTGTGTGTGTGTGTACTAGAATAAGTTAGAATAACACTGCCACCAAAACATTAAGTACTACAGTTACAGACAAGTGAATTAGGAAAGCATGTTAGAGCCCAATATGTAACAACGACCCAAATTGTTATAAAAACATAATGTAATAAAACCCAAAATGTAATAACTGCTCAATAATGTAAAAAGATGCTGAGCCCAAAACTTAAAAACGTTAAATACTACTGTATAATAATTCAATGATTTATGGTTTGGACTTGAACTGCTTCAACTTGAATAACACTGAAATAATGAATTATATATATATATATATATATATATAGAGAGAGAGAGAGAGAGAGAGAGAGAGAGAGAGAGAGAGAGAGAGAGAGAGAGAGATTTTATTATTCATGTATAATTGCTGTTGCTCAAGTAATTTATAACTTATGATCTCTATAATCTGTCTCTCCAATCATCAGTACAAAATAAAGTGTAACATTAAACATATTAAGATCACACTGAAATTCTTTTCAAATCTTTTTACATTATTGAGCAGCTGTTACACTTCGGGTTTTATTATTATTACATTATATTTTATAACAATTCGGGTCGTTATTACATGTTATTACATAACATGGCAGCGACGGAATTTTTTTTTTTCCCCTCAAACTTTGTTTGCAAACTCCGGCTGATCCGGTTTGACTGTTGAGTACTGTCCTGCTCCGTTACCAGTTACCACCTCACAGTGGGTAAATATGGGACACACACACACACACACACACACACACACACACACACACACACACACACACACACACACACACACACACACACACACACACACACACACACACACACACACACACACACACTATTAACTTTCTCCGGGCAAATTGGACGGACAACACTTTAAACGTTGTCCACCTCAGTGGAGCCTGAAATAGACGCAGTTGTGGCGCATAAATAGAAAGACACGTCTTGACAGCAGAAACAAGGCACACGGCCGAGGGGTTCGGAGCGTCTCCTACCTGGAACACTTTTCCTTCCCAGGACAGCAGCAGCAGGAACAGGACCAGACGACCCAGAGCCCCCATGACCCCTAAAACACTCGGTTTCATGGCTCCAAACAACCGGAGGGGGATTGAGGGTGTTGGGGTGGGGGGGTTAGGGGGGGGTGGCGGGGGGTCGAAGCTACTAAACTAACAACAGAGGTCGAACTCTCTCTCCATTTCCAGCGACTGTGCCCATCTGTCAGAGAGTTCACCGCGGCAACAACCGAGCAGACACTTCGTAAACACGGTTAAATTCACAGGTCGGACTACCGCTTTAAATCCATAACACAGCCGCTCGTCTCTCTTCTCCATATTTCCGTGTTGGGACGGAACCGGTGACGTCACGAGAGAACTGTCAAACAGTGGAGGGGGCGGGACTTTGTTTCTTCTTTTTTCTTTTGAGTGACGTGTCCTTCGACCAACGAGAGAGCCGCGGGGGCGGAGCCGCAGAAACCGCTGGAACACGTGGAAAAACAGACGCGCTGGCAGGTGTGAACGCAACAAGAGGAGGTTTTTGTGCAATAGAAAGTCGTGGAGGCCATTGGCTGTTGTTATCCTCTCCGCCCTCCACACAGGCACAGGCGTGTGGAAGGGACTTCCACATCCTTTGTGAAAGGTCTCATATTTAATTTCACTTTTCTGTAAGGAAGAAGTGTGTGGGGGGGGGGGAATAATATTGCTTTCAGTGGGACACCAAACATGCATCTGTAAACATTATAGGGGACTACTAACCGTATATAAACAAACCCTTGTTGATCCTTCTATACATCTCGATCATGTTAAAATGTTTAAAGTCAATTTCACTGATAATAATTACATGTTATTAGGTGTTAGTAATCTCAACCTACATGGGGAGAACATAGAAACTCCACACAGAAAGGCCCAGTATTTAACTCCACAACATTCTTACTTCTGTGTCCCCCTCTAGTCCAATAACGTGTTTGTAAGATGCTGCTCCACAAACTCTGAATTGGAAAAAGGGAGCCATGAGATGGGCAAGTGTTTTGGTGATATAATTAATTAAACTCAAACTAAATACATTAAAAAAAAAAAGAAAAACTAAATCATTTAATAAGAAAAGAAACAAGGAAAGAAAAGAGTCTGACAGAGCCTTTGTTTCACGCAAAAATAATTTGAATGAGTCACCGGTAACATAATTGGTATTGTGTCTAAGTTTGGCAAAAAGTCAGTTCAATTTCTGCAAATATTAAAAAAAAACTCTTACTTCAGAGATTAAACTGTAACTGAGTAGTGCATAAATTGATTGATGGAGACTTATTAGGTAGAGGTGTTTTTCCAACTTTATTGTGATTTTGACAGAAATTGGTGCATTTATGTGTTTGAGTCAGATTTTCTTTATTTCTTCAATTACCTCCTTGAGTTTTTTTGACCTTGTGCCATTTGGGCCACCCAACATAAATAAGTACAATAGTGCTATTATTCCCTGTTTTACTAGCCAACTTAGGCCCTGTTTACACGACAACGTTTCACGTGACAACACCTAATCCGCAAAAAAAAAGTGGGGGCGTTTACGCTGCAGCAGCGGACGCAGAGACAACGATGTAGTTAGTATGCCGGGCCACTGGAGGGCGCTGTTGCTTGATTTTGTAATTTGGACTGATGACGCATCGGATGCTATCAGGGGAGAGTCTCAACTATTAAACTACTGATATGGACGATAAATCTAGAATATAGACCACGAGTCGTACCACTACGCAGCCACCATGTTTGTTTACAAATGGATGAGCAGGAGGGAGGGGGAGAGGTGTGCATGCGCAGTAACAGGCTCTGTAGCCTCTAGGCCACACGTGTCGAACTCCAGGCCTCGAGGGCCGCAGCCCTGCACGTTTTGCATGTCTCCCAGCTTCAACACAGCTGATTGCAATGAGCAGCTCGTTATCTGGCTTTGTGCTGAATGTGGTGATGAACCATCAGGACATTCAGGGGAGGGAGACATTGAAAACGTGCAGGGCTGTGGCCCACGAGGATCTGAGTTTGACACCCCTGCTCTAGGCCGTCTCCACAGGAGGGATTTGCGTGCGCCGTGAAAGAATCTTTCCACTTTGGGAGTCGGATTAACAACTTTGCGGATACAGTGCATCCGCACACGGGTGCCGTGTAAACGGGCCCCCCAAAAAGTGAAGAAAGTTTTGCGAATACACTCTAATTCGTTGTCGCGTAAACGGGGCCTTAGTTATGGAAACCTGATAAATGATGACACATTTCAAACGTAAATTCATCACAGAAAAGAAAGCATACTAATCCAACATGGATGAACTGAAAAATGTAAGACTGCCCGCAGTAGCTCAAAGCAACCCTAGAAAGATAACTACCACCATTTGAAACATCACCAAATAGTATATTAATACTTAATTAATTAATTAATGCTTTTGCAAGAGGAAACAGGCTTAAAACATGTATACCGAGTTTGCTTCATATAAAAAAAAAAAAGATGGCAGAAGAAAATTATAGTTACAGGCACTTCCGTTGTTTGATGTTTACACTAAAGAAAAGATAGAAACTGCAGCATTGGCAGGTCTTGAAGAACGTGTGCTGGCTGTGTGCAGGTTGGCAGGCTCCACACATAGTGCAGTTATCCCAGATACAGTATCCTGCCCGGAGCCGTCTACTCGTCTATGCTGTCAGGTTTGGGGTAGCCAAACAGCTTGAAGTCGGGTTCGTACAGCTTGTACAGTTTCCTCCGCGTCTCCATGGGAATCTGAGCGAACCAGTCGCTCACCCAGCTGACCACAGTGTGGTTTTTGTACACTGAAGGGAAACGCAACAGATTGTCCACTTTCATAAGTCTCAGTAGCTGTTGTGCGTCCGTGTCGAGGGTCTCCAGTCGCCCGATGAAGTCATACTTCACCTGACAAGGATGGCACAGGCGGTAAACCTGAAACACAAAAACAGACAGGGCTACTGTGTTTAAGCTGTATCTTTCATTTCATTTCGAATCGGTCTACAGCGCACACATACAATACATTAACAGACGTGAAACGTCATGTCTACAGTTGTTTATGACCCGCAAATGCTTTTGGCTCCATGTTCCTTCTCAGCAGTACACGGATCAGATGTTCACATATTAAACCAGACGCTCCTGACTTAGTGCTGCACCTCACTGTGTGTGTGTGTGTGTGTGTGTCTGTTTGTTCGCTCTGAATCAACAATACTGTGCATAAAAAGTTTTATGTTACGTGTATTTTACTACACTAGTTTATGGCCTGCTACCACAGTCATTCTGATTATCTAAAATTATAGCCGTCATATAACTGCAATGGAAGAAGAACACAAAAAAGTTAGAAAGAATATAAACAAGAGGAGGAAAAAAAATATAAAATAGCACTAGAGGGTAAAACATTAAAAAAGTAAAATGTAAATAACAGAAGTTAGGACGTGTGACGGGATGTTATTGTGATTGTGAGGAGTTCCACAATGGGGCAGTGATGATGAGTCCAGTTGAATTTGCCATAAAGCAGAAACCAAACCAAAAAATAGAAATATGCTTTAATACATTTTTGGGAATGTAAATTGAATACAGTAAATGGCTCACTCTTTACACCATGAAGGCGACACAATAAGCAAGAAATTTTGGGGCACCAGTGTCAGCAGTTGCTTTTTCCCAGCATTATTTTCTTTCATTTAATTTTTGAGATAAAATAACAATAAAAGAATATAAATGAGGGGGTGTAAGCCTAATAGTTTTTTGGACCCAAACAGCTGTTAACAACAATATCCTATATTGTGGAAGATATTAATACAACGACAAATCGATGTGAGACAAAATACGTGCAGGCTGAGTTGAGGCGGCGCAATTCAGCTCAAGGTTGAGACTGAACAAATAAATTGAACATTTAAACAATAAATAGCTGAACATCTTATTGTGTTTTTGTCCAAATCTGATAAGAAATTTTGTTATGGCAGGAACTTTTGTCTCTTTTGGTGAGTATCCTTGGTCTTACTTGGTCTAAAGGTGTTTTCGTCAAGACTTTAAGGTGTTTTTGAGTTTATTATCCAGCTGCAGTACAACTCAACATCACAAACCAACGTTCGGTGTATTTCTCTGAAGAATGGAGTCTGAATAATGTTCGATTGAGGGTTTGATCGAAAGCCGTATTGGTTCATCTCATCGTCTTCACCTTACGTATGCACATCTTTTGCTGCCTTAAAGGGGACATATCATGCTAAATCCACTTTTTTAGCCCTTAAATGCATGTTGTTGTATATTTAGAGTGTTTAGAAGTACAGAAAAGTTCAAAGTAGTCTCTTCAGGTGCTCCGTTGATATCTTTATATTCTGTTTTGGTCATATTTTGCGATCGGTTTCGATTTTTCTATTCTCTATTACGTTTTTTGAACAATGACGTCACAGTATTCGCAGCGGAACTGCCAAATTAGGACATCGACACTTCGAGCAATCCGCCATTTTTGTTTCTCGCTGCGATTTTGTAGTCCAACCGAAGTTACGAGAGGATAAGTCGAAATGTTCGGTTGTTGGATGTAGTAACCCACAAGCTTCGTTACACCGCCTCCCAGCATCAGAACCTTTTCGAAGTGCCTGGTTGAGTTTTATTTTTCACAGAAATGTACCCACATCTGTGAGTAAGGTCATTTTTGTGTGCGCGAATCACTTTAAGGACGACTGCTTCAGCAACCTCCGCCAGTATAAAGAAGGATTTGCCGAAAGACTTGGTCTGATTGAGCGGTCAGTTCCTTCTATCTATGGAGACGACGAACAGAGCACTTCGGTAAGCTGTATATAACGCTAAAACGTGTGATGATAAGACGTCCCTGTCATTGTTTTGTTAGCATTAGCAGTTGCACCGTCTTCATATGTTAGCGCTGTGTGCTCGTTTTAGATTATAATGTAACTTCTGTGTTAAATAGTCGTTGTAATACAGGCAGTATTGTAGTAGTGGGCATGGATGGAGAAGTTAGTGTAAATATAGTAACACACCATTGCGTTACATCCATATGAAGACATTGTTCTGCAGCTACATCATCGTCATTTTCATCTCGCTCCGCCGGGTCCGACTCTGGCTCCAACATGTATGGCTGGATGGACAAATCTTCCGTTGTTGACATTTTGTAAATAATGTGTGAATATAAAGTTTCTGCGCCGCTAGATAATTGTATCTGTTCTATCAAACTACAAAGATGGCCGAACAGGGTGACGTTGAACCGAGTGTCACCTCTGCAACCTGGAGAGGAGGCGGGGTATGAAGTGTCTCATTTGCATTTGAAGAGACCGCCCCAAAACGAGTTGCTCTCAGAAGCACATCAGAAAAGGGGTAGAAAAGGGGCCTGTGGAGCTCTAATAATGAGGAATTCAGACCCAAGCATTGCAGTTCCGCTTTATATAGACCATAACTGTATGATTTATATGTAAAAAGGAAGGATTTAAAAGCATGATATGTCTCCTTTAAATCAGGAAACAGCCCCCCCCCCCCCCATCACCCACTGTGCAATGCTGCAGTCTTAAGTCTTATCCCACTTCGAGGTCTCGTCCTTGAATCCCCACAAAACCAGCGTTTCAGAGACGCTCCTCATCCTATGAGATCGTTGACACACAGTTTTGTTGGGCTACACTTTTGCCGATTGGGGCCTGGCATCTTCATTTAGCAAAATACGTACTTTTGAGTTCTATTTCTATCTCTCACAGAGCAGAATGTCACGTATTGATCTCGTGGTGGTCTGCTCACTTTTGGTGGCTGACCGTGCCGCAGATGCAACAGATCCAGTTTTGGCAAATTTGTTTTGGAGTGCCCTGTTGTACACCTTCAGGCTGGACATGATTTGATGCAGGAAAAAACAATCGCCTTCTCCTTGACCTGATGCTGTGTTTACCTCAATGAAACTGAGTAATTCTTCAGAAAAAAAGGGCTGAAGGGTGATTTACTGAAATAGGGCTCTGATAAGTGTTAAAAAACAAACTTAAAAGCTTCTTTTAGAAAGTCTCAACTCAAGGATGTGACTTTTTGTAAACAGGGAAACTAGTTTGCATTGATGTGCTTGATGGCTGAGAAAAGGTGGAGTATTACATTTACATATATATATATATATATATATATATAATACTGTTAAATTGTTTTAATTCTCAAACGTTCAATAATTTCCTAAACTCCAGAAATAAATAAGATTATCAGCCTCATGTTTTAAACCCCACAGTACATAGATGATAACAGAAAAATCTGTATTGATCTGTTGCATATTGAATTATTTTTTTCAAGCATGTTAATCAGATGTATGAGGTATGTATGTATGTTGATAAGTGTGTGTGGGTATACTTAAACATAGATTATATATTTTGTATGACTATATTTTCATAATGTAGTTTAATTATTTATTATCATCAAATGGTGTATATATTTTTGTAAATGTGTGGGTGTGTGTGTGTATATAGGGATATTCGCGATGTTGATGATTGAACAAAATGTTTAAAATGTCACATGCCTGTAAAGAATGAATAAAAAATGTTTTTTAAAAGCCAACACAGCGTTGACTGTAGTCCACGCCATGATTCATAAGCCATGTTACATACGCATGGATTGACCAGGGAAAGAACAATTTCATGTCTTTTAATAGGAGGAATGCCGAAAGCAACGAAGAAATGAAAGTCATGAAAATTAAATTACCAATTTTTCAAAACCCAATTTAAAGTGACGTGTATGGCTTCAGTCTGCATTCGCTGACAAGCTGTGTGTGTGTGTGTGCGTGTGCGTGTGCGTGTGCGTGTGCGTGTGCGTGTGCGTGTGCGTGTGCGTGTGTGTGACAAATACCTGCCGCCAGTGTTCATTGAAGATGTCTCTTCTCTCGGTCTGGGGATCCAGCAGGTAGGTGATGAACTGCTGAAACGTGGGTTTGAGCCCTGCAGCAAAAGCCTCCTCGGCTGAGTCTGGCAAACGAGACACATGACCATAACGATGCAGGATCACCGAACCAAACATCTTGTAGAACTTCTGATTGGCCCTGGCAACACAACCACATGACACACACACTTTAATACTGACTGCTGTTTGAGCAAAAGGAGACGCACGTATGTGTGTGTGTGTGTGTGTGCATAGTCAGATATATACCGAGCAAGCTTGTTCCTGAAGGCAGAGATGAGTCTAACAAAAGGGTCTCGCACAAACAGAAACTTGGTGTACGTCTGGAGCTTGACTGCCATCATGTGGTGGGACAGAGAGCCATACATGCGGGGAAACCTGGTGAGGAAGAACAACACATCATCATCATGAACTCTGCCCTGTAGGAGCTGCTGTTCCACTGAAAGCACCGCTGTGGCCGTGGTGCCGTTCCACTGCATTCAATCACAGCAGCACATCCGACGTCAGGAGACAACTTGAAAACTTGTGTCTCGTGTGTCAGTGACACGGACACAAAAAAACAAACAAACATGAGTTCAGCTCTGAGAACGGCCTGTTTGTGCTGCAGCGCCAAGTCCGGTCTGTCGTTTCCACTCTCTCCTCCAAGCGTCAGCTCAGTAAATAACGCCTTCACTCACTGGCTTTTTCAGCGCGGCTCAGTATCTAAATGTTATGGCAGAAACAAAAATGTGTACTGTTCTGAGCTGCGTACACAGGAACATCAAGAGCCAAGTTCTATAAATTTTTAAGCAAAGAGAAGTACTGCAGCGTTTTCACCCGTCTTAAAATGCCACTTCACAATTGTTGGAAAAGCATTTTGCATCAAAGCATGACAAGCACGACAGATGAATAACTCTCTCCTTTCGAATGTGCAAGTTTGTCTTCAGTTTCTGCCAAATGTTCCTCCTGTCTGCTTTTAGAGCCTGAGGTATGTGGGGGTTTTCTTGGGTTATCGGCTCCTCCTGTCTAACAAACAGTTTTAGTTTCTCTATTTTGCTTGCTCCTGTTAGGAAGGGGGAAGTGCTTGTTTGGGGTTTTTTTGCTGGGGAATGTGGGTTGTGTATTTTTGAGTCCGTTGTTTTGGTTCTGCTAACTACTCAACATTTTTTTTCCAATGAAGTGAAGTGATGAATTAAAGGGATAGTTTGATTTTTAACAAAACTCGGCCTGACGCTGACTGTACTATTTGTTCTATTCTAATGTGGTCAGTTTTTATTTGTAAGAAGAATCCTCTGTTGACATTGTATATGGAAGGATGGATGAATTGGATGGATGGATGGATGGATGCAATACCCATCACAACGCACAGAAAACTACATTTCCCCAAAAAAAGGGTCATAGATGCAAATATTTAAATGTTTTACACAAAAAGGGCTGTGTGACAGTGACTGCTGATCTTCTGTCTTTCTGGTTCGTTTACTTGAGGTTTCTGCTTCTTTTTGAACTCCTTTATAATCTTGTTGTTGTTTTTTTTGTTGTTGTTGTTTTAAGTCTTCTGCTGGCCAGAAAGCCTCCACAATAAGTAAACATGTACAGGATTGCATTGTGGTGGAAAATATGTTGTGACATAGAAAATTTGCAAAGCCTACAATTCATTTCCATCTTTTGGTGAAATGTGGAAAATGCCTGAGCAGGCACTAAGTTTTTTCCTTTCTTCATTAAACAAAATCATAAAATTGTATTGCAATATTCATGTTCCTGGTGAGCTGTACCTATCACTAACATTAGGTGAATAGATGTTAGGATATTTATATATTTTCCCTGTTTCATTCATGGACATAAACATGCTTATCTTAATTTAGATTTTTTTTTTTTTAGATTCCATGCTACTGATATCCATCCATCCAACTTCTACACCACGCAGAAAGGCCCCGGTTGGTATTTGAACTCGGACCTTCTCACTGTAAGACAAGAGCGCTAATGACACTGATATCTACCCAATGAAACTAACCTCCAGTTGCCACCATTGTAATGGATATTGATCTTTATTTTTCAGTGCTTAGTATTTTGGTTAAAAGAGTAAATTTCTAGAGTGTACTCATACTTATTTGCACTGAAAGTAAGAACTATTTATTGGCTATTAGGCTTATCTTTATAACGCTCAAGCACGACTGAGACAAAACTGGATGGTATAAAGCTAGACGTAAATTAAGTATATGAAGCATACATTTAAAAACATATATATATATATATATATATATATATATATATATATATTGGCTGTGGGCATAAATGGTATGATGTGTCTTACTTATCAAAACTGAGGTAGTTAGAGACGTTGTGTACGACGTCAGTAGGTATTTCTTTGGGGTCAGTGTAAGGTTTTCCTGAAGAGGGCGAGATCAGAGACTCGCTGAGGATCGTCATCACTTTCTTCCAGTTGCTGCACGCCACCTGAGGTCACAGGACACAGGGAGGCAGAAAACGGCAAAATATTTAGAAAGGCAAGAGAGTGTGTATAAATATCTTGAATGGCCATTAAAGTACGGAAGCTAATAAAGCAATTTGCTTTCAAGCTGTTTCTTATCGCGGAGGTTGTTTTGTTTTCTAAAGCACCTTCACCCACTGCAGCACTCACACAGTCACATACCACCAAACTGAACCGCACAATGTGGCTGTACCTTGGGAACATAGCAGTAGATAATCTGGTGTTTATCGTCGACTATAAAGTGGTCCAGCTCCACACTTGGGATCTGATTAAATCTGCGGTTCATCACGGGAAATTCCTCAGAGTAGCTCATTTCTGAACACACGTCCACGATCCTCTGCTTCCTCGCCTTCTGTTCCATATCCTCAGCAGACACACCGCCGCTCTCTTTCTCCTCTTCCTCCAGTGTTTCTTCCTTCCTCCTCTCCTGTTTTACATCCCGTTCCCCCTCCTCTGTCTGGTTATGTTTCTGAACGGGGATGTGCGTGGCATTAGGTTTGGTGGTGGGGTCAGCGGTCTCCGACCGGCTGCTAACAGGCTGTGAAGGGTCTCTGGCGGTCCTGTTGCTCCAGCCAAAGTAAAGTGATCCATAGAGAACAGACGTCGAACCTCCATCGAACCTGATTAAGTATTCCCAGTACACAATGATGAGCAGGCTGATGAACAAAGACCCCAGTATGAAAGCCACCTGCATACTGGGCCACATTCTCATGGCTGGACTGCATCAAGGTCCGTGATTGGTGAAGAAAAGAGCAAGTGGTTATCTCAGCGTTGTGGTGGCCAACTATTGCAGAAGATCCTCCCTGCTGACAGATGCAACGGAAAGAAACAGGAAATGAAACTAAAACCTTTGTGCACATTTACAGCTTAACAGAACATCTGGCATGGACAAGAATATTTGAAAGAATGGATCAATTGATTATTTTTATCATCTCTATTTACTTAAAGGAGCAATTAGCCTTGAAAATAACCATTGAGTTACACCCTGCAACATACAAGAGACGTTGATATTTTTTTTTTTTGCTTTTTTTTTGCCCTTGTCCTGTTCGGCAGCTTGGGCCAACAATATGATGTGATTGAGAGCCTTCGGAGTCAGAACAGATTTTGGTCTTGCAACAGGGAGAGACCTGGAGTCTCCTCCTGTTGCCTTCTCCGTCAGAAGATGGCATGGCTGCCGTACACGACCGGGGGGGAACGCTCAAAGAGAGAGAGAAGAGAAAAGAGAGAAAAAGGTTGAGGGAGGAGGGAGGAGGGGGGAGGGGGTAGGGGGATAACATACAATATCCTTGTTGTGCTCCATATATTATTTGCAGTTATCACACTGATCCAAATATTTTCCAACTGTTTTTGGATTAAACCAGCCTGAGCTGCTCTATCTAGACAGTAAAATGATTTCTTAGATTAACCAGCCTGAGCAGCTCTATCTAGACAGTAACGTGAAGCAGGAACATGAATTAACAAAGAGGTGACAACAAAAGAGGAACATGATTTTTAAAGTTTGAGCAAATGATGATAGAGAACAAGCAACTTCAGAAGCACCTTTCGTGAGGAGTGGAAGTGTGTGTGTGTGTGTGTGTGTGTGTGTGTGTGGTTTGTCCACTGGGTGGGACCGGAACTGCTGTGGGGGGACCCGTGGCGAGACCCCGGGGTCCGAGGCCATCGGGCCCGGAGAATGCAGAGAGGAATCCCCCCCAGGCAAGAGGGGCCCACAAGAGAAGGATAAAGGGCACAGGGCCCCAGGCCCCGACCCAAGCCGCCAAGCCGAGAAAAGGCCGGAGCAGGGCCCCCGGGCTGAGCGGGTCGAGAGCCCCCCCAACCCCGGCGGCGAGTCCCGCCGCACCCCCGGGCACAGGCCCACCCACCGCCCCCCCCCAACCCGGCAAGGCAGAGACGGCCCCAGCCGCCGCGCCCCGGACCAGCCCCGCCCCCAGACCCAGGAAAGCGAAGGCCAGCGCAGGCCCCGGTCGGAGGACAGTCAACTCTACACCCCCAGGAGCCTCATATCCCACCCGCCCCATGATCCTCCCCCCCGGTTTTAATTGAAATACCCAACCCCTGACCCACCCCCCACAGACGCAGACGCAGACGGGCACACACACACACACACACACACACGGGACGGTGGGGGAGTGATGACTCTCGCCCCCCCAGGCCGCCGGCCGGGCCCCCACCCGGCCACCGCGGTGTCCCAACCTCCACTAATCCAACAGCAAATGGAGAAGGAGCACCGCGCCCCAGCCCCCCCACGAGCGCCATGCCCGAGGGAGCGCGCCCCCCGCATCCCAGCCGCACTCACCCCGGGCCGGGGCGGGACCCCAGCGGGAGGTGCTGGGGGGAGCCACGTCTCCCGCCCTTCCCCTGCCCTATATGTGTGTTGGATGTATGTAAGGGTGTGTCTTTGTGTTTTGAAGAGGTGGATGCAATGTGTGTGTCTATGGTGCGGTTTAAAATTGGGGGGGGTAGCGGGGCCCGGGCGTTCTACCGCTGACAAGCGGCGACGTTAACATTTACATACAATACACATATTTACAAAACTGTTTGAGCTTCACTCAAAAAACTGGAAAATTTACTTGTTCATGGCAAAAGAACAAACAATGGACATGTAAGCTTAAAAAGCTTTGCACAACAAAGTGCTATACAAATAAAAGTGTTATTTCATCATATTTTCCTCAATATGCTGTGGGCCAAGACACAAGCAACAAAACTTAACAGCATAATTTTCACCATGACATAACAGGTCAATTATTGGAGACAATATCTTGCTGTATACCGACCCTCATAGTGAGAGTCTAGGCCTGTTTGTGTGTGGGGTTGCCAGTGGGTCGTGGGAACCACCACCTCCACTCAGGGTGATCAGCTGTCAGGGACATGTGAACAAACCGGCCTGTGGGGGTGGGACACACTTCAGACCCATACAGCCAACTGGAGGGCTTCAATCCCTTCTGGTTTGCCCCATAAACACATCTGGTGAAGGTGAAAAGGATTAAAGTCTAATGGGGGAAAAAATAAACTGCGTGGGAGGACGGCTTTACTTGAAGAGTTTGACAAGAATAAAATCTGTTTCATCTCATTTCTCCTAGAGCTAAAAGACAAATGATAACAGGTGTTATTTTTATTATTGTTATTTAAAAAAAAACAATTAAAAAAAAAAACAATTGTGTGTTCTGAAGCGCGGGAGTTGTAATGTTATTTTACAGTCTTGGAAAAGGGGCGCATCTTCCCCTGCCTGAAAATAAACTGGATTTATCCAGCAGGCAGGTTCACAACGTGTCCTTTCAGCAGACACCCTCCTCGGCCGACACAAAGAGCAGCTTCACGGGACGTTTCCCCTCAGTCTCATCCGCCGCCGCGTCTCCCTCATCGCGGCGCCGCAGCCCGGCTCGTGCCTCTCGCGCCCTTCACACCAGGCGCGTTTCGCGACTCGAGATCTCAGCATCAAAAAGGGGGTCGGGAGAAGCAAAATAAAACCAAAAACGACACCTGGCCTGAATGGAATGTGTTTCCTTACCGTGCAGTGGAACTGAAGTCCCGCTCAGCTGTGTCCCGCTCTGCTTCTGTACGTCCGCCTGTGACCCCCCCACACCTACACCCACACCCACACACCCACACACACACAGACAATACGACGCAAATACCGTGAGATCCTGGCCTGCTCCTCTCCCACGCCCCGAATACACCCTTTTCACACATGCATCCTCCAAATTTAGACTGAAGACAGAAACGCACCCACACGTGGCGCTGATCTCCAAATCAGACCTGCTGCGCCTCCAGAGTGTGAGAGGAGTCTGATCCCAACTTTAAACTTTCCCTTTCAAAACTCTTTATGTGTGTATATTGTTTCATGTATTCTAACTTAAATCTTGAACTGCACCCGCATCCCTCCTTGAGTTTGTTGACGTGTATTCAATAGCCTGTCATAAAAAATAAAAAAAACAAGCAAAGAAATGTTAAAAATGCGTCATAACATATAATTAGTGAAAGAATTCCATTGTGCATTGAAACATCTTCTCGCTGGTACATATGACAATAAACTTGAACTTGAACTGGGTGGAGTTTGTGTGTCTTCCCTGTGTGGGTTAGTTTTAAAGAAACAATAAAACCCGGAAGTCGCAAAAGATCCCATAAAGGGTTGGGGAAAGTCGTGGACATTTGTCATTTTAATCACCTCTGTTACATTTGCAAATTATAGATACCGCGATCATAAAGTGAACTGGTCTGGCTGTTGTTCCAGGAGCACAATACCTCTTCTTTGGGTTGTATAAATGCAGATGTTTTGGAAAAACAGATGAGGATGAAGTAAGGAACAGAAAGGTGAAGGTCTTTGACTGTCTTTGACTTTGTGCCGCCTCTCCTCCATCTCCTTCTTTCAGCCTCCTTCTGAGCGTTTTTCACTTTGGACTTGGAGGTCAGTGCTTTCAGCTGGAGGATCTTGTCCACGAGGACCTTGATGTCCAGTTTGGGTTAGGAATATTTTCTAGTCCAACCTGACAAGACTATAAATGAGATTGTAAGAAAAGATGTCAAAACTACAAAAACAGAACATTTATTTTAATGAGGTGAGTTGATATTTATCTCTGGAGTCACTTCCACCGTCCTCTGAGGATAAGAGGCTTTAGCTAATGGATGGATATTCACTGCGGGGTCACGGCTCTGGATTGCAATACGTGGTACATTTTCTGGACACTGGCGGACGTTTGAATGAAGCCTCAACAGCTTTTATTTACAAAGTGTATGGGCGCAACAGCATGAGTGCTTCAGAGGACCAGATGGGACTGCAGTGTTTGGCAGTATGGTCTGATGATGGTCTACCTGATATAAAGCAAATGAAATATAAATTCTCTGAAGCCACAGTGCAGCCCACTCCTCCTGCCCCCCAGCAACACTAATAAAGCCTGTACAGACGACGGATGGAGAAATGGAAACTGTATAGCGGTTACACTATATAATGAGGAATGCTGAACTAGATTTGTTCCACTTTTGCATCATCGATAAGCATTTCACTTCCTCTCAAAAGTAATTATTCCATTAAAAAAACACCTGTACACATTAAACTAGAAACAGGCAGGTAACATATTCCCTGCACTCCTTAAAAAGACAGATTTTTTATTTGACTTGGAGACTTTAAACTCCACCGGAAACATCTCAATTCTTTTTTTTATTGGTATTTTACATGGTTCACACAATTCTCAACATAACATTTTACCTTTGACATCCATTCATCTGCACATTACAACTGAATCTCCACAATCCAAACCTATAGAAATAGTACAGAGATCAATAATTGGTCCTTCCACGAGAGCCACAGATCCAGACTCTTTCGATAACATTGAAGTTCTCTTATTTGGACCTGGACTCTTGGAAATGCATTTCTTTGTTCAAGTTCAAAGTTCAAAGTTCAAAGTTTTTTATTTGTCAGATGTGCTGCATGTTGCCATGCAGCACAGATGAAATTGCGATCCTCCCATCAGTGCAAACTGCAGTGCAAAAAAAACACACAAGAATAAATGAGTAAAAAAAATAACAATAGGAATAGAAATACTATACAATATATACAACAATCTAAGCAATAGTAAATAATAAAGTTATGAAGGTGAGGTAGTGCGTTGACGTGCGAAGTGACTCAAGTTGGCAGAGGGTTCAAGTGAGTGGAGGTGATTGTGAGTGCGTGAGTTCGGGGGGGCAGATAGTCAGTTGGGGGGGGGGGGGGGGGTCATGTGATGTGAGGGCGGGCTGTGGCAGGAGGCAGAGGGGAGAGGAGGGCAGAGGGGGGGAATGGGGGCAGAGGGGGGGAGGAGGGGAGAGGGGGGAATGGGGGGGAGAGCAGGGAGTGAGTTGAGTCTCCCTCCCTGCTCTCCCCCCCATTACAATTACAATTGAAACTACAATTAGACTCCCAAAAACACACCTGGACTGATTGAAAGAGAATCAAACTCTTAATACAAGACCTGGACTTTTTAAAAACAACATGAACACCAACATTCTTAAAAACGAGAATCAGCTCTTTAATTCATTAGGACTCATTAGTAGAAGTCTTTTCGATATACTCTATCAACTTAACCTGAATTCTTAGAAGCAGACTATTCAAAACAAACCATTTCCTAAGAAAATAGTGTAATCTCATAAAGAGTTAACTGCCCTGAAGGAAGGCATGTTCAAGACTACAGTTCATCAAAAACACTCGTCCAACCTAATATCAATGTTGACAATGGGGAAGAAAAGACAACCTCCTCGCTTGGTAAATAAACCATTGAGAGTTTAATTTCCTGTGCAACACGTCACAGTTGAAACTCTGAGCTGGCGTGTGAATACAGATGAGGTGGACTCGGGTCAGTGACCTAAAAGACCTCTACAGCGCACAGTCGATGCGGTAGATGAACGGTGAACATAACGTGGACTAATGAGCCTTAATAACACAGGAACACAGCGCCGTGGAGCTGGAAACTAAATCCTGAGTCTCTGGTTCCACACGCTCCAGTCAGATCGCCTCTTCATCTGCAGCCGCCGCTAGAGCACGAGCAAAAGCTGAGGCCACATGCGTCCAGCTCACCTTTGCAACACAAGAAGCAGACATTTTGAAGTAAAAAAAAAAAGCTGCACTTGAAGCTGATTTGCATATACTCCAGTCACAATGCCCTGAGGCTCAAGCTTGGGAGGCATCCAAGCTCTAAAATGGAGGCCTACAACAGCCCCAGGTAGATCAAATTCCTCCAATCAATGCAGCACAATGGAAGGAAGGGTGTGTGCAGCAGCATTCAGGACTAAAGGTCAATCTACACTCAACAGCCTGAACTTCCAGTCAGTGCATTCATCTTATGGCTAAAGACTGTGCTAAGACTTCACAGTGTCAAGAATGAGGCAGTGAGAGTCATCCTGCTGCGTTGCATCTTGAGCCAGAGGCTTTAAAGCCAGAACACTTCCTCAGAAGATGACTGCAGGAAGACCCCCCCCTGCTGTGACAGCAAAGTGTACAGAGGTACGTGGAAACACAACTGCTCACAGATCATGCACCAAGGTTTGTTTGGTTCGACTTTTTCCGGTTGGCCAACCGGAAAAAGAGACCAAAACGTAGGCAGTTCCAGACAACCAAAGTAACGGTTCACGAGTTAAGACAGAATTCTTTGAGCTTTTTTTGTTATGGACGGACAGTTAGAGCCACACACACTGAAGACATGTTCAGGTGTCATGGAGGTAACAGGAAGGTTTGCAAATAACTTTTGAGTCTAATGGAGGACACTATATCTTAAAACACTATCCGAGAGATTCAAGTGCTCTGCTTTTTTAACGTTCTGCAGCAGAGGGACTCCAGGGGGCTATGGTGGGGGCTAAAGATAGCGACGGACTAAAAAGCACCACCGATGCCCACATCGAGTGCTTTAATGTGATCATCGCCGTTACCAGCCGAGAGGAGTCGTCAAAACATGTGAACACCAGGAAAGCTGCAGGACCCGATGGTATAACAGGCCGTGTCCTGAACACCTGTGCCAACCAGCTTGCACTGGTGTGAATATTCAACCTCTCACTCTCCCAGTGCATCATCCAGGTGCTTCAGACAGTCTGTCCCCAAGAAAGCCAAACCCAGCTGGCTTTAACGGCTGCCGGCCCACTGCTCTTACCTCTGTGACGACGAGGTTTTGAAAGACGAGTGAAAAACTTTCAATCACCTCAAATTCTGTTCCCTTCAGTCTTTGTCAAGATTTGGCCCAATGTGCCTCCAGAAAGGAGTAAATATCTGAGTAATAGTATTTCTTTAAAAAAAAAGACCTGAAGTGTTCGTCAGTTTTTAAATAGTGCAGCATTTATGAAGACATAAGGCGCCACCATTCGTCACTTCAAAGCTGAAGACACAAGGACTATTGCCTATGAAATATAGTACCAATATTTCAAGTCATCACCATCCACCATTACAGTGACGCAGTTCCCAAAGTAACCATGTCTTAAATATTCTTGTGACATTTCAAATGTATTAATTCTACCACAAAAATCGGGGCGGTTAATTTTTTGTCAGTTTAACCTGAAAGGTCTTTTTTATCACATTCTTTCCTTCTTGGTTCCCTGCAGCTCAACTTGACAACTGAAAAGAACTCACTGAAACTAGTGAGTCGATATATCACACGTCCTTGTTAATGGAAATTTTTTTTCCTGAGGATTTTTAGTATTACTCATTTTATTATTTGGATTTCAATAATAAAATGTCTTTAACAAGCTTCATAAAATGAATCAATTGAATACATTAAACTCAAATTAACTTTTACATGTAAATTCACTTGAAGCAATGAAAAAAAAAAGTGATTAGTAATCAGTTTTCTAAATAAGAGTCTCTTCTGTATTAAATCAAACACAGGGACAAAGGCAGATGGTAGTATGTTTGAATGTTTATTTAAAGTTATTCTCGCAGCGCGCCCCCTCCCTGTGTGAAAGCCGAGTCTGAAAGGAGGAGGATACAGGCCACTATAGCGCCACATCAGCACATTTATTAACAAGGCTACTTGTTTAGTCACAACACTTCCGCCCCCCACTGGCATGGCGCTCTGTGCTGCCCTGGAGTAAGACACTAGCATGGTGAGGCTAGTTCAGCAACGACCCCGAGATGAAGTCCAATAAGTGATGGGGTCAGGATTAAAGAGTGAGTGACTCTTAACTTATTTATAAAAAGCAAAAAAGAGGCAGTTTTACTAGATTTGTAGTTCCACAGAGGAGGGAAAAACAATGGGGTCGGTGATGGCGAGAGACAAAGAGAAATCCTCTCTTGTCTCTTGATGTGGCTGATCTGCTGGGCGTGCTCTGATGATATCACTAAATCTGAATATTGAGGCTCCGACGCGAAGCCCCAAGATTCACAGTGTGGTCTTCGTCCTTCTCCGATCAATGACGCAGTTTCCGTCTTTCTTCTTCCACACAAAAACAGATGGACTGAAAGAAGCAGAGAGAAACAACGTGTGACACACTTCTAATAACACCAGTGGCTCATGTGGAAGACGGTACTTTAAGGCTAGAAGACAATGGTTCTGAATTGTATATGTTTATCCGAGTTCGTGCACCACCTAAATTAAAACTACGAGATTAATTATCTAATTCTGTGTTCATCCAACTCCATGAAGAGTTTATTATGCGATACCTGCGTAGGGGACTACAGATCGCCAAGAGGAATGATTTCTTCGTTGATAAAAAACTCAATGGTCTCCTCCTCCCAGTCATCAACATTGCTGTCCAGCTCATCAGTGTCCACTCCTGCAAGGCACAAGGTGAGAGGTCAGTATACCCAAATACAGCCGCAGGAACGGAGCTGGTCGAGTGGAGAAGATGCGAGGGGTCCCACCTCCTCTGAGCTCGAGGCGGAGGTCCTTCTGCTCCTGGTAGGTCTGCTGAGCTTTCTCCCGGTAGCTACGGTACTCCTCCATCATTGCTCTGCGTTTGTCCACCAGCTCCTACTCACACAGGAACAAAGAGCTTAACTCTCTGAACTACTACACAAGTTTGGACACGAAATATTCTTCGAGGAATTTGAGATTACAAAAATATCTTAGTAAGACACAAAGATGACAAACTACAACTCTCTAGGTTCTTTGAAAATAAAAAAGTAAAAAAAAAATTTAAATCATAAGCTGGTTTAACAAATAAAAATGAGTGTTGAGAACGTGAGGAACTAAGCAAACCTTCGAAGCCTTGGATTGGCTCAGACGATCCTTCTGCTCAAAGATCTTTGAGTATTTCTTCAGATCCTTTTTGATAATCTGTAAAAGATTAGTTGATAAAAAGAAGAAATCACGATTAAGGAAGGATTCATAAACTAAAACCCCAACCACCAACAGTGACCGTTATAACTGGGCCTCAGATCAGCAGTAGAATCAGGAGCCACGGCGTGGCTCTCATACGAGGTGTCAGAAAAGATTGATCTGTCATCACTGGCTCCACATACTTCCAACATCGGGATGAAAATCGTACCTTGATCTGCTCCTGACCGAGCAGGGTGGGAGGTCTGGGCCTCCACAGCAGCTGACAGAAGCGATCTTTGTTGTTCTTTTGGAGGAGGCGACCCTGGAAGGTCCACAGCCAGTACGCATTGTCCACCTGAACACACACAGGAAGGAGCCGAGGTCAGTGGAGGACAGGACAATCTCAACGTGCACATCTGCAGATGAACTGATGTCAAGTGCTGCTTGTGCAGCTGCTTCGGACCTTGTGGCTCCACCAGGAGACGGAGGTGACGACGTAGCGACCAGTTGGGTCCCACTCAACATCAGAAGCCATGTAGTGCTCAGCTATGTTCATCATGGTGCAGTCTGATGTGTCCACAAAGGCAAGAGCTCCGTTCATACTGCACAAGGACAGAAAAATTAAAGCAAAGTTAGAGGCGCATACAGAGAATTTCACAAGTGTAGTTATCGAATACAATGAGCCTCAGATAAACGTTAGAATCAGGAGCTAAGCTCTCATATGAGGTGTCAGAAAATATATTTGGTTTGTCATCAGTGGCTTCTTATACCATCACCTGTCACACACGCCAATAATGATACTGACCTTCTGAGTCCTGCAAGCACCATGAATTGCCCCTGTGGGCTCCAGAAGATACTGTTGGCCTGCTGCTTGTCAAACATCTCTGCAAAACACAAAGTTTGATGTTGAGTGGATCAAACACACGTGGCAACATTCAGCCACAGGTCTGCGTGCGTGTCCAATCTACTCACTTATGAGCTCAATCTTCCCATTGTTTTTGACGTGATAGAAGGAGACGTTGATCCTCGGAGACTCTCCGTGGAGAACGGCAAACTTGCTGCCGTTGGGCTCCCAAGCAAACGCGATAATGCTTTCTGCAAGGAAAACATAAATTACTTTACTACTCATGCAATGAATTACTGTTAACGTGCATTAATGGAGATATCAATGTTCTCACCCTTCATCTCCACCACATCAACAGGAACCTGCTTCTCTCGCATGCGGAAGATTTCAAAGTTGGTAACGACACCCTGAGAGAGAAAAAGACGGAAAAAGGACATTCAGCATGTGATATTCTTGTTTTCGTCAGATGTGTCGGTCATTTGTCCCACGCCTTCTCATGCTTACCTGTGTTCCTTTGGGAGTCCTGTCAACTTTCACACACAGATAATCTCCATTTCTCTGCCAGTGCAGCTTGCAGTCCACCACATTGAAGAGATTACGCACACGGATCTCCTGACGGGAAGGCATCTGCATCAGAGTTACTCTTGCTGGGATGTCCTTGTCCTCAGGGACCCAGAATGCTATGATGTTGTCGCCAGGAGACCACGAGAAGTCCCTACAGACATTAAATATTGTCAGTATCTCTGTAAACATGCAATTACGAAATGGACTCCAAAAATACATGGTTAGAAGCCCCTTACTTGATTCCAGTAATTTTAAGACTCTTCTTGTCCAGCAAACCCATGGACTGAAACAAAACAAACATGGCTTTAAAACCGTGCACTTTTCACATAAATGCAACAATATAGTTTGTCGGTTCACTCACAGGAGTTTCATAGATGCTCAATGTGTCCGGAGTCATCCTGGCAAAGAACTTTCCATCGTGGCTCCATCTGAAAACAAACACAGGGTTATGACCCACCCCAACATGATGTGCCCAGTCAGAGTGACACACAACATGAGTTTACTGACTTGAATATGGGCCAGTGCGCCGAGCTCTCACAGTGGAAGCCTCTCTTCTTCTGTCCGGTCAAGATGTCCCAGATGATGATGGCCTGAGGATCTTCCTTGGTGTCCATCAGTGGACTGAAGGTCACAACGTACCTGGGAGACATTGCCAACACACATGAAGCTCACACAATGGAGCACAATTTATCCAACTGCATTCAAGTACATTCAGAATGCTTTGTCAGCAGGTCATATTGCACATAATTCACAGGGTTATCTCAAATCTCTAAACTTACTTGGACTGTATGTTTTCTCATTTAGAAATACCGTTTAGAATCACTACTGGGCAAACATTTAAAAAACCAAGTTCTGGCCGATTAAATAAGATAAATGTTGTCTCTCAGAGGTGTTAGATTACCTTTCACATGGTGAGAAGTCAATGAGGGAAACGCCCTGATGGCTAAACCTCTGAATCTGTTTGAACTTCTCCCCGCCCCACAGAGCAATGCCCCGCTGGTGGAAGGTGGCCAGGTAGGTGCCTTTTGGAGACCAGCGAACGTACGTCTCCGTCCAGCGCTGAATCCCAACACAGACACATTGTAAATCCAGGCGCAATGAGTACAGCTGAATTCTGTTTCGTTGTTATTATCTCATTATCAATTCACAGAGTCTGTAATGAACAACATACTGCTCTTTCTTCAGCTGTGATTGGCTCTTTGGCATCATTGGCAAAGATAGCAGTCCTCTCTCCAGCTTCGTAGATCACACTGTACTGGTCACGACAATCTTGGTCCTCAATCCAATGACGCATATTACCCTGAAGAGACAAAGACAGCATTAATAAAGTTTGGACCTTTCTAGCATATCAAATGTCCTGTTGACAATAACACTTAATATGACTGAATGTAAAGACAAGTATCTGTGAAGGGGGAAAAACACCACTCACAAAGTCTTTGAATGGCTGTTTTTCTGGCGTTTCCCACTCATCGCTGATGTTCATGTATCTGTTAAAAAAAAAAAAAAAGGGGGGGGGGGGTATCTTATTAGACAAAGAGCACATTTATTTGTTTAATTTCACTGCAGATTATGATTGACACCACAAACATACTTGTCAAAGTCCGTGAAGAGATTAACCCGGAACGTATGTTGTTTGTCGAGCTTGTATCCATCTGCATTCTTTACGGCCTCGAGAGCTTGAGTTGGAGCGGCATACTCCAGGAAGATGTATCTGTATAAACAATGGATTTGCTTTCAACTTTAATGCACAAAAACACTCAAGGTAACAAAGCCAAGGCACCTCTGTAAATGGGGTCCTACCCTTTAGTTGTGCCTTCCACGTCTGGATAAAACTCGGTTGTGATCTTGCCAAACTTGGAGAAGATTTTGTGTATGACATTCTTGAGCTTTTCCAAACGCTCTGGGCCAACTTGAGGAACATTGTCCACTACCACCACTGAGTCAATGCCATCCGCCTCCTGAGGTTTCTCTCGAAGGATGTCTTCTAAAAGCTCTGAAGAGGAAAGGTAAAAGGGCGGGGTGATGAGAGAAGGAAGCTCTAGTGGCTGGAGTCTTATCAGAGTTATCTGCAACCAACATATGGCCACTAGTTTTTTTCCATTTCTAAAGAAAAATCCCCACCTGATCCACTGTGAAAGATTCATAACATCATTACATCATGTATGGACGCCATTTACTATCCAAATAAGATTAACCTTTACCACGGGGTTTGTGAGGAAAACTTGATAGTGCCGAAATGCCTTTATATATTTCCGTTTGTCCAGGTTGGAAACATCTTAGACCAAATACAATCAGGTCAACTAGAATTTGTCATATATCCTTGAAGATGTCCATCACTTCATGCTGTTCCTTTACTGGACTGATTAGACAGCAGTTGTTAATCACATTGCAGTGGCAGGATTTGTGCTGTTAATTTGAAATCACAAATAATTGGAGGGTGTGTACAAATCTTAGATAATTGTCATTGTGCAATAACAACACAAAATGCTATAGTTAAAGACACATTTTTTTGACAAATGGACAGATAACGGGATTGTTCAGCACAACTGCTGGACACTAATATTAGGTTAAATTAAATTCTAATTTATAAAATGCGAGAGGAGGATTTATATGGTAGCTAATCGCTGCTGTAAACCATGAGCCTGAATCATTGGGTGACAGACCCACTTCCCATATGGATCTACGTTACAATGACCTATGTCTTTCTCACACGAACACCCGTTTTTATAACATACAGTACAAACAGGTTAAGTGTTCATGGCCTGTGTCATTCCTTCAAACGACACTAAAACAAATGCCGAGCTAACATGCTGAAAAAGCATCTACGGAGACAAGGCCACGGTGAGGGGCTCTCTGGGGTCGGGGTGAGGCTTCAACGGCTGTGAGAAAAACTATAACTCTATTACGTTAAACGTGTCTCTGAATGTATAACCCGATCATTCTGCTTGACTGTACAGTCATTGTTGGTTTCGAGTTCGTTTTAAGTAATTTGAAGTGAAGCAACAAGCTAAGTAGCTTTGTACAGTCGCCCCGCCGTAGCAGTTAGCACGTGAAGCAACAAGGCCGAGGAGCCGGGGCTTTTCCTGCAGCCGCTCACCTTCATCCTCGATGTCGACTTCGTAGTCTTCCGGGTCGCTGAAGGAGGGTTCCTCCTCTTCATACTCGGGGTCGTCCACCATATCCACCGTATCTTGCATTTAACACGGCTGCAGACGGGGTTTTTGTCGGCAGCGGAGTGGGGTCGCGGGAGGGAGATTGGTGACGGTGCACGACCGGTGCGGATACCATGTGCGACTCCGGGAAAATGGACGACAAGACGGAAACAGAATGCCGGCGCCCGCTCCCAGCCGGCGGCTCTGATTGGCTGCGGGAGGACAGTAAAGTTATAAAAGAACTGGAGTGGTTATAACGCGATGCTCGCATAAAGTCTACTCGGATATAGAGCTGCGAAATAAGCGCAGCTGCATTTATTAGGACTTGGAAAGTAGAAAGAAAACGGAAGCTACGTATGGGTAAATGTGAACATATTTCCCGCGAGAAGAACGCCTAGATAACGAAACTTCATCAACCTTTTAGTTATCTTATGTCGCATAAAAACGCGTTCAGGTACGTGTGAGTCGGCGGTAACTTTCATGTAAGTACTAAGTGTAACGTTAAGTGAAGGTCTCTTATTGAAAGCATGGACAAGGAGTGCGGCTCACTGCTGCCCCGGGTGTGTGAGCTCCTGGCGGCCTCGGGTTGTGCACTGCCCGATGACACCAGCCTGGAGAAACTGCTGGACTGGTTCACAGCGCTAACAAAAGCTGGTTAGTGTCATCACTCACGTCTTCCTCTTCTCTGCCCTCCTAGAAGAGTCTTCATATAACTTTGACCCATTTTCTCGTTCTTCACTGTGTTTATTTCAGCACAGGTTTTTTTAATTACCTCATAATAAACTGAAATGCACGCAATACAGTGCTATGTTGGAGTTTGCATGTTCTCCATGTAGAATGTCACACTCTGGCCTCCACCCACAATAATAAGACATGCTTGATAGATGAATTGATGCCTGTGAGCTGGAGTAAGATTAATTTAGGAGTAGCTCCCTGCAGCATTATATACTGTGAATAGATGTCTAAGAAGAAGAGCTTTCCCTTGTAGATTTGGATGTTTTGTAAATCTGTTTTTTCCACCACAATAAAGGAGGATCTCTGCTGGAAGCCTGTCCATATCTCCTTGAATTTATATCCACTGTGATTCACAACACGGCTGCAGACCCCAGCGTCCTCTCATTCGCCATCAAACTCACCGGTTTAATAGCTGCCACCGAGGATGGCTTCCAAGCTCTTCAGGTAGAGTTTGTGAAAGTATGTTTTTTTTAAAAATTCAATTGCAATCCTTGCTTGAGTATGATCTGTTGACACCTCCACTTGCAGGAGTCTTCTGTTCTGGACCTGATCGGTGACATTCAGCACTGGAAGGAAACAGGGCTCTGGGAGGATCCATGTATAAGGATCGGCTGGATCCAGGGCTTTAGGACCCTGCTGCAGCACCCAAAGGCTCTCAGTTTCTTTTCACAAACAGGTGAGCCTTTACACAAAGGGACCATCTTTCCAATCATTTCATGACAGATGCAGCAATTAAATGCTGCGACAAAACATTCACAATTTTAAAAGAGTGTTTATGATTTTAAATGTGGCTTGTGCTTTTGTCATGTTTGATTCTTTAGGGTCTATTGAGACTCTCCTACAACTCCAGACAGACTCGAGTCTATTTGTCGCCTCAGCTGCCAATCAGATGCTTGCCCACGTTCTGCTCCTCTGTCAGCATGTCCCATCTGCTGAATGTGATGGGAAAATTAAGAAAGAAGTCACTGATGAGAGGACGCAAACCTCCAGCTCAAGCTTGGAACATTTAGCTGTCCCAGTGGAACAGAACCAAGACCTCTCTGATCTTGTGGCAAAGATGTTGGAGTACCTGAAGAAGTCTTTGGTCATCGAAGAAACGACACGGCTTCATCGGACTCTGCAGAGCCTCAAACTCCTGGCCATGCTGCTCACCCGGGTCCGGCCCCCTCTACGTGACGCGCTGCTGCACACAGTGTCAGACTCTCTGGAGGAGCTGGTGGCTGCAGATCACAGTCAGCTCACACTTCCTCTCATGGATGTTATTATTGCTGCACACAGGTAGACTTCTGTTATGAGGGAATCACAGTACAGTAGAGAAGAGTAAATTGATTTGGGGATAGTAGTTTAAGGAAGAAAAAAAAAAATCTTAGGTCATTTATTAGCATAAATTGTGATCACAGCTTCATTGCACGGTAGTGGTTAAACAATCTCACCTCATATAAAGCAGATTGCCTATTTTAATTCCCGGTTTGGAGGTCTTTCTATGTTGCTGGCTGGATGCCAACAGTGGTGCACAGTCCGTTTTAATAGTTGTTTTGGGAAAACAATATTGTGGCATTTCCAATGCACACAATGAGCTACCATATAGTACATTTTTGACAAATAGTACCAGCTTTGCTAAGTAAGAAGTAAGGCGATAGACTCTATTTCTAGTGAGTAACTCAGACTTTTGTGTATTTGTCTGTATATGGCCCTCATTGCAGTATGTTTGGCCACTTCTGGAGTAGAATCCGTGAGTTCTTTAAGTGTATGTGTTTTCACTGTGACCAGCCCATCACAGAACAAACACAAACTTATGGATAAGTTAGAGTTAGATCTTAACATACCAGTAAGTATGTGTTTGGATTGTGGTGGATAGAACCTGGAGAAAATGTGCATTGGCACAGGGAGAACGTGCAAATTCCACAAAGTGAGACCTCAGTCTGGAGTCAAACAAGAGCTGCCCTCGCCATGAGACGACTGGATAACAGCTACGCTGTGTCATTGTTTGTTGGAATACTAACAGTCTAAATACTGGCAGTCTTCTGCACATAGATATATAATGTAGACTAATTTCACATATTGAGCCTTTTGTTTCTACTCTGCTGTTTTAAAAGTGATATATGGTCAAGATGCAGGGCACAGCTGTGGACTTTAGTGATGGGTTAAGTTAATATATGACTTCAATTGTTCCCTCTCTCTCTCTCTCTCTCTCTGCGTTTCCCTCAGCAGCGGCTCTGATGAGCAAGTCCCTGACCAACGTGTCGGCCGTCTGTTATCATTCATGCTGAGCATCAGGAAACCCGCTGACCTCGTTCACGCTGCAGCTGCTTTCCTCCGTGGAGGCCATCAGTAAGCATCTGCTCATTGCACAGATTGCCCTTAGCAGCACGGCAGCGATTTGTGGAGGTCGTGGAAGCATAAATGCATTTAGGAATCAAACATTTATTCACAAATCCCCGCGGGTGCTGTGATCTTGTAACGGTCTCTGCTGGTTTATCCGTCCAGTGATCGTGTCCACGCAGCCCAGTGTGTGAGAGTGCTCCTGCTGCCACTCGAGATCACGACCGAACACAATCTCCTGGACGCAAAAGCTGCAGGTGAACGCATGCAAACACTTCTGAAAGTAAACCAAACTGTTCGTGGAGCATTATTCTCTTCATGAATGTCGTGTTCCTTCAGTGCCTGAGCACCGATGTTCAATGGCAGAGCAGCTGAAGAGCAAAACCTCCTGGACCTCCATAATCTGTATCTGTCTGACGAACACGCCGCAGATCACACTCATGGTAAGTGACAGAAGATTGCCTCTGCTTCTTTGAAATATTATAAAGACTTAACGTGTTCCTGGTCTTTCCCTCAGGATCCAGAGTGTCTCCCCTGTTCCCCAGCTATGATCATCACTGCCGTTCTCGCCGTACTGAGGGTCTGCAGTGGAGGCTCGTCCTCTTCACTCGGTGGCTGTACTGAAGCTTTCAGGAATATCGTTGGAAATGGGAAAGTCCAGAAATGTGGTCTGGAGACTCTGATGGGTCTCAGTAACAGCCCAGGTAAAACAGCGAAATAGTCATGGTTTCACACACGGCAGCAGCTAACGAGGATGAGTCTGGAATCAATTTACAGATGCTCAGTAGCCTGAGCGCTATTGGAAAAGGTTTCCCGGACACTACAATCATGAGAAAGTGGGGCTTAAAGGATCAAAAGCTAAGAGATTATTTTTGAGAAAGGATGAGCTGAGAGGTGCATGAAGGGCCAGTGTAATCTAAATAATGATTCCCCCCCCCCCCCCCCCCAACTTTAAGAGCTCTCAAAAATAAGCGCTCCTCACAATAAGCTAAATGAGTTCTCTTGATATGTAAAGTTTAATGAGAAAATGGCTTAATACAAAATCAAACATTTAAAATCAATAGAATGGTTTAATTTATATAATTTTTTTCTTGTTTGTGTCTTTCAGGTGTGAAGCTCAAGTTGAATGAAGTGGTCACTCTTCTGCTGCAGCATCTGGAAAACCCTGATTCTGAGCCCACTGTGAGTTTATGTGTTTTAATGAGTGAAAACGACTCATGAAAAACATCACACCCATGGATTTCTCATGTGATTTCTAACCTGCTGGGTGCATTTGGGTATAATAGCATCTTTTTGAGCTCAGTCCATACATCCATCAATTTTCTGTGACTCCTTGTTTTTCCCAGGTGCTCCATAAGTCCTACCAGACCCTAGTTAAGTGGATCAGTGTTTGCAGAGACGTCTCTTCTATAACAGAGCAGCTCAGACAAGGTAAATCTCATCTCCAGCGCTTCCTTTTCTCTGTCAGAGATCCAAACGTGCAGCACAAATGTGATCGTACATGTGTCCCGCGTAGATCTTCTCAGGGTCGTGACGAAACGTGTGTGTGACATGCGCTGGGAGGTGAGAGACTCGACCCTGGAGTTCCTGGGGCACCTGGCCGGGGTTCATGTCAGCCAGACGTCGGCTGAGCAGGACTGCAGCGCGTCGGAGGCTCTGCTGGGCGGCTGCAGCTGCACCACTCCCCTCCTGAGGGAGGCGCTGCACGATCCGGAGGGTTACGTCAGAGCCAGTGCTGTCTGTGCACTGGCTCAGACACTGACATGCAGCTGGCAGCAGGGGGCAGCACTCACTCAGGAACAGGTAGGCAAAGCTTGTTTTTCCTCCATCAGGCATCAGGAGCACAACTACAGGGAGGAGTTTACTGTGAA
Source organism: Lipophrys pholis (assembly GCF_963383615.2). Classification (NCBI taxonomy): domain Eukaryota; kingdom Metazoa; phylum Chordata; class Actinopteri; order Blenniiformes; family Blenniidae; genus Lipophrys; species Lipophrys pholis. Next base: position 28,286,652 of record NC_137628.1, read on the forward strand.
ACAGCAAAAACAAAGTGTAAACTATTAGAATTATATTTCTTTTCATACAAAAACTATCCTTGGGAAAAATCTCTCGGTTGGCCACAATCATGTTGCATTCAAACTATTGATCACATTTTAATTAATGTGTGTTGCTATTTACAATTAGGAAGCAATGAAGTACAGTTACACAATTATAATCAAGTAGTATATTTGTAAATTTGCACCTACACCATGTGATCTAATTTGTTATTTTTAAAGAAGCCTTGACTGATCATGCTCAATATCACACGTTCATACCTCTGAGCTACATTTTTTTAGTCAATAAGTTAATTTATTTACCATTGTGTTGTCATTAAAGACTTTACTGAAGATAAATTGATTAGAAGAGTCACTACTGATAATGCAATACATTAATACGTGAATATATGATAAATTAATTTGTGTGAAAAAGGAACAAAATGTTTATATTTGCAAATATTTTGGAATTTTCTACATTCAGTATTGGAAACGTAAAATTCTGACACTCCTGTTTTCTTACTTGGGATACAGATAATGTTAATACTTTATTTCATCACACCAGAGTCACTTGAGCTCTTTTGTTAGTTTTTTTTCTTCTGTTTTCATCACTGATACTATAAACCTCTAATGTCTTTGTATGTTTTTTGAGATGTTCCACCAGCTAATTCTTTGTTTAGGTTATTTAATGTGGGGAGATATAAGTTCGGTGAGAGCTTAAACGTAAAAGTAAAACTAAACTATTTGATAGATTTCATCAGATTTCTACTATATAACCAGATGAATAACTTCATTACAGCAAGATTTCACCATGTGACTCATTTCTGAACTAGATTGTCCAGTTTGATCTGTGAATTTCTGTTTTGTCGCACGATGTGAGGGGAAGTAACATAAATAAAATCTTAACTTCTGTGTCTCTCCAGACTGAAATTGTGGGCCGCCTGCTGCAAATCCTCTCCGAGGACAGCGAGGGATTTTCCAGACGAGCTGTGGTGTGTTACTTCATCGCCTGGTTCTCCTCACACTCCCCTTCATCCTCACTCCCCTCGCCCTCATCCTCTCTTCTCAGGCGCTCCGTGCGCTCAGTCCTTTCGCGAGGCAGTGCCGATCTGGACTGGGAGGTCAAAGTTCACACGCTTCAGCTGGCCGAGCTGCTGCTGGCTGAAGCTTTTTCAGGTCGCTGGGGTCAAACCGGGAGTTTGGCCGGCCCTCCAGCCCCTCCACACCCATACGCTGTGACTTGTGACCGGGCTTGCACTCCCCACACACACACCAGGACACACACGGAGGGAGTGGAGTCAGACTTGGTCAGTGCGTTGAGCAATATGGTCGATCAGGGAGTCATCTCAGCATTGTTGAGCAGTCTGGTTGACTGTGACAGACCTGTGGGGGTGAAAGCCTGTCGTTTGCTGATCGCACTCAGAGACACACTTTGTCCATCGTCACAAGGGGAAGTGGATCCAACCGTCGCCGTGGCGACAGTCACCTTTGAACTTCCCGGTTGTGGATGGGCCGGAGAAATTAGAAAACTACTGACGATGAAGAATCGGACTGAAGAGGCAGACGCCGCTACGCCGAGAAGCTTAAACGGAGTAGATGGGACAGAGAGTGTGTGTGTGAGTGTGTGTGAAGTGTTGAGGTCTCTGCATTTAGACGAGAGGCTCGGAATCCTGACTCAGAGCAGCGACCATGTCCAGAACTCTCCGTTGTCGCTGCTGCAGGACATTCTGACTGCAGGAGCGTCCCACCGTCAGACGGACGCGCAGCCAGGAGAGGAGGTCATAGTGGACTGCTACTAACACGCATGCAGACACACCAACACGGTGCCTCCAGTCATGAACACACACTTGACCGACGTCCTCATTGTGGTTGTAATGTTTTTATTCACACAGTGCTGATGCATTCACATTGTTTCTGTTGACTTTGAGTCATACAGAGAACTGGGATTTTATACTTGAAACAAGCAATACAGAACATATCCATAAAATAATTGAGAATTATGAATATATGATTTCTGAAAGGTCGCTCGGTTGTAGAAAAAGTTGGATTTTTTTTTTGCATCATTATTGCATACTTTTTTTTTCTGCATAAATATTGTTTTGTAAAATGCTACATTTACAATTTTTATATTTTCTCGATTACATAGTATTTTATCTGTCCTAGAACTAAATAAATTATTAATTAGTTTTTTCATATGAATCACACTTTTCTTTGTACTTTGATTTACGACAATTAAAAAAAGGAGAAAACTATTTGAAAGAATTATACTGAGTCTTTCATTGAACAACTTCTGACTGATCTTCGGCAGCTTTGTAGTATCACAGATTACGTTCAGTTCTAAAATGAAAAGCAAAATACTTCTTCAGTCCATAATCAGATACCAGGTCAAAAAGTGAAAGCTGACGATGAAACTTTTATATGGCTGCAAAAAGACCAAAGTTTTCACACATTAATTTATAAAGCACCTGAGATTGTGGATTCAAACAAATTGATTATTATTTATTTATTCTTTTTTATTGTCAGGTGTTTGTGCAGTGACTTAAAAATAAAACAATCCACCACAAAATTTCTGCTTAATAAAACTTACTCTTCCCTTCCAGGTCATTTTCATCAAAGTGTCTCAGAATTCTGAAAATATAATAATTATGAAGGGAAAGTTTATATCCGTCACTAAAGGCCAAAGTTGATATTTTTACAGTGTTTTTACTGTAGTTATTAGTACTCTGATGGAGTTCTATAATAAGTGATAATATGACAATAAATAGAGATATTCATTGTTTCAGTCATATATTGTCGGTGGCCTCCTGTGATACAATTTCCAAGCACTTTTCCCCAAAATGTTAAATCGCTGGTTTGACTTTGCCTCATAACGACTGAACACAGATGCAGAGTATTTAACTGCATCTCCTGCTTGTTTAGGCACATGCCCACTGTCGTCTCCGTGTTGTTTCACACCTCCTGCCCATTCAGGTCATCCGGGGCTGAGAGTGGTCGCTGCCATTGACCTGCATTCAAATGGAGTGTTTTACAAGCGAAACCATGTTCGCAAACATCCTGGCTGACACTGGATCTGATGTCCCACTTGTATTATTATTGATTCTGGCAGAAAAGCTCTTAGCTCACTGTAGCTGTAAGGTAGTTGGTTTAGTTATTGATCATCGCTCAGAGGTGTTTACAGAAATACAAACTCTTATATTATCTAGTTATCTAGTATTATCTTTCTGAATATCTCTTGAGTGTCTTCAATACAAAGAAGCTTCTCCAGACTCCTGGTCAGAGAATATTTACTCCCCCAACAGTTTGGGGGAGCAAATGCTATTCATGCTGAAGATACAAGCTATATCTATAAACATTAGTTATTTATAGCAGCCATTCATCCAGTCATGGAGTCTGTTGTTGCCACAGCTGATCCAAGACTTTGTGTGTTTAGCAGAAGTGTGACCCACACAAAAACACACATTGAACAAATGGATGGATGTGCTCTCAATCAAAAACTTGTCTTCCAGCGTGCATGAATTTCTTTAAGATGAAAGACCCTCAGTGATCCTTGCAAGACCCTTTTTTACTCCACTCCACCAATCACTTGAGATTATTGGAAGTGCTTGATCCAGAGTTTCTTCCTATTATGCATAAAGGACATCTGCAGAAAAATGCCCGAGGTATCAGAGAAAGGGCCTGATGCGATCTACCTGCAACATCCACAGTTCTCTGACATCAACAGATCACAGAATCACAATACCCGAATGAATAAAGACTAAATCAGGACAGAATAACCTGAACCCAAACTTTGTTTTCTAAGGACTGACTGAAAACCCCCCTACATGGTACCGTCACATCACTGGGCAGCTCCTTCAGTGACAGGCTTCTCCACCCGCGGTGTCTGAAGGAGAGACACCGCCGGTCCTTCCTCCCTGCTGCAGTCAGACTCTTCAACCGAGCCTGCTCCCAGTAGACCACTGCACACCACAACCGGACATTATCACTCCACTCCAACTGGGCAATAAGTGGTGCTATAACTATAATAATCTATAAAAACGTACTTACTATGTAAAATACATCCACCCCCATATTCTGTACATGTCCACACTTATAGGCACTGTGTGCATATTTTTTATTATATTGTATTTTATCTGCTTTTTTTAGTTTCTGCTATGTGTGCTTCTTCTCTTTACTATCCTGTTGTACCACTGCAAATTTCTCCACATGTGAGATAAATAAAGGGATATCTTATCTTATCTTATCTTAAAACAATCAGTTATTACTTCACACACGTTCGATCACACAGAAGATAAGAAAAGAATCCAAAAGGTCTAAAACAACCGTATACTAAATAAGAAGAGGAGATAGGCTGTCCAAAAGGATCTGTGTGACTGACTCATTCTGCCATTCACAAATGTTGATGTGGGTATATTAAAATCACAGTTTAAAACATTTGTGGGTTTTTGTTTTTTCTGATAAAAGGCCTGCGTTACTATCTATTTGAATCCATTCATGAGGGACCAAACGAGTTCATTCCAGAAAAGAAGGCGGCCTAAAAAAAAAAAGCGGGGCATTGCTTATAGCTCAGATGTGACAAGAGACGTTTCCAAAAGCTTCAGTGGAGGCGCAACATCAGGAATTATGAGGATCAGTAGTTTCATCATCCCACTGATGAAATCATGATGAAGAGAAATAAGTGGAGCAGAGAGCTATAATTAACTTTCATCAAAACACACATTTTTAGAACTGAATTTATTGGATTTGCAGTGGAGCTTAATGAAAATGAGTGTTTGTTATAGTGATAAATGAAAATCAGAAACCAATTGTAATGGTCATAGAACAGCTGCACTGCAGGAGGTTTTCTTTGTTATGCATCCCAGTTAGTAACGACATCGAACAATATGAAAAACACCAGGAAGTCTGGCATTAACTCAAAACTGAAAAACCATTTGCACTCTACATGTTTAATAAAATCAGCATTTTAATTTTTCAAATGTCCCTAAGGTCAACTCTTCACAGTCTGTTCATAAAAAAAAGTGTTTTATCTAAGATATTCACGATTTAAAAATCACAAGATTGTATTTCAGCCTCAGAGTCACAAAAACAAAATGATATGATGATGATGGATGTTCACTTCGTTTCATCTGCTGAGAATGTTTATAATACAACTTCCACTTTCACTCTAAAATGTTTACAGTCTCCCCTTATAATCCTCAGTCGTATAAATGCATTGTCCTGTGTGTGTGTGTGTGTGTGTGTGCTAATCCAGTCCGTGTGTGTTTGTGTGTTTCACTTTCTCTTTGCTTCTCTTTTCTTTACTGTAAATCTGCCTGAGTGACAGATGTGTGCAGCGTTTCTAAATGATGTATTGTACATGTGGCTCAGACGTTTACTCACGTCTCGGTACCGACATCAGGTCCTTTTAGCTCTGTAAAGGCTGAACACCAGACATTTTGATTGCGAGAGTTAAGTGCGAAACATCTATTGACTAACCATTTGGATCACATGGTGCATGGTATTGATTTGATGTGGCTCCGTGAAAACATATGTGCTTTTTAAGGCAGACTTAACAAGCTTAAAACTCTTCACTTCAGAGTCACGAAAGAGTCTGTTAACTGTTTCTCCAAGTCCTGCTTTGACGTGTTAATTTAAGAAACTGTCATTGGGCTCTATTTCTGGTGCTTTTTTAATTCCTTCTCTGTGTCTGGCTATCACTTGATCACTTGATTTCCCTGGTGGGAGTGAGCGTCATTAAAACCTGAGAGTTTTTGTGGTATGTGTGGACAGCATGGATGGAGACGAGGATGAGGAGGATGAGGAGGATGAGGAGGACCTCGGGTTTCTCCACGTGTTCACACGCTGCCTAACATGGTCACATGGCCGACCGGGGGGACACACGCGCAGAGAAAGCTCTGCTCATTAACTAAAGAGCAGGATGAAGGGCCTCGCGCACACACACACACACACACACACACACACACACACACACACACACACACACACACACACACACACACACACACACACACACACACACACACACACACACAGAGTGATTATCCCATCCCGCCACAGAGCATCCTCTCACTGCTCCGCTCACTCTTTGTCTCTCCTCATTCATGGAGTGAAGCAGTTGTCGGAGCTCGAGCTTCTCCTCTCTCTCCGGGTCCAGGATGGAGGCTGTGGCTCTTTTCTCCTTCACAGCATCCGAGGCAGACGAGATCAGTTTTCAGAAAGGAGACATAGTCAAGGTGAGCGGGGTGGTGGTTTTTGACAGCGTGAACTTTTTTTTTTTGTTGCCTTTCTGCATGTTCATGTGGTGTAATGGTGCGTGTGCATGTGTATTGTAGGTGACAGAAATGGAGGATGATTCTTGCTGGTTCACAGCAGAGATCCACGGGAAGCGTGGCTACGTGCCTGAGAACTACATTTCCGTCCTCCCACATCCGTAAAGAGATAATCTGTCCACTTGCGAAGCTCAGAAAGAAAAAGGAGAAAACAGGCTTCATGTGATGATATTTGAAAGATTATGGATTCAGATTGTTGTATTTAACGTGTTCATCAGTGTTTGTGGCTCCTGACTTTTTAGAATTTACACAAAAAGTGACTCTTTAAGTACTGCACTGTGTGAATTCCATAGTCTTTGCATCCTACAGAACTTGACTAAGTTGAAAAACAACAAAGTCTTTTAAACTCTTGTGTCCCATTGGTATCGTTTTTGGGGTCTGTAACACAATATATTATGAAACACTGATTCACATAACTAAGTTTGTGAAAGATATACTTTAAAGGAAAGATAAAAAAAAAAGGTGTAATTCATGTGCCCGTGTGTGTTCTCGTATAGGTGGTTTGCAGGACCCGTATCAAGGCTGGAGGCTGAGCAGCGGCTCCGCTGGCAGGACACTGGAGTGTTTCTGGTGAGGGACAGCGAATCAGCTCCTGGAGAGTTTTCTGTCTCTGTTAGGTCAGTGAATGCACCACACACACACACACACACACACACACACACACACACACACACACACACACACACACACACACACACACACACACACACACACACACAGATCAGCATCAATCTGTGAAAATCTCACCATGGTTAAGAGGTTGATGACAACGTTTCCTGTGTCCTTTAGTGCACCAGTTAAATCTGCAGCTCAAACCCGTCCGTTCATATTTGTATATTTGTATAATCCACCATTGTGTTGTTGTGTCTGAGGCATCTGCTGGCATGCATCATCTCCTGCACTCAGATTGGCCGGTCCAACGAGGAGCAGGGCTTGAAACACACAGGCACATCAACCTCTTTGCAGCTGGATGTGTGTTTTCCATCTCAGCGGGCACATTAGCAAGTTACAGCATCCACGTGTCTTCCAGTGTGTGTCAGGGTTGGTGGAGTGGAGAGTCATACTATTTAAATATGTTCTACGGGAACCCGTCGCTCTAAAAATATCACAGCCGCAGACTCTGTGTGTGTGTGTGTGTGTGTGTGTGTGTGTGTGTGTGTGTGTGTGTGTGTGTGTGTGTGTGTGTGTGGGTGTGTGTGTGTGTGTGTGGGTGTGTGTGTGTGTGTGTGTGGGTGTAATTTGGGTCAACGAAATGAAGTAGGGGACATTTAATCACTGAGGGTGAATTAGATGAGTTCAATAATCGGGGCATTGCATAACACCGCACAGCCTTTTAATTAAACACAGGTACATTATGTAATTGACACATGGCACAGAAATATAATGTATGGACATATTGTGTACACATTAATGTTGTAATACACATCTGTCTGCCTGCAAGGGTTGAGCGGTAAGAGGGGACCTCTGTGCTACACACTGCTATGTAAAGTGATCATTAGAGGGTGACTATGGTGAAGTAAAGCGCGTGTGTGTGTGTTTGTGTGTGTGTGTGTGTGTGTGTGTGTGTGTGTGTGTTCCAAGCCCCTCATTCTGATCAGCAGAGCTTTAGAGGCACTTTGTCGTGATTTACAGGGGCAACATACATTATAAAACAGGAATGAGCCATCCTGCAAGCAGAGCTTTAGCGGCCTTTCAGATGGACATTAATGCCTTTTCCTAGAAAACATGCTCCAAAATAGTTAAACCAAATAAACACAATGCAGACTATTCATCTTAGCGTCGCCTCTGCTGGACTTTCATTACATAAAGTGATGCACAGAGAGATTTGGGGAGCAGCAGGCCAGATTATGGCTTTACTGTTTATGAAACACTTTAATTTTTTTTTAAATGGTTTCAGAAAGTTGTGGCAACCATCTGATGAGGGGTGAAAACTTGATGGGACGTCGACATTTAAAGGAATGATGATACTGCTGCAGTCCAGCCAAAACGGAATCAAACAAACCATTGATTGTTTTAGAAAACCACATATCAACCTCTATGCATTTAGTATGTTATAGTATATTTTATGCTCTAAAACATGAACATTTGTTTTGATTTGTTTTGCGCAGGTACATAGTTTTTATCTGTGAGCTCAGGCTCTAATTAGTAAGTTAGTAAAAGATTCAGGTGTTGAAGGAAAACTCCAGTATTAATAAAGAGTTACATGTATATATAGAATAGAATAGAATAGAATAGTTCTGAGTTCCCAACTGAATTAAGAAGTACAATTAGGTCTTTCAAGAACAAAAAACAAAGTACAGCAGAAAACATTGTTCTTAACACCTCAGTTCATAATGTATAAAAGTAATTTGCATAGTACAAAAAAGATCATGTTTCTTTCTTTGCTTCATTCTATTCACCTCATAGTCAACAACGATAAAAGTTAATGTCTGGATTTGCAAAACCAACATTTCAAAGCTCAAACCATTTTTTTCAACATCTTATACAGTTTTTCCGACTGCGGGTTGCTGGGCCTTCAGCAGATTATAACTGGCTGCAAGTGGAGGAAAGGGAGAGACAGACGTGCCAGCAAGTGGAGAATTACCAATTTATCCCCATAAAACATATTTATTGGAAAGTGGGAAGAAAGCAGAGTGAGAACATGCAAACTCAACACAAAAAGGCCTCAAAGGCGAGACTCTAACTGAAGATCATCTTGCTATGAAGTGAGACTGCTGATCACTAGAATCCTGCGCAGGCCCTAAAACTGCACGGAAGTATATACCATATATTATAAGTACACAGTTTGTGATTTACAATATAAAGAGCTGCAATTTTTTGTTGGAAAGTATCAGTAGAGCTTATCTTGTTCTGATACTTTTCAGATTTACCTCAGGATACGTTGTCGTCTTTTCAAATGATTTAGTGAGATTTAAAAAAAATGTTTTTTTAATGAACGTCACTTTTAGCTGTACTCTGCTAACAATAGTATTTTTCATCTCTTCGTAACTAAAGTTCATGAGGGACTGGAGCCAGTCTGAAGTGCTGAGGAATGAAAGAGTCTCCACAATGGACGTGGTTAAAGGATTATACACGATGGAAAAGAATACTTTCTCCATAAGAAATGGAACAGACTTTTTCAACAAATGGGAAAAGTGGATTATGTTTTTTTCAGAGGAAGAGGATCCTGCCTTCCTGAGACTCCATATTTGTTTTGTTCTATGTTTTATTTTTGTTGTTTATGATGTAAAAATGCGCAACATAAAATGAAGAGTTACAAAAAAAAAAAAGAAAAAGTCTCCACGAGTTGGGAGTGTAAAGACGAATGCACACCCGTTCACCTTTCCCGTTCTCCCTTATCCACCGCTCGTGCTTTGCAGCTACGGTGACCGGGTGGAGCATTTCCGGGTGCTGGAGGGGGGCGGTCAATACGGCATCTGGGACGAGTCGTTTTCTTCCCTGAACCGGATGGTGGATTTCTACAGGACTCACAGCATCGCCGTGGACAAAGTGATCTGCCTCAGAGACCCTCCCTCCTCCCCTCACCTGCCCCCACACCCGGGGCGTAACCCCTACCCCAACCCTTACAGAAGCAGCTCCCAGGAGTCCATCCCCTCAGCCCGCCTCCACTCCCACCCCGCTCACCTGGAGGCCCCCCAGCGTCTGAAAGAGCCAGTTTTGGAGGTACGTCAACACATGGTTTCCTCAGTGAACACATCACTCTGTTAAATACAACTCTTTTTTTTAAAAAAACCAACAGAAACCTCGTCTGGCGCACGCTCTCTGCGACTACACCCCCCCTCAGACCGCCCACCTCCACTTCCGGCGGGGGGACATCATCGACCTGCTGGACTGCTCAAGCTCCCTGAGCTGGAGGGGGCGCTGTCGAGGCCGGGTAGGACTCTTCCCGCCGGACTTCGTCCAGCCGCTTTATCACTGACGCCATATCAGAGCTTCGTTACTGCGGCGACTAATCCAGAGACTGACATGACCAACAAACACAAAACTATTTTACAATTGCTGTTAAAAACCAACTTTGTTACCCGTTTTCGTGTGGTTGATGGGATGTCGTCTGCCAAAGCTGCAGTAGCTTCAATGTTTTCACAAGAGATTCCCGTTTCTCTCAATGCTCTTTTCACAAGCTGTTGAGTAAGACTTGGAGGAACAGAAAAGACCAAAACTGCCATATGATGAGGAACTTTGAAGTATTTAACTCAACTAGGTGTGTTTGGCATTGGACCAAAATGGGCTCACCAGACCTTGAGGCCATGTGCTGCTCTGTTTGTTTTCAGTCTTTGAAATTTCTTTTTTTTCACCCACATCTTTAAAAACTGAACCTTTCTTCACTCTCGCTTCTCAACTGTGACGATTTATCTTCTCAATCTGACATCATAATCAAATGTATATCAATGTATTTTTTTGCTCATCTTGGCTTCTTCGTGTTTTCATATTTCCATTTGTGTGATAAAGAGAAATAAAACATCCAAAATTGTAATGGTGAATATTACAGTCGCAAACACTGAGTCAACCTTTATGAGCTATCCTATCTATCATCTTTTCTCTGACGGTTTGTCATGAATCTATGAATTTGCATTGAAAGTGTGTTTTGTGTTTGCTCCTCACACCTTCTGTTTTAAATGAACCTCAATTGTACAGCAGCTGAATAAAGAGATTTTCTCTGGTTATGAATATTTGCATCCTGCATTCATATGTTGGACGCTTTTGAGCTTTTATGTACACAAATGTGTTGATTCATTTTCATATCTCTTGACTCTAAAAAAACACACACAGAATGTATTATTATCATTACTATATGGACGCATTCAGAGCAGCTCTCTCATGTGAAGTGGTCATGTGTGATGCATTGCTTCTGTTCCACTGTTAACAACTCACAGAGCAGGAAAGCTTGAGAAACTCTGATTTATCATAAAATCATAAACAAGCACAAGAACACACAGTAAATCCCTGTCATACATATAAGGTCATTAACAGAACTACACAGTGAATATCAAGAATGTAATCTCAACACAGATTTCTAAGTCAGAAACAACCTAAAACACACGGATCAGCAGTGTTTCCCATCTCCTTCGCTGTTCATGTCTTCCTGATCCGACACATAACACGCAGGACAGTGGTCGAGGTGGGAAACAATGTCATCGAAAAGATTTTCTTAACATACAATTTTAATTAATCTTTAAGACCAAAACAATATGTGATGCCACATAGTTCAGAGGTCATGAACTAACTGCAACTTCACGCCAGCTTGTGATGTTTTGACTGCAATAATGATCACATTTGAGGAAAATCTATTTTATTTGAGGCACTAAATAAAAACTGAAATAAAACGAATATTTGTTTTGTACATTTAACTCAAGGTTAAGACTGATGATTGGATGCTGCTTCACTGAAATGGACTCAAGCTGAACGGTACTACAGACAGCATGAAGGATTGTGTAAATGAGACACTCTCTTTAGGAAAAATACAGTTAAGTTAAGACATCAACATGGATGATTCCTTCTTTTCCTCATTATTGCTTATTTTGTAGTGAATTGTCAAAAACATTTCTGATAACCTATCATATATTCGAAACACTGAAGCCAGGATTTCAACTGACGCAAAAATAAATCCTCCCACTGCTTGTGTAACACTACAAACGACCCGTATCTTTTATTCTAGATTATATCGTCATTTTATCCGCCGAACAAGTTTTTATTACCCACATCATCTTCCTACATCAGCAAATACCTCTCATTTTATGTCCCAAGAAGAAGAAGCATCAGATTACTTTGAGACCGTCAGTTTCTGTTGTCATGGCCTCAAACTGCAATCCTGTGAATCGATTACAGTATCAAGTCTAACATGCACGTTATATCATAATATTATGATGCACATATAGACGCAAATACAAATGTTGTATGTAATAAAGTATAATTAAAGTGATTCTGAACAGATTCAGCTGAGTTGTGTACTCCTGTTCTGTCATTTTAAAAGTGGATGGTACTGAAAACATGAGACCCCTTTAGAATTAACAATATGTGTGTTTTCCCAGCCTGATGCACAGCAGAGCGATTCGGTGGAGTTTCCTGTTGGTGTGGGAGTGACACGAGTTCAGCATGAAGGTGCGGCAGGACGTTAAATGTGATCCTCCACTCAGGCAAAGTACGCGTAGAGAAAAATGTTAATGCTGACGAGGAGAATTGCGTTGCAGCAGCAGAACCTGGACCAGAAAACACTCTCTCTGATGGTGGGAACTCTGGGAGGGGGAGCCTCCTCGGATCGCCGCATAGCTGAGATGCAAAGACTCGCCCCCTGAGCACATGTCATCCGCCGGGTTGGCTCTGTGCCTACACACACACACACACACACACACACACACACACACACACACACACACACACACACACACACACACACACACACACACACACACACACACACACACACACACACACACACACACACACACACACACAGGAAGTTACCCAAACATGATGCGTGTCTGTGGCTGACTGCTATTAATCCAACATTCAGAGGTTTTACCCTGAGAGCTGCGGTGGCTGACTGAGGACACTTTGTGCAGAGAAATCTCTCTCGGCGGCTCCTCCGTTATTGTCCACCAGGTCAGGTTACACACCTGGGAGGGAAGAACGACACTATTCAAATAGTTGACACCCAACTAAGCAATTACATTGTGGCATGAATGACCTAAATCACACAACACGTGAGGCTTTGTTGACAGTCTCTTAACTTAAGTGCAATACCCATTTTGCTAAGCACAAAAACTTGTCTTGATCCTTCACAAAGACAAAACATTTGCTTACTACAACAATTCCTCCTGCATTAAAGTATATACAAAGAACTCTCTGATTTTGTACAGAGGTTTGTTTTGCAGCTCATGGTTTCCACCAGTTTTCTGGTTCAGCGAGACAAGCAGGAATTATTGTGTTTTCATTAAACTCAAGCAGGCAGCACATTGACCCAGTTTTGTTATTCATCTACATCACATTCATGAAAACTGGTTTCACAAGTTGAAATTCACTGAAATGTAAAATTAATCAAGTAAATCGTTTTTCACAACTTCTTTCAGGTTCACAGTAGCTTCAAGTCTTGACGAGGTGTGTGTGTGTGTGTGTGTGTGTGTGTGTGTGTGTGTGTGTGTGTGTGTGTGTGTGTGTGTGTGTGTGTGTGTGTGTGTGTGTGGACAGATATGAGTAATATATGAATGTCCGTCTAATTTGCTTGGATATGTGTGAACCGTGTTTCTTCAGTTCTCATGTTTACTGTTTGAGTTCAAACTCAGGCTAGGTGAGACTGATGAGTCACTGGATCTACTGAACCTTCAAATATGAAGCATTTAGCTTTTCCCTCTATTATGCGTAACAATAATTGTTCTGTCCCGAGGGATTGCGCTCCACCGTCTGCTGTTGATCTTTTGGATTTGCAGCAGATAGGCAGGGCCTTTTCGACGGTCTCTAAACACGGAGCCCATTCTTTACATAATCCATTCTCAATGTACAGCTGCCTGTTGTGTCACCTCGGCGTCATCCCTGCTATATTTTAGAAGATAACATTACAACTGTGCTTAATGCACGATCCTAACTTCCCAGGTTGTTCTGTTATTTATTACAGACGTGTGTACACACCTGCTCCGGGCTGGGCGGGGGCGTGAGCAGGGATACTACGGTAACTACAATAGCAGTGAGCCCACAGAGCAGAATGGCGAAGTGGAGGTAGTGGACGCCGCGCAACACCATCGGCGCCAAATCCTCCACGCCACATCTGGGAGGGGGGAAAGCGAACTCCAGCACCATCCTGCACACGCCCACCACCAGACCCACCATCAGGCCCCAGAATGCACCCTGAAAGCACAAAAAAAAAAAAAAAAAAAAACCACATTCCTGTTACATCACGGGCTTTTCTAATAAACATGCCGAGCTTCTCCCTCCGGCTGCAGGCAGCAGTCTGACGCCCGGAGAGGCTCCGGGTCACGGCTGGGTGTGTCGCGCTCATGAAACGCTCTTCACTTTCCCACTGTGATAATCTGTCACCTGCATGTCACTTCTCAATTATTGTAAGCGTACAAACGTGCACAGACTTAAATACCTCCGTGTCTCCTCTTCTGTTCCACCTTCAGGAGAGAATGTGGCCCGAGCAGTTTGAACTACACCGATGAATTAACTATCAACTCGTCACTCAGAGCGAACGTCTGGAGACTTTAACTCAGATAGACAGACAGACAGATAGATAGATAGATAGATAGATAGATAGATAGATAGATAGATAGATAGATAGATAGATAGATAGATAGATAGATAGAGAGATTCAAAGGTTCCACGTGTCTTGTTTCCATGACAACAACACTGTGTTGTCGACATGGTATCAGTAACACCCGACCTTTGACCCCATGTGTCACAGATTTATCTTATCATGTGATAAAACTCACACCTTCTGCATAACGGCACGAGTGAAACTTTCTCAGTGGCTTTGCTTTTTGTTGGTATATAAAGAAGTGAAAATACAGTTGTTTGGTGGCATCGATGATTAAAACGTCTTTCCTCTGCTGCTATTTTATACTTTCGTCATTGCATTTCTATGTGTACTGAGAGATGCAGCTAAGAGCAGCGTGCTGCAGAATGAAGTTTACCAGGTAAACATTTGTTAACGTTTTCTAATTAGCAAAACAAGTCGAGTTCATGCTGATGGAAAAGATCCTCTGTCAATATCTTTGTGTGTAAACAGCTGCATGATGATTATAAGTTTTGGCCTGTGGGATGGCAGTTTAAGGAAATGTTTAACAGACAGTAAAATGACTTCATTTCATGCTGAGGAGCACATGAAAGTGTGTCCCATGTGGTTATTGTTAGGACTGTTGGTTCCCTTCAGGATACAGAGAAGTCTTATTCATCAGTCTGAGGGAAAGTAGAATAACCAAATTTATACCGTATTTTCCAGAGGATAAGTTACACCTTTTGTTTTTATAGTTTGGCTGGTCCTGTGACTTATAGTCAGGGGCGACTTATATATCAAAATATACCACATGTATAACACAGCTGGTATCAAACGGTGAGCACCGATCCTTTAATGTCTTTTCCACCGAGATGATGGAGTATGAAACCTGTGGTGCTGGCTTGTTGTGGAGATGAACCAAACTTGCCACAGACGGTCATTTTCAAAACAGACAACCAAAAGGCTGAATAATTTGCCTTGCGAGAGTAAATATCTGTTCTTGGTCGAGGATTGTGTGAAATAAATTTCCAAATAAATGCGACTTATAATCCAGTGCGACTTATATATTTATTCCCTCTTCATGGTGCATTTCTTGACTGGTGAGACACTCAGGAGCAAGTTATGGTCAGGAAAATAGGGCAATGCTATGACATAACGCTACCGTGGTTAAAACTGATTTCACATAACAAAGATGATCTTTGACCTGCAAGGCGTCTAATCAGTATTTGCTTTGCAGACCTGAAGTTTAAGACTTGTTCAGCGTATAAAGTAATAAAAGACAAATAAGAAGACTTTGTAGCTTCTCTGAGTTTCTAAAATGTATTATTTGCATTACAGGAAAGTGGAAAAAAAATTGTTATTGTGGAGAAAGCAAAGGATTTTTAATTTATTTTCCAGAGCAGTTGGTAAGCAGCTTGTCAGCAGAGAGCGAGACACACCCAGGACTCACTGCATTGAAAACAAGAGGCTGGATCTTGACTGGAGGAGCAGACTGAGCTTTACTTGCTGGCAGTGAATGTTTCAACACATGTGGCGTTAGTTCCGTTACGAGGCACACTCTCCCTGCGGCCGTGTTATCTTTTACTCGGCACTGTTTATCTTCTAATAACCGCACTTTCTCACACTTTGTTATCAGACAAAACTTTTCATTCTTTAAGGTGAGTGGCCACGCGGGTCCCCGCTCAGGAAACAATAAACAATGCAGTCCATAATAACACACACACACACACACACACACACACACACACACACACACACACACACACACACGCACACACACACACACATAATAAAACTTTAAAGTGTCGGCGAGGACAAACAGTTCACACAGAGACAGAAGTTCATACGTTCGATGCCCATTAGAGAGTAAACTTTGACTATTGTTGAGTTACGTTTGAACCCAGATTCACTGGAAAAGCATTACCTGTTCATCTACATCTTTTGTAATGAATGTCAGAGAAGTTACACGCTTCCTTCTACACCTGATTAGTTACTGATTGATCCAGTCGTCACCCGAAAGACTTTAATGTCGACAGTTAGATGTTGGTGGTGGGTGGCACTGTTTCATAGTGGTTCCTCCTCTCAGCTCACACTATTGTAATATATGGACTCAATAAAGTCAATTGTTTATCCATTTGTACCTGCTCATTGGTCCTTTTCCAGAAGACAGCCAGCGTGAAGACGGCGGTGACGGGCGGAGCGAGGTAGCTCGTCACCGACTGGATGTAAACGTACAGCTGCCCGCTGTTGGCCGACTGAAGGATGGGGATCCAGATCACGCTGACAACCACCAAGATCACAGTAACAATCCTGGAACAAACACAGTCTTTTCACTTTCCCCACACACACACACACACAACGTCTTTATTAACCCTGATATGAAGCCCCGATAGCGACTCTCAGCCCTGCAGTGGAATGGTGATGAGTGACATACCTTCCAACCAGCAGCAGCTCCTTCTCAGAAGCCCGCGGCCGGTGCTTCTTCCAGATGTCCATGGTGAAGAGTGTGGAGCTGCTGTTGAAGATGGAGGTCAGCGAAGACATCAGAGCAGCCATCATCACAGCTATCATGAGGCCTCGCAAACCTGACGCACACACAGAGACACGCGCAGCTTTGTGTTGGTTTCAGACGAAACAGAAAAACAAACACATTCACAATATCTTGTTACAATCAGAGCCTTATTCTCACCACTCGGCATGAGCTCAATAACCAGTTTGGGAAAAGCGATGTTGGAGCATCCCACTTCTGCCCCACACACACGCACACACTCCTCTGGGTCAACGCAGCCGACAGTGTCTGAAACATGAAGACAAAGAACAGTGAGACACAGGAAGGGGAGACTAATAGCCTGCTCATCCACAATCCAGAAACGTTTTTGCAGTTTTTTTTAGATTTATTCGGAAACGGCTAGCAGTTAACGTTACAAAATCTAATCGATTGATCCTTGGATGATGTCAAATCATCTCTGAAAATTTCAGGCAATTCAGGTGAGTAGATTTTGCGAAAAGTTGATATTCATATAAATACAAACCAATAAATAAATAAAAGAATAAATACACGCAAACAAAAACAACCTTCTTGGCTAACTTTCCTTGGAGAAGATAATGAATAAAATAAAATTCATTGTATTGACTATGTTGTGACGGATATTGACAATCATTAAAAAATACTGAATTTCATAGAAAATATGTAGAATTACACCAAAAATACACTAAGGCCACGTTTACCCTTTGTTCCATTGGAATGAGTAAACATGATCTTTAAACCCATTAAAAAGAGAAAAACACACCTAACATGACTGTCACAGGATGTGCAGGTTGGCAAAAACAGAATAGTTTAAGTGTAATGAATTTTCTTTAGTAAGACTGAGATCGAGACACATAATAATGAACTTTTAATTAAAAGTAATCAAAGGTTAATAATTGTGCTAGGAGATCAAAAAATACAATCTTGATGACAGGGTAAACTTTTCTTTTAGGATACATTAACTAGGATCCTTAATCATTCTTTACAGTGATTAGTCATGGGAAAGTCCAACAAACCTCTCAGAAAAAAACCTGTTAAGATAATAATAGTATATTATTGATATGCTTGATTTGTTGTTTATAATCAACTTCCATTAATTTTAATCTGATTAAATGCAAAAGGCTCCAAAAAGAGAGACATGTGTTTTCATAATATAGTTATAGAAGTTTTGCTATGGCTGTTTTGTAGGTGAGGGGTAAAGTTTTAGGGTAGAAAGCCCTGAGTCCAGACTGAAGGGTGGAGCCTGCAGGATCCACTTCCTCACCAACACCAGCCACCGGACACTCCGCCTCTCTGAACCCGGTAACCGAGCTTCCGTTGTCGGATTCCAGGGTCAGACAGACCGTCTAAACTTTGTTCGCTTTCAGACCAACCCGGAGGAAATAAACCCAAGTGGAGAGCTTGACTCGATCGCCTCTGTGAGTTTTTCGACTTTTTGTTGTTTGTCTGCCGCTGCGTTTTGACGCACATCTGTGCGTCTCAGACGGATGAGAAGTGACTCGTCAGCGCAGAACTTTCTGACTCATGCGGCGTTTCAACACGTCTTAAAGCGGGTTTAAACACTTTTCTTCCGCTTCATGCTGATTCACCGGCAGACGAACACACACACACACTCATCACCCGTCCAGACGAGTCGCCTGCCTCTGTGTCTTTTGAGCCCCGCGGCTGGAGCAGCTGAGCCGGGCCGCCTCCACCAGCAGCAGCCCGGGATCCGCAGGCTGTGACCCGGCCCCCACCAGCTGCAGCCCCGCAGGCGGTGACCCGGCCCCCGTCAGGTGAGAGGCGTGGCGCAGGGCGGGGGAGCTTTGTTCCAGCTACACCTGAGTGCGAGAGGCAGAATCCGGAGCTCCGCGCACTGTCTGAGGTGTGTTTGCCCCAGATGGAAGCGCTCCCCTCCGGACGGATGCGTTCCCCGCCGCGGGGTCCCGGCTCGGCCTGAACCGTGATGACTGTTTCCCCCCAGTCCGGACTTTGACTCCTCGGAGGGGAAAGTGGGTCAGAGCGGAATCGCCGGCTAACTTTTCATTGCCCCGAGGGCAGATTATTTGGGTCATGGCGTTGTCTCAGCTCCAGTGTCTGGACAACCACCACGTCAACTGGCGCGTGAGCGAGAGCAAGCCGGAGTTTTTCTACAGCGAGGACCAGCGGCTCGCGATCGAGGAGCTCATCACCGAGGGCCGCGAGGCCTTCGCGGACTACGTCTGTAAGAACAGCGTGCGCGGGTTCCTCTCCGACTCGGAGCTCGAGCGCATTGCGCGCACGGCGGAGGCCTACCGACCCGGGCATGAGCACCACCAGAAGCCCGAGACCCCGACCAGCCCGGGGGCCCCAGAGGAAGCGGAGGACGGGGAGGTGTCACTGGAGTACTGGCCGGACCGGTCCGAGGGCTCCGTGGCGGAGCTGGATCTGGGCTGGCCCGAGTCCATCAACTACCGAGGGGTCACGCGCGTGACCGTGTACACGCAGCCTCCCGTGGAGACGCACACGCACATCAAGGAGGTGGTGCGCAAGAGCATCGCTTCAGCTCAGAAGGTAGGCAGAGGAGGATGATGATGATGATGAGGAGGGATTTCCATCAACAGACATAAACTCAAACATCTCACTGTAGTGAAAGTTTAAAAAGTTTATCTCTATGTATTAACAGTTTAATAACAGTTGATCTATTGCACCACGTCTCTACACAAAAACAATAAATATGGTTAAAATGCTTCAACTAAAGCAGAAACATGTTTTCCATGAGCGCACTACAATTATAAAACTCACATTATGAAGAGTTTCTCCAAATGAGAAGGAGCTCAAAGTCTTAAGAAGGATTTTCTTAAAAAACTTAAAATCTTCATAAAAACTAAAAACTGGAAGGTAAAACTACGATTGATTTTTATTAAAACACACATTATTGATCCAAACACTACATATATCTGCCATTTATGGTTGTGATCCATAAGTGCAGGTAAAATACTCAGTACTGAGGTGGTCTGTTAGTACAGATTGAACTCCTACTGCACCGTCTTTCTGACAGCTTTACAACATCTTGGTAACATCTTTTCAATACTTTGCTGCTTGGTGTAAAATGAAGCTCATCATCATAAACCTGTGAACTACAACGCTGTGCATGTGTGACACAGTCACTTCACTTTGCAGGATTATTCAGTCGATAATCAAATTATTCAGTGGATTATTCAGTTATTCAAGTTTCTATAATACCAGTGTGGATTTCAAGTACAAGTAACAAGCAGATTAAACGGTAGGTGCAGACATAATTAGTTTTAGTTGTTCGGTTTGGTGCAGCTCAGTAATGTTGTTTTCATTGTGCTATGTGCTGTGTCACTGACAGAATAAGGGCATTCGCCATGATTACAGCTTATAACAGCACCCTGAACCTAAAATAGGCATCTTTGCTCTGCATTTGTTCTCGTGACTTTGGTTTCTGTCTGTTTAAGAGACATTTTTAGTCCTTTCATATTCATTAGTCGCCCCCAGCCCGGCCTTGCAAACTCACATCCTGTCTCTGCATGTACCAGTCTCACACGCAGGCTACAAAGTTTTAATAAGACGAGTCTGAGCTTGACACGCCAGTGGAAAAAAATGCCCTGACGTCACTAAATAGGTCACATGACAGCACAACTCATACATCACCTTTACCTCTTCCATGGGTTGATACTGGCACGTGACCCGCTTGGTGACTCGTCTAGCTTTGCACCAGAGCCACAAAAGAAGCATTCAGACTATAATTGATTGTAATATTTTACTGCTTAGAAAGCACCATGGCTTCTCTCTCTCTCTCTCTCTCTCTCTCGCTCTCTCTCTCTCTCTCTCTCTCTCTCTCTCTCTCTCTCTCTCTCTCTCTCTCTCCCTGTGTGAAGTGATGGTTGGATATTTTCACCTCAAGATTTACTAACCATCTATTTTTTTTCTGCACCATCCTGTCATTAGTGTAGCTGTGCTGTCAGACACACACACACAGTCAGGTCACTTTACATTTGTTATCATGAGTCTGCTAAAACAAAAAAAAAAAAGGCTCCCTTGTCCCTTGCAGGACCAACTAGATTCTTGATATTCTCCTTACATGCACTCTTCATATTACACTTGATGAATGTCCAGCCTCCCGTCTGGGTGTCATAAATTTGATATTGTTGGTAGAAGCCAGCGTGAATCAAAAGAACCCACCCAGAGCAGGAAACACTAACATCGTCTGTGGTTTCCTGTGTGTGTGTGTGTGTGTGTGTGTGTGTGTGTGTGTGTGTGTGTGTGTGTGTGTGTGTGTGTGTGTGTGTGTGTGTGTGTGTGTGTAGGTGATCGCCGTGGTGATGGATGCATTCACAGACGTGGATATCTTCCGAGATTTACTGGATGCGGCCTATAGACGCAGAATCCCTGTGTACATAATCCTGGACACGGCTGCAGTCTCCTCCTTTCTTTCCATGTGTGGCAGAGCTGATATGCACCGGGGACACCTAAAGGTTTGTATATGTCACACATACGTACACACACACACACGTATACAAACACTGATGATGTTTTCATAAGCACGCAGCGTGAGCTGGTGGGATAGATGTCCACTCAAAGATAAGTATACAATAATAAAAGTTGTTATTTAAAAATGGCCCGGGTTTAGAACTGTTAATGAGAGTTTTTCACCGGGGGCACTTTTTCCAACAATACTATTACCATCCAAGGGAAACATGTGAAAGCAGAGCAGGGCTGATGAAGGCTGTCAGGCTTTTGCCTGCAGCCTTTTTAAGGTGCAGGCCCCAGCTAGTTGAGCGGCGTAGGCTGAATTTCTTTGTTATTGTTTGTATTTCAGTTCCGAACTGGTCGAGGCAGTAACAGTAAATACATATCTAGATTATTTTTTTCACTGAGAATTTTCTATGCATTTTTATGAAGGCAATTAAATTTAATTGCGTGCAAGCCCTCTTTACTTTTTTTTTTTTTGTGGTACGCTTTGCTTTCAGTTCTCCTTCTTCCTTCCTCACAGCCTAAACTGCCAGCGCTTTTCCTCTGGTTTGAGACATTCTCTTATCTGGCATCGCTGCTGTCCTTATGAGCGTTTAACGACTTGCAGTTTTCTCTTCCTGTGAGATTTCGCACACAACTTTTACCTGCAAGGCAACGCCCAGCCTAGAGCCACACCTTTATCTCATGGCTGAAGACAAACACCACAGGGTGTGTCCTGCAGGCACACACACACACACACACAAACACACGCACACAAACACACTCGCACACACACTAACATGAGATCGCAGACACTTTGGAGCTAAACATCATCTCTTCAGCGATAATGACTCCTGTTCTTTTCCCTTTCCTCAGTCTTTTGTTCACCAAAATCCTTCTTCCTGTTCCCATTAAATCCAGCACATAGTCACCGTAGACAGGAATTACCCTGTACGTGTGTGTGTGTGTGTGTGTGTGTTTGCAGAATCTGCGTGTTCGCTGCTGTGGAGGAGTGGAGTTCTACACACGGTCGGCTCAGAAGGTGCACGGATCTTTGAGCCAGAAGTTCCTGCTGGTGGATGGGGACAGAGCCATCTCTGGATCATACAGGTGAGCAGAGACGATTCCACCAAGCTTTGCTTTGTTCACCCGCTAATCAGGAACATGAACTGGGGTTAGACTCAGACAGGTTTATACCCTAGTGATGGGCGATGGGCTATTTTCAGTTTTTAACTCCAGGCAAAGCTACCAGTACATCCCAGCTTGCTCTGAATTTACAGTCCACATGGAGTTTTCTGTCCCAACTAACTCTCTAAATGTGACTTGAGCAATAAATGAATACATAAACCCCACAAGAAGTAATCGCCCTTGAGCTCCCTTCAGCTATGTGGAGCTTTTCGGTGTCTCTCAGCTGATTTTTAAATTTTTTTTGGGTAGTCAAAGGCTTGATAGCTTTTCTCAGTCATTCTCATTCTGTTCATTACGATTTGCAGCAAATAGCTTGAACAGGTCGACCACTTAGTGCCAGTCAGCAAACAAACAAAGTAAACAGCTAAATGGTGAGCAAACAAAAGACTCGAGCCGCTGCTGAATATCAGTGTCAGGTTTATAAACTGGACAGAGCGAGGAAGGAAAATGAGTGTTTTTCTGTTGGCTAATGATTTTTGGCATGATCATGTTTTGGTTTTGCACTTAAATATTTAAAAAGGAGACAATACAACTTAGATTCTCCATTATTATCCATGAAATGGCACCACACATGGTGAATCGCCAGGTTATGATCAACGGAGCGTCACACGTCAAGGCTTCAGAATGAATTTGTCAAGTGCCCGACTTGTTTTTGTTGGAAACAAGCAGTCACATGTTGGACTGTGTTAGTGGCTCTCAGCCAAAGCCAGTTTCAGGATCTCAGGCTGAATCCCTAACCCCCACACACACACACACACACACACACACACACACACACACACACGCTATAATTGCCTTATCTGCAGTGTTTTTGCACATTCTCAAACTCTGTGCTCCTGCTGGACCAGGAAGTTGAAGAGGAACAATTATACAGCACGATCAAAGAGCAAAATGTGATGCATGACTTCAGAGTGATGATGTCTGGTGTAATGATTAAACAATAATAAACTCTTTATTGGCATTTCTTAGTTGGAAGTGAGAGTAAAGTAGTTGGAAGGAATCTTGTCTGTTAAAAAAAAAAATCACTTCTGCATGACTTCAGAGTGATGATGTCTGGTGTAATGATTAAACAATAATAAACTCTTTATCGGCATTTCTTAGTTGGAAGTGAGAGTAAAGTAGTTGGAAGGAATCTTGTCTGTTAAAAAAAAAAAATCACTTCTCTTTATTTTATGTCTCCACTTCTGCGTTTTTGCAGTTTCACCTGGTCTTCGTCCCGTTTGGACCGGAATCTTATCACTGTGATCACAGGACAGGCCGTGGAGACATTTGACCTGCAGTTTCGTGATCTGTATCTCATGTCCAGAGGTGTGTCTCTGAGCAAGGTTCCCATGGTGGATGAACCCATCCCCGACCCGCTCCCTCAAGTCGCTCCTCCGCCTGTCCCGGCTTCTGTCGCTCGGAAGCTCATCAATCCAAAATATGCTCTTGTTGTCACGGGAACCCACACTAGTCCCGCCTCCTCCGACCAGAACTCCAGCAACAAGAACTCCCAGAATCCCGCTGGGATGAAAATGATGAAACGGATCAAGGAGGTGGCCGAAGCGCCACCGGTACATCCGGGATTGGCCAATCTGGAGAAAGTGTATCTGATCCCGTACCTGCCTACCTGGCCGGAGCCGGACCCGCCGAGTGACGTCATTGGCTTTATCAACATCAGGGATGAGAAGCGCGCTCATCAGGTTCACTTACAGCGGTCAGAGAGGTTCGAGGTCAGTCAGGCCATACGCTTCAGCGCACCACTGATGACGCCTCAGACTGAGGAATCTGCCTCGGGTAAGAACGCGAAAGTAGAAGCAAAAACTCCTGACGGGACTGCAAGCCCCAAAGCCTCTTCTCCTGTGAGTCCAACTGACAAAGCAGTTAAGGAACAAACAGACGTGACAGATGCTCCTCAGCAGCCCAACCCTCCTCCAGCAGAGGAAGCACCCTGCTCTAAACCACCAACCAAAGTTAGTGCCGATTCATTGCCGGCAGGACAAGAAAGTACACAAACTCCCGAGACACAAGCGGCGGCGCCACCTGTGCCTAAACGCCGCACACTTCAGGTAGTCATTGACCCAGACACCTCAGACCATGTCAGCCTGGTCAAAATAGACCAAGTGGTGAGTCTGGAGGATTCACTTGACAGGAGGCAGGATCAGAAGAACGTGGAGTTGGTCCGCGGCCGCCTCACCTTGAGGGACGACACCGCCGACTCTGGCAGCAACGGTAACGACAGCCAAGACAGCACCAAGGTCATATGTGACCTGGCGGTCGTCGACGAGCCCTCGAGCGCTTCCACGGCTTCAGACGAAGAGTTTTACGATTGCTCGCCGACAGAGCAAATTAGTCCTCTGACCAACGGGGTGACCTCGGGCTCGGGCCAGGGGCACAATCAGGGACAGGGTGGGTTCAATATGATGGCCCGCTTCTCTCAGAGTATGCTGGACCTGAGGGAGCCCAGCCAACCAGAGGACGGCGCTGCCCTCATTCGACAATCCCAGCAGCTCCGCAGACAGGGCTACCCCTCCCCGCACAGACACATAGGACAGGTGAGCTCCCACTGGGAGGATTTTCTTATAACTGTCAATCCATTTACAAATCTCGATTAGTTCATCACTCAACTTTGACAATGAATGAAGGCTGATTCTTCACACTTTTCTTTAATGTCTAATTCTGCCATTTAACTTCTTTCCATGCATAATTCAAAGAAATATCTTCAGTGTGTTTTTCAGTAGAGTCAATAAAATACCAGTAGAGTAGTTGCTTTAGTCTCGGAATTCACAGATGCCTTCCTTCTGAACTGAAGGCTTAATGGAAAAATGCTCCAAATGCAACATGGGCTGCAGGTGACAAGTCTTTGTTTGCACTACAGCACATTCTCCTCAAAGGATGTTGACACAATGAATACTTCTTATCCTTGGTTCTTTACTTACAGAACATTTTATTCTGATTCATACAAGTTACCTGCTGCTTTTGAGCTGTCAACTCCACAAAAAGGAAATGTTTTGGAATAAATTGTAGCATTCATTCAACTTTCACACTCAAACCGCCACGTTAAACCAATTTATTTTTGAAACCGGTTGAAGTATATAACGTTGTATGACGTTTGAGAAATGTCACAATAATGCCTGAAAAGTTGTCAAAGTGTTGATGCAGCCTTAGAAGCCAGTGTTGGTAGTTTTTCTGAATAAGGTGGAAATCGGTTCCTTCAACTGTTATCTGAATAAACAAACACTGACATGACCATGGCCTCCATATTAACATGCAGCCATTAATGCAAGCAGGACTAGATTTAAATATGCTTCATTCAGAAAATTGCAAACCTGCAATAATTCACTAAAATCGAACTACATTGTGCTTCACAAATGCGCTAACATAACCGATAAGATGTATACAATACTTTTGTAGTTTAACAGTGTAACACCCCACATATGCTCACACAAATATTCAACAAATCCAATTTGGTAAGCTGTGCAACATTGTGCTGGAACTCCAGAAAAATTCCCCTCTGAGCAGAAACATGTTTTATTAAATCACCAGAAAATGGTCTCAAAGTCCCAACTTCAACTGTTAACAAGTGATTATCACTGGAGCTGTATTGAGTTTCCGCAAGATGTGGATTCCAGTAATTATCTGGCTTGAGAACTTCAGTAGTCACTCAAAATGATGGAGGCCCATAGTTTCAGCTTATTAAATCAAACCATTGGTTCTATTCTTGGAATCTGCTGTATCATATCCCTGTTGTCAGGACAAGTGATTACAGAAGTAAGTTTTATAAAGAAGTAGTTTAAAGACATTGCATTTTACCCCTGACTTGCAATTTTCATTTGCTGCAGTTTATGCAATTTCCTGTAAAAAAAATTTTTTTAACAAAAACAGGCCACAAGATCCTAAACAGACAAATATCGTGAACTAAATCTAGAAATTAACTATTGATAATTCTTTTTTATTATTATTATTGGTAGTACTATTCTTTATCTGTTATCTATAATAAGGGGATTTGGTGTGATTTGTATTGCTCGCAGTTACACTCACTTTTCTTTTAAGTGTTTGCAGTACTGAATGAGTAATGGGTTAAAAAAACACGTGGATCGGTTTCAAGGAACTTTGTCATGAAAAAGAAGGCGGAACATTTCACAGCAACTCTGGATTTTCAGGAAATACACTGCTCACGCTCTCTCTCGCTCTCCCGCTCTCTCGCTCTCTCTCTCTCTCTCTCTCTCTCTCTCTCTCTCTCTCTCTCTCTCTCTCTCTCTCTCTCTCTCTCTCTCTCACACACTCACATTATAGCACAACTGTGTGGTTCATCAGTGGCATCAAAGCAAGCCACGGCCTGCTTACGATAAACATGTGGTACAGTACCGTCACACCAATTAAGGTGTGTGTGTGTGTGTGTGTGTGTGTGTGTGTGTGTGTGTGTGTGTGTGTGTGTGTGTGTGTGTGTGTGTGTGTGTGTGTGTGTGTGTGCGCGTGTGTTTGCTTTTCCCCCCACACGTTTGTACACTGACCTGGATAGAGGGCCCTGCTGATCATGCCAGGGAGGATGATGAAGATGAAGGGCAGCATCTTTAGATAGGCTGCAAAGATGGACGCTCCTTTCACATGACTCATGTTTTTGGCAGATAGGGATCGTTGTACAATAACCTTCAAATACGGAAACACACATATCAACAGTAAATTTATTGAGGGTATCTTTAAGAATATTGTTTATTACAATAAAGTATAAACACATAGATTTTCATGTTAACGCTGCAAAGGCAGACATGACCGAATCCTGTCTGTTCTTCAGAAAGGGTTTAGCAAGTCTGCCCCGGAGCAAATTATCACCATCTTCTCTGGAATGTAATAAAATTTGAAGCTTTTCAGTGGTGCGTCATTCTCTTTTGCAGCTGAATGCGGCTCTGAACCAGTTATGGCTTGAATTGGTTTGATTCACTCAGGCACCATGTGCCCTCGCGTATATCATAAAGGTCGAGTCGTGGGAAATGTTGCATTTTCTTCAAAACTTGGAAGTGTTGGTCACTGCTCAATAGAGAGTGTCCTCACCTACGGTTGTACAGTGTGGTACGCCAGCTGCACTGCAAATGAAAAAAAACAACTGCAGCGGGTCATCAAGACTGCTCAGTGGATCATTGGATCCCCATTACCACGCCTAGAGGAGATCTACTCGAGCCGGCTCCTCCGACGGGCCACAAAGATCCGAAATGACCCCGCCCCTCCAGGACACATTTTGTTCTCCACCCTCCCCTCTGGAAGACTCAGAGTCATGAGAGCTCGCACCAACAGACTGAAGAATAGCTTCTTCCCCATGGCTGTGAAGAGACTGCTGCAGGGATCATGACATGACCCCCCCCCCCCCCCCCCCCCCCCCACCCCAAAAGAACTTGCACTTCAATACCGCACCTTACCAAAGACTATTATTTATTTTATTTTTTTATTTAAATGTGAATGTGACATGCTGCTGCTGCTATTAGTGATGCAACAAACAGAATTTCGTTGTACTTGAACAATGACAATAAAGCTTCTTAAATCTTAAATCTTAAATCTTAAATTCGTGAGCAGCTGCCACACAATCCTGTACATTTGTTATAGTGTTATCATTTAAGGTTAAAAGTTTAAAGTGAGGGGCCTGACTGTGCGTGAAGTTTGAGGCCGAGGTGACATCATGCAAATATTATTTTGTCGTTGACTGTTAACTTTGAACAATGACAGAAGACTGTCCGTCATTTTGACGGACTCGGTTAGAGAGGGAAGATCTGAGGCGGTGAGAATGTCAGAATGGACGAGCTTCTGAGAGACTTCTCCATGGGTGGGGGGTTGGGGGTTTGGGGTACTGGTGTTGGGTGGGATGGGATTGAATTCTTTTTTTGTCCCGCTTCTGCAGGGTTTGGCTTGAGCACTTGTTCGGTGCCTTTTGTTCCTCCTCTAAGACACCTTGGGTCTTGGGTGCACCTCACTTGAATAATTAGCTTCTAATTGGACACATGATAAAGAACCCCATATTACTTGTCACCATTCCCAACATACTGTGTCCTGCCTGTCAATGATAATAATAAGAATGTTTCGTTATTTTTGTGTTTTGTTCAGTAGTGAACGATAAAAGGACCAAGGATAGATCCCTGAGGTACCCCATATTTTTACTAATTAGTTTTTCCTCTCTCTTGGTGCAGTTGTTTCAGGGCTCCAGATCTCCGGGTCGTGACGGGAGACTGAGAGGAAACAAAGTTGTCATTGCCAAACCAGGAAGTTTCCACCGCCCCTCTCGAGCCGCTGCCCCCGTCATCGGAGGACACCGTTACTGGCAGGGCCAGACGATGCAGCCGGCCGCAGCGCGGCGCCTGGATACCCGCTCCGGCCGGTCGCCACGACGACACAGTCCAGGCTACAAGAAGACGGACTGCCCGCCACAGCAGCCGGCGGCCACACAGTCGGGGATACTTGGAATGTCTTTTTCAAAACTCGGCAGTTTTAGAAACTTGAGATCTCGAGGAGGAGCATCGCCAAAGAAAATGTCTCAGAACAGTAAGCCCGCTCGGTAAAACTGTGGGCCAGCTCAGGTACCGGCGGATGTTTGTTGACAGACTTGAGGCACTTCGGCGTGCAAAACGTTCTTCCTGATTTGAAATCCTTTGGTGCGTCACACATGAACAGGATTTATTTAACTGATTTTACTCGGTTGGTTCTTAGGAAAGTGCCTGGGCCATAAGGGACTTTAACTTTAGGTACTGGTGGATCTGTGAGCAAATAAATACTTGTAGGAAACAGGGTATGTTGTTCATAAAGAAGGCGGGGGTGGGGGGGATTTTATTGATGATCAGTCTTAACAGATGTTGCATGGTATTTGTTCAGACGGGATATTCTTCCTTGTACCCAATCCTTGAACAAATATTTCTAAATGACCTCAACTGCTTTGCCTCTTCACAGCGTCATGCTGTCACGTTAGCACAGTTCAGATTAAGTCTACCACACTGATATAAATTGGGTTCTAGAGTTGATACCTATGTGATTGGTTACTGATGGTGAAAGGAAAACGTTACCGTGCTGGATTTGTTTTTAAATATTTTACGGGCTGTCGCTAATTACCTGCGTATATGTAAAACACGCAACGACGTGGGACCAAAACCGAATGTTGTAAATAAAGAGACAAATTGATGCTCAACTAGCTCTTTTTCCGGACTCAGCCAGGTGCAATGAATGTCTCCTGACGACTCTGGCACCAGTTCTGTCTTGTTATAGCGTACTGAAAGTGATGTCTGCAGCGTCTGAAAACGCAGGAATAATCCAGTTAAATGTTATGGTATGAGCACAGTGAGGTATTTTTAGGTATGCCTGCTGCTTTTGCCTCAGAAGCTACAGAAAAAAATTCAAATTGCAGCTTTTTGGTTTTTAAAACAGATTTTTTTTTAAGCCTGAACTTTGGGTTTGGCGCTGGCTCACCGTCGTCTGGCCCACAGGCTGGAGCTTGATCATGTTTTCCATTATTTTCAGCTGTCGATGTAGTCTCGTCCATGAAATAGACTCAAGTAGTGTAGGTAGTTACTGTAAAGCTGAAAGAACTAAACAATCCTTTCAATGTTTGATTTGCTAACTATTTCTTACCCAGGATTAGTGTTTGATTGTTTGTCAATTTAACCTTAAAATTACTGTAAACAGCAATTACAAAAGGACTTAGGTACAAATTTACCTGTCTGGTTAAAACAGCCACAACCAATGTAATTTTCTACACTTGTTTACAAACTCGTCAGGGTAGAATTTCTTAAAGAAAGTTTCCATACCAACTTATTTATCCAAAGTTAATATGCAGGTAATATGCTTTTGACAATGAACAAAGTGGCCTGAGTCCATTAATATTTCTGAGGGGGATTTTAGCCCTGTACAGAGATTGACATGCTGCTGGAGGCCTTTATAATAGAGGGAAAAAGACACACGGCAGCTGGCTTGGTGTGGTCAATCGAATTTCTTTAAAGGCTGTGAGATCACAGAGGAAGAAAATGATCAAAAATAAAGCTTTAACCACCAGGCGAAAACTTTAACCCGTGTGTCTGCAGAGCAGCTGAAATTAGTCATGACATAAGTATGGTGGTGGTAGCATCATACTATGAGGTGGTCCTCTGTAGTGGAGAGTGGGATCTGAATGAAATCATTATGATAAAATCCGAGATCAGACAGTCTTCAAGAAATTCTAAAATACAAATTTTTAACCTCGTCATTGTATTATATTTCTCCTTAATCAACATGCCTACCTGTCCCAGTGTCCGGCATCAATGTAATTAACTTAACATAGTTTTAAGATTACAGTGAAAATGTAGACGTTATAAAATATAGTCATTTCCCTGATTAAATGTGAGCATCTGTAATTTGTTTTGGCTTGTGGACTGTGTATGAGCGTGTGTCAGACACACCTGGTCAGTGCACCAGTACCAGGTGGCGAGAATGGTGAGTCCCAGTGTCATGCCAGGCCAGGGAAGGTCTCCGGTGACGGCGTCCCTGAACAGGTGCATGGCGTCCTGCCGCGGGAGGTGGCACGTACTGTTGGGAATGATCTTGCTGGGCACCGCTATGCTGTACACATGCTCCAGGTTGCTATAGCCTCCAATCTTGTTGAAAGCTGTGGACACACACAGCCAAACGTAACCGTTTGAACAATCTGCTAATCCGTATCGTATTTAGTCTTTTGTTTTGAAAGATACATACCAGTGATTGTCAAGATGATCGCACCCACAATCATGATGAATGTTTGTAGTGTGTCTGTGTAGATGACAGCAGCAAGACCACCTGAAACAGCAGAAGTAGGCAACAAGTTAGAAGCAGTTGTTTATTGATGTTGGAACTTGTGTTTAAGTTAATTTATTAAAGGAGTCATATTATGCAAAATTCTCTTTCTAAAGGTTTTCCAGCAGTACTAATCGTCCCCATACCTGGACTGACGCCCCAGAAGTGAAGACAGTCTGTCCTCTCTCTCCCTGGCTTGTTTTAGTTTATAAAAAGTGTTGCTCCAACCAGCCAATCAGAAATCAAACCCTATATAGTGTCATCGGGGGCTTAGCCAATCCCAATCAAGGTAGGCTCCTCCCTTTGACTCCTCCCACAATTAGGCAGCTCTGCTCTGGCACATGGCACCACGAGAGGAAGTATGTGTGGGTCTAGCCAGTCCAGCTCACACAGACACAGCAGATTCTGAATGCAGCTCCTATGATCCAATATTCAAATGGAGGAAAATCTAAATAAAACTGGATTTGGGGGCAAATCAACTTTGAATGCTACATTTTTGGACCAACAAGACCCCTGTAAAAGTGCTGAAAAACTGCATAATATGACCCCTATTTGATTATTTTCACTCAGCATATATCTTTAGATGTAAATTCATTGTGTTGTAATGGTTTGTGGCTACCGGCTATAGTGTAGAGAGCTGTGACGACCAGCATGAGGACAGTGGACAGGTACAGGTTCCATCCCAGACACACCTGAACGAACAAGGCTCCAGAGTAGAGGTCAGTCTGGTGGTAGAAACACAGTGCAAGCTTAACATTTCATCCCAGTGCAAATACTTGACAATCTTTCAGCGTGCATCTGATTGTGTGACGATGTCGCACTGATATCTTTGTGAAGACCGACAACAGCAGCGAGAGGACTGCCAGATAGGTCCGGATCCTCTCTCCTCCAAAACGACGTCCCAGGTACTCCGGCATGGTCACGATCTGAACACACAAACACCTTTTGTCATCTTCAAGTCAAACGTGACATGAGGAGGCGACGGCGGTTCAGGGAGGTTTCAGGAGGTCAGTGTGATCGGCCAATTAGATGATGACTGTGGGCAAATTCAGTGACTTCACTCTTGGCTGGGTTTGATGTAACTATTAACCTATTAAGATATATAATAAGCCCACATGATTAGAAGACAGTTGTGAGGGAAAGCACACCCTGTTGGGGAATTTACAAGGCGGGAAATCCTTGTCGGGGAGAAGTCATTTGGCACCTAAAAGTACCTGTAGAACCAGCCTTAACAGGCAGACGCGCACCCATATATGTACATGTGTTTTGGTCTGTGCACACACTTGTTTTTCTCTCTTGTTCCGGTCTGAATTCTGATATAACAGAATGTTGATGTGACAGTATATGTGGTCACAAGTATATTTGGTTTGGGATAGTTTGGATTAAATTAATATAATGCAATATGTCAGTGACCTATATATATATGGGTGTATGTGTGTGTGTGTGTGTGTGTGTGTGTGTGTGTGTGTGTGTGTGTGTGTGTGTGTGTGTGTGTGTGTGTGTGTGTGTGTGTGTGTGCGTGCATGTGCACGACTAACCCCAGAAGCGACGTACACAGGCACAAACACCCAGGCCAGAGCCAGCAACACATAGGTGGCCTGCAGGAGGAAAAAGGAGGGATGTGGAAGGAAAACAAAGGGTTTTAACCAGCTTGGTTACAATGAGAATAAACATTTAACAGGACCGACTGCTGTGAACATTTCAACTCTTTCTGTGCTCCCCATGCTAGAGGTTTATTATGACCTGACTGACTGGTGCCTCATATAAATACATGAGCTATAAATCGTGCTGCTGCCCCCTGCTGAGGGATGTCTCATACAGCTGTTGAATCAAGTAATGTCTGTCAATCCAGAGTACTGGTTCCTTAATCTTTTTCTCATTGGATGGCCCCTGTTTACCTCACAGAAAGGCCACACCCCCTCCAGACCCAGATTGACACATTATAATGAAGCCAATCAGTGGCACACCCAGACTGTGAACCATTGATCCGCTGATCTAGAAAGTGCTCTTCAAACTGTTTTCTCTAGGTATACAATTAAAATTTGCTTTTGTACACCAGATGTTGTTTATATTGTGGGATTAGCTGGCCGGTCCTCCCTCATTCCACACTACAACATGACATCCTGTGTTTGGTTACTATTAATAGACACCAAAATACCAGGTCACGACTGCATGTGTTTTGTACTCACGTTCCATTCAAAGCCGGTGACAGCGATGCCTCCCGCAGCGCCGGTCCCAGCCAGACCGATGAACAGACCCGAGCCCTCCGAACTGGCAAAGAGAGATGATCCGATCTGCACACAGCAGGGATGGAGGAAACGTGTGAAACATATAGGTGTTGTGGAAACATCCCCATCGCCATTCATGGTCTCACTTCTCTTCAAGTGTTTGTATTTTATCCTTCATAAAACTTTATCTCATTCCTTTAAATAACTTAGGTTAGGGTGGATCATTTGGGAATCGGTTCTGCAGCAAGATACAAGACAACGGTTCCTTTCTTTTTATTTGTTGTCATTTTTGTGTTCCAACATGTACGTACAAATATGATTAACATGTAAATGAACTTTTAACATTGAATGAGATAGCTCAAAGCAGATAAAAGTTCTTGTTTTTGAAAGAAAGTTTGTCTCATTTGACTTTGATGCAGCAGAAAAACACAAAATTAAAAACATACATAACAAACATCTTTTACCAAATAAAATCAATATTAAACTGATCAGGAAAAAATTCTGGCTATAAAAAGAGTTTTTAATGAATCAATGAAGATTAAAGAACCCAAAAGTTTATGTGCATTAACTTGAAAAGAAATTCATACATCGTACAAGCAAATATAATATTCAGTATGTCAGTATGGTGGGGATCTCAGTGATGTAAAGATGGACTTACTCAGCTCTCAAATTTAACTACTTTTTCTCAGTGGCGCTTCAATCGGAGAGCCAAAACTCTTCAACTTATCCATGTGAAAGTACCTCACAGTATACAGTAGTAACTTAAATTAGGAAATTAACTTTGAAAAAACCCCAAAAACACTGAGATCACAGGAGGTTGACTCACCGGCCACCAGGCCATGTCCCGCCCGGCCAGGAAATATCCACTCAGTGTGTTTCTGCTCACCCTGCATGATGACTGACAGAGAGAACTGTTACACACACACACACACACACACACACACACACGCATCTCAGACTCTTACCCAGATGCCCACAGCGAGGTTGAGAAGAAAGTAAGTCACTATGACTATGATGTCAGAGAAGCTGAAGGACTGTGACAGGGCGTAGAAGTTGATGGTGGAATTGGACATCTTCAGCTTTCACAAGACGAGCGTCAAGTAACACACCTGCTGTAACGAAGCCTTTCACCTGTCCAACAGCAATCTCATTGGACGACTGACTTCACTCTCACACAATCTGAAACCTGTCAGGCCAAGAAAGTTGCACCTCCTAAAGAGAGAAGGTTCACTCTCCCATCTGAATCACACCGTCACACACACTCCAGTCCTCGGTAAAAGTCCCAGTCTCATCTGAACCACAGTCCTGCCTCTCTGGTACCACAAAGACTGAGAGTGTGTGTGAG